>NW_019154099.1:7237533-7409090 GCF_002288905.1 Enhydra lutris kenyoni | reverse complement strand
TTGGGACGCCTGGGTGGCTCAGTGGGTTAAGCAGCTGCCTTCGGCTCAGGTCATGATCCCAGCGTCCTGGGATCGAGTCCCACATCGGGCTCCTTGTTCTGTGGGGAGCCTGCTTCTCCCTCTGCCTCTGCCTGCCACTCTGTCTGCCTGTGCTCGCTCTGTCTCTCTCTGACAAATAAATAAATAAAATCTTTAAAAAAAAAAAAAAAAAAGAAGAGCAGAGATTTCAAATTAGAAAGGTACAAAGATATCACAATTATTTGAAGAGACATCATTGTAGCAATTTTATACCAACTTATCCTTAGATGTTATAATCTTCTACATTAAGCGATTTCATATTTTTAAGCAAAGGCCCAATTTTTTTTAATTTTTTATTTTTTATAAACATATAATATATTTTTATCCCCAGGGGTACAGGTCTGTGAATCGCCAGGTTTATACACTTCACAGCACTCACCATAGCACATACCCTCCCCAATGTCCATAACCCCACCCCCCTTCTCCAACCCCCCTCCCCCAGCAACCCTCAGTTTGTTTTGTGAGATTAAGAGTCATTTATGGTTTGTCTCCCTCCCAATCCCATCTTGTTTCATTTATTCTTCTCCTACCCCCTTAACTCCCCATGTTGCATCTCCACTTCCTCAAATCAGGGAGATCGTATGATAGTTGTCTTTCTCTGATTGACTTATTTCGCTAAGCATGATACCCTCTAGTTCCATCTACGTCGTCGCAAATGCAAAGGCCCAATTCTTAAGCTGTCTTAAAGGAATCAAAACAACATGTTTGTATGAAGAATAAGACCTTGACTCCATGAAAGTGTGTCAAGCTGTATAACTTCATTGCTCACTGAGTAAACAGCACTGAGTACCTGTATTTCCATCAGGAGCTATTTGTTCAATGCCAGTGTGCCTGGAAGTGTACGGGGTACTGTGCGTAACACACTGGAGATGAGCAGTGGGGAGCTGCCCATTTTATCTGAGCATCAGTTTTAACTCATGAAGAAGGTTCATTGAAATGGCATCAGATAAATCAGAAACAGACTCAATCCAGTACAAAGCTAGCTACAAAGGCTTCTCTGCTTCATATTTGTTTTTCAAAGAGATATTGTATGTGTGTGTGTGTGTGTGTGTGTGTGTGTGAGAGAGAGAGAGAGAGAAAGAGAGAGAGATCAAAGGTCCTTCTTAATATGAGCATCCTGCTACTCCAGTCTCCTTCCTCAAGGCATCTTACCCCAAACCTATGTCCCCACCTAACGTTTTCTCAGGCTTGTCACGCTTCAACACACTGCTCATTCTCTATTCATGACATCGTTTTGGAATGGAATCCCTATGACTCCTCCCTTTCCAGCTCTGCCTGGCAAATGTCTCTTCATCCTAGAACTCAACCTTCAGTTAAGCCATGAAGGCCTTTTTGAAACATTTTTACTTTCTATGCCTCCCTCTATAGTCATTGACTAGGGCTGCCATGACAAGAAGTACCACAGTGTTGGGAGCTTAAACAACTATAACTGAGTATCTCACAGGTCTGGAGGCAGAAGTCCAGAATCAAGGTGTTGGCAGGGTTTGTTCCTTCCGAGGTCTGTGAGGGATAGATCTGTCCCAGACCTCTCTCCTTGCTTCTTTTCCCCCTGTCTCACCACATGCCTTCCCTCTACATGTATCTATGTCCAAACTTACTCTTCTTACAGGGTCACCAATCACATTGGATTAGGGCCTATCCTAATGACCTCATTTTAATTTGATTGCTTCTGTAAAGACTAACTCCAAATAAGAACTCATTTTAAGGTACTGGGGATTAAGACTTTGATATATAGGGGCACCTGGGTGGCTCAGTTTGTTAAGTGTCTGCCTTTGCCTTGGGTCATGATCCTGGGGTCCTGGGATCAAGGCCTACATCGGGGGCTCCCTGCTCAGTGTGGAGTCTACTTCTTTCTCTGCTCCCTGCCATTCTCTCTCGCTGTATCTCTCTCTCTCTTGCAAGTAAATAAGTAAAATATTTAAATTTTATTTTTATTTTTTTAAAGATTTTGTTTATTTGAGAGACACAGAGATCACAAGTAGGCAGAGAGGCAGGCAGAGAGAGGGAGGGGGGAAGCAGGCTCCCTGCTGAGCGGAAAGCCCGATGTGGGGCTCGATCCCAGGACCCTGAGATCATGACCTGAGCCGAAGGCAGAGGTTTTAACCCACTGAGACACCCAGGTGCCCCAAAATATTTAAATTTTAAAAAAGACTTCAACATATGAATTTTGGAGGACACAATTCAACTTATAAGACCATCTTTTATTTTTTTTCCTATTTATGTTATGATAATTTTTTTCACAGATGTATTTTCTTCACATCTCCCACAAGGTCATAAGCCTTTACAGAGTGGAAACTTCCTTGCAGTTAAGTGAGGCTATGTGTTGGAGTTTTGGCGAAGATATCTGTGGAGATGTGGATGGGACTCCGAGGAAAAGAGGAGCAGAGTAACTTGCCTATTTTATTTTTTGCCTTTTGCTGTTTCCCTTTTTCCTACCAGAACCCAGAGGCCATGCTCAGAGGTGAAGTGACTTCTATGAAAAAGTAAATAGCCCAGAGTAAGAATGGCTAAATGAAAGGATAGAAAATATCTTTACTTCACCTCAGTCTTGAAAGATGTTTTCTTAGTATAAGATTCTAAATTAACGTTTATATTCTCAGCTCCAACAGATGATTGTTATCATTGTTGCTTTTGAGAAGTTAGCCACTGCTCTAATTGCTTTTACTTTGTAGTGCCTTCTTGCTGACTGCTTTTTTTTTTTTTTTTCTTAATCTCTTTTTGTCTTTGGTGTTTTGCTTCACTGTGATATACTTGGATATAAACATTTCTCTTGTTGGGACGCCTGACTGGTTCAATTTGTTAAGCGTCTGACTCTTGATTTTGGCTCAGGTCATAATCTCAGGGTTCTGGCATTGAGCCCCTCGTCAGGCTCCCTGCTCGGTGTGGAGTTAGCTTGTCCCTCTCCCTCTGCTCCTCCCCTTGCATGATTTCTCTCTCTCTCTCTCTCTCTCAAATAAATAAATAAATAAATAAAATCTTTAAACCAACAACAAAAACATTTCTCTTGTTTATCATATTTGTGACTCACTGGCCTTCTTGAAAATGGGTATTAGAGTCTCTCAGCAATTAGAGAAAATTCTCAGCCATTATCTCTTCAAGTACTGCTTTTTTCCCCATTATCTTGATTATTGCCCTCTGAAACTTTAATTAATGTACGTCAGACGTCTTTACACTCTCCTCTATATCTTTAACCTCTCTTTCGTATTGTCTCTCTCTTCATCTCTCTGGGCTGTATTCTGTATAGCTTCTTTAGCTGTATCTTCTAATTGACTACTTCTTTATCTGTGTCTGTCTCATCTGCTGTTTATATTGCCTGATTAATTTCAATCTGTATGTTTATGACTTCTAGAATTCTTGAAGTTTTCTAATAATTCTTTTGCAAATATATTTAGTTTTTTAAAATTTCTTATTCTTGGTCATATCTTCAAACTTTCTTCTATTTCTCCAAACATTAAGTATGGTCATTTCTTTTTTATATTTAGTGTCTGATAATTCCAATGTATGAAGTCTTTGCAAGACTGAGTCTCCTGTTTATTGTTTCTGCTGGTTTTCACTCACAGTGTCTTGGTTCCTGGGTATCTTGTGAAATTTGACTGTAACCTGATCATTTTTCTTATATTGTTATCAGTGGGACTTCTTGAAAGCCTGGGTCAAAATTCCTCTAAGAAGATTTGGATTTGTTTTACTTGCATAATATGCTTAGGGGCACCTTTAACCTGCATCCACATTATAGCTGACCCTTGAACAATGTGGGGGTTAAGGGAACTGACCTCCTAGTACAGTTGAAAATCTATGTATAACTTTTGACTTGCCCCAAACATAACTATTAATAGCCTACTGCTGACTAGAAGCTTTACTTTAACACATATTTTGTATGTTGTATGTACTGCATACCATATTCTTGCAATTAAGTAAGCTAGAGAAAAGAAAATGTTACTAAGAAAATTATAAGGAAAAACATTTACTGTACTATATGTATATTTATTGAAAAAAATCAATGTGTACGTGGATCCACGCAAACTGGGTTGTTCAAGAATCAACTATATATTTTTGATGTTTTTATTTTTTTTATTATGTTATGTTAGTCACCATACAGTACATCATTAGTTTTTGATGTAGTGTTCCATGAAGTTTTTTTAAAACACAAAGATATCATGAACTAGATTTCAAACCCACATGAAGTCAGGCTTGTGGCTTTAAACTCTTGGGAGAGATTACCATCATCTCTTACCCAGCACCCAGAGTTAGCCAGGTGAATGGTCCCTTCTGGGGACACTGTCACACTGTAGAGATAGTGCTTTGGATGCTGGCTTTATGTTGGGTGTTTTCTATTGGCTTTAGCTCCTTGTATGAACATTAAATTTTACTTCCTGGCTCCTACATCTCATCAAGCAGCAGCTCAAATTTTCCAGAGTTTGGTAGAAAAAAAAACCTCACAGAGAAAAACAAGTCTGGCCATCTTTTGCTCCACAGGGTCCATGTTTTCCCTTTGTCTTTTGAGCCCTGAGTAGTCCTTCTCTATGTAAAGTTGATAAATCTTGTATTTTCTCCAGCATTCTGGTTGTTTCTAGTAGGGCGTCATTCAAGGTTAACTATCTCCCATACTACCAGGGACAGAAATAAAAATAATTGTTTACATGGGTGAAAAATTTGAAAATAAGCCAAATATCTACCATTAAAAAATTGGAGGTATGTATATACCCTAAATGTCATGGTGCCACTACATCAAATGTTGTAGATGCATATAGTGACATAGAAATATCTCTAACACACACTTTAAATTTAAAGAAAAAAAGTGCACAACAGTATGTGAATATGATTCTGATTATGTAAAAAATAGGAAATGTATATGCTTTTGTAAAGAAACATTCTTATTTAAATGAACAGAAAAAGATATAGATGTTTACATGCTGAAACAAATGGAATTTTTTGTAGGTTTTTTCTACTTTCAAAAAGTGAGAATATATTCTTTCACTACTTTGGTTTATTTAAAAATAAATGCAGATTTAAAGGAATAAATGAGATAAGGCATCTCAAGCACTTACTACAGAGTCTGACACAACATAGGAACTTAATAAATTTTCTGTTTCTTAATAAGTTAGTGTTTTCATTTAAAAGTGAAAATTATTTTTAGGGTATAGTAGGGTATAATGGCGATTTACTGATGTACTACATATCAGTAGCAGACCTTGGATTTGAAACTCTATCTTTTGATTAAAAGTACTGATCTGCTCTGAAGCTATAGCTTATAGGTCACTTACTTCACTTGCTACCTTCAGAAATGAAGTATTATTTCAAAAAACAAGTTTATAAATGTGATCTGTGATCAAATGAGTTTTTAAAATGCCAGGTTATACAAAGTACAATGTTTCGTTTCTCTGTTTTGTTTTTAGCAGAAGAAGTTGTCAAGGCAGTAAGATTCTGTTATGCATTGTGAGTCTCCAAAAGGTAAATCTTGTGAGACACATTTCCCAAACCTACTGAATCCCAGAATCCCTTCTCTGAAGTGTCTCTAGGGATTTCTCATATCCCTGAAATGCCTTTTAGGAAATACTTCCCTAGAATATAATACAGGTCACAAATACCATAATGTCCATTTACTGGCTCTGAACAAATTTTAGTTTTTACAGTCAGGTTGTGGTGATGCTTAATGGACAGGGTATCCTCTTTTATCTTTCAATTTGTCTACAACAGACTGCAAGTATAAACATGGGTTAGAATAAGGAAGTTCTTTTGAACTTCGCTTTTGTAAGTGAAAGGCAAGAGACCTTCCCTGTCCATGCTTCATTCTCATTTGGATTAGCATTGACTAGTGTGTGGAAATATGATGCATCTAGAGCTGTTTCTTGGCAAAATAACCTAAAGCCAAATAACAAAGGTCAGGCATGGAAAATCGGAGAGAAGAACGAGACTCCTGATGTCCTTATTTCTTCTGTTACCACACACCCAAGCACCCTGCTAATTGGGAAAAACACACTGCCATCTGTAATTGGATGAAAAAGCATTTGCTGCACAAGCTTGGACTGCATAAAAGAAAACCCTATGACATCAGAAGATATCAAAACAAAGTATGAAATTGCTTTGCTGTAAGCTATGAATAAGGAGTGCATACACCCTAAATATCTCCTTCCTCCACTTTTTACATCTGCTAATTGCACTACATTTGGAGAGAGCTATTGCCTTGGTATTCTTCATTCCTTTGAAAATATGCCATTCAAATTCATAAGTTTGTTCACATAGCACCTACTAACCAAAGGGCAGGCATGGAAAAGTAGACACAGAACAAGACCACTGATGTTCTTGTTCTTGCTCCTTGTTAGTACCTTCAGATACAGCCATCCCAAGAGCACAAACATTTGAAGAAAGACAAATTACAAGCTGGAGATAGACAGTGTGAGTTAGCAGGAAAAGAATTGCTTCCTTTTGGGATATTAGGGGTTAGCATAGTTTTACTTGTATAGTATGTTAACAGGGTTTGACTTAGATTATTCCAGATCATGGAAGCAAGGAGTCCTTACCTCCAAGAACTGTCTTCAAAACAGAAAACCCTCTCCTCCTTGTAGAAGGAGAGATCTCTTTGGTGACATCAAAAGAACTTCCTTACTCTAATCCATACAGAAGAATTGAATGGGAGCTTCTCCACTGTCTGGAATTAAACCATGAATTTTTACTTCTCAGTTATGAAAAAACAAAAAATTGATGATGTGGGTTTCTAATTCTTCAAGCATGAAAGTGCTAACTAAGTTCAGTACTTCCCGACCCTTGCCTCTGAGTGGGTGTGATGTATGGAGGGCACCGAGGAGAAGGAGGTATATGGGTTACTGTCCACATCTAGTAAATTCTTGCTTCTCATAAAACTGAATATGATCATTCAATTAATAACAAGGAACAGAGCCTGGAATATGTCTTGCAGTGTCCTACATTTGTGAAAACTTTTCATCTGTGCTTTCTCGCTCTCTGTGAAAGTGACAGTGAAAAATGGCTCTCCATGAACACAAAAGCAAAATGTAATGCAGTAATGATGCTTGAAGCTTCCTGCAATGCTGAAATTTTTAGAAATCATTAATAATAAATTACCAGCAATGCCAAGGGAAGCCAATAGCGCTTCTCTTTGGTAGGTAAAACTCTCCATTATAAAATAATAATATGGTGGGTTGTATGTCACAGCCTTCAGCAATTTTCTTTAAGTTATTCTACTTTAACTCCAGAGTTATGAACATTGAATTCATTTTACAGATGGGAAAACTAAGACTATTCAATCAAATAATTGTTCTGAGATCATCAGCTTAGCTCCAGATTTAAATTAAGGCCTCTGACATACTTGTTAATATGTCAGGCACAGGTAGAAGTCGTTGGTTCATGAGTTGGGGTTGGAGTGGAGATGGGGTTCCATTAATCACAAACTCTGGGTCATTTATTTCACCCATCAAATTCAAGAATAAGCAGCAACATGATAAATTATTATGTTGTTGCTTATTCTTGAATAGGTAGACTTGGCCCATATTTCCCAGTATGTCGTTGGGGGCTCCAAGGGGAGTAAGCAAATGTTCTCTTAGAGAAAAGGAAACAAACATGAAGTTTGCAAATAAGAAAGCAAAACACTCAAGTCCAACACCCTTGTTTATCAGCTCATGAAATCCACAGTCAGTTGTTGGTGTGTAAGAGGGGTCCAAAGCAAGAAGCAAGTTCAGGCACGCTCTGAGAGGCTTCCCTCCTCTCGTTTCCCTCAGTTCCACTCAGCAATCACCCAAGAACCTGATGGCTTCCTCCAAGTTACAGAGTCTAGAGGAATCCAAAATGGAAAGAAAATGGCCCAAGGATATCCAAATCCAAGAACCCCCAGAAAAGTACCTCATGTAGGATAATTCTTTCCAGTGCCATCATTTGAGACTTTCTGTTTGTAATATGCCTAATCAGTCTGTTGGAATAAGACTGTCTCAAGCTCTTGCTTCTTTCCTCTGAAGAAAATTCATAAGAAGGTGAATTTTGAGATGTAAGTCGTGTGACTTTAACCAGGACACCTCCCCTCTTTGGATTTGTTCCCTTTATGGGTAATAGGAGGTAGGGAGGATTAAAACCAGGATTCCAAATCACAGACTCTCTAAAGAGCCCTGGACTACCTGATGGTTTAAGTGCTTTTATGCTTCAAAATTGTATGGTGTTTTTGGTTGAGCTGCATTGGTAAAAGTCACAACTCTTTGACCTGGTTCCAGGATGCATGTATATAACCTTTTATTTTGTAAATTCCTAAGATGATGATCCACAAACAAATCAGAAATACAGAAAACCACATAAAATAACAAGTTCCTGAATATCTACCACCTTCCCTCCTTGGACAATTGGCTTATGTTCATAGTTTGTAAAACAGCTGTAAATCATCTGTGTCTTAACTTCTTCATTCGGTCACAAAGCTCAAGATTCTATTCCACGCAAGGAAGCAGATCTTACTTCCAGTCTCACAACCATTGAAACTGTAGGCAGACTCAGTAATAATGATTTAGGACAAAACCTTAAAATTTAAGCTGCTGTAAAGAAGAATGCATAATTTAGACCTCATATAATCTATGAACTTTATTCCAATCAGGTATTTAACCAAACTTCTTATCAGACCTTAATAGACAGAAATTCAATTTTTTCTTTTAAGTTAAGCTTCAAAAGAATTAAAGGACAGATGAGGAAGAAGGAGCGGGGAAATATGTTGAAAAAGGGGTTTGATAAGCCCTCACAAGGTTACTGGCCAATGCTGGTCAATGCTGAGAGAGAGAGAGAGAGAGAAGAATAGTCATGAATATACATTTCATTTTTCCGTAGGTGAATTAACTATACAGGCTGTCATCTTCACTGTGTTCTTTCTCATGGAAAGGATTTCAAAACAACTTGCAAACAGGATCTCAACTGCCTTGGAGCAAGAGAAATGGTATCTCCCATCCTGGAATTCTAATAAGAAATTGTGTTGAAAGAATTTCTTTCCCATGACTCCTGATTCATCTGCTTGACAGATCTAAATTTCTATGAAGAGGGAGCTCATTAATGTTTCTTTGAAACTGCCCTGTATATATTGAGAGTCAATTCTCTTAAACTTGGCTTGCTTATCCTTGTGCAGCATCTTTAAGAAAAGTGATCCTGCCACATTAAATGGCCTTTGACAACCAGAGCCAGGAAAGTTCTCTGACACATTTGGACTCTAACTGGGGTCAGGGTCCAACATCCTGCAAGCACTCCTGGGGATTGCAACAAAGTTTCCATCTTTTCTCTTGTTTGCATTACTTCCTGGGAAGGTTCAAATTAGGCAAACATAAATATTTTGATGCAGTGACATGATAAATATTCACAGTTAGGGCTTGCAATTGCATTTTTGAAATGTTAGACCACAGGGGGTAAAACAAGCAGATAAAACAAACTGAACACCACAAAGAAAAATCAATTAAGAGCCTTGAGGAGATGCTCTACAGAATAATCTCTAACAGAAAAAGCCCTCAACCTCAAGATGTTCAAAACAGAGTTTATGGTCTTCCCTCCCAAACCTGGACCTCCTCCTGATTCTTATCTCGAGGATGGCATCCCTGTCGGACACATTTGCCCAAGCAAGAACACAAGAAAACATTCCTGATGCCTCCCTTGCTCTCAGTCACCAGGTAGAATCCTTCACCACGTCTGGTTGCTTTTTAGCCCTTAAATATGTCTTAAATCTGACTCCTCTCCACCTCCACGACCTCTGCCATCATTGCTCATCTGAGGAATGAGGAATTGCCTAGCTTCCTCTGTTGATTCGGACCTTTTACAATCCATTCTCATGCCACAGCTAGAAGAATCTTTTCCCAAACAATATAAACCTACTTTAACACCCTTGATTGCTTTATACTTACTCTCTGGATCGCTTTCTCTGGACTTTATCCAGAGAGTAAGTAGAAAGTGATCCAGAGAGTAAGTAGAAAGTGATCAAGGGTGTTAAAGTAGGTTTATATTGTTTGGAAAAAGATTCTTCTAGCTGTGGCATGAGAATGGATTGTAAAAGGTCCGAATCAACAGAGGAAGCGAGGCAAGATCTGTAACATGGCCTACAAAGATCCATAACATGGCCTACAAAGCCCAAGGAGTTCCGGCTTTGCTCACCTTGCCAGCTTGACTTTGAGCTACTTTCCTTCATTCCCTGTGCTTCTGTCCCTCGGGCCACCTTCCAGCTCCTCAAACCCACATGTTCCCTCCTACCGGGAAATCTACTGATGCCGTGATGCCCGCTGCGTCAGCTCTTTGCCTCACACTTCTGCTTCCACTCGCCTAATTAACCCTTACACGTCTTTTAGATCTGAAATCAAGTGTCCCCTTTTTAGGAGAGTCTTTTCAATTCCCTCAGTTCAGGTCATGTTCATTGTTAGAGAATTGTTTTCCTTTCCTGCAAAGCACTGAGCCAATATACAATTTTACATTCATTTCTGTGCTTATTTGATTACTATTTGTGTCCCTTACTCTAATGCAATGTTCGCTACCACAGAGACTGTGTCTGATTTTTCTCCCTATTGTATTTTTTGTTCTATCAATTTTGGAGAGAAGTATGCTTAAAAGCTTCCACTGGTTGTGGATTTGCCTATTTCTCCTTTAACTTTATCAGTTTTTCTTTATATATTCTGAGCCTACATTATTAAATACTACAAACTTAAGACTGTTCAACTATTCTATCATCCTAGAGGATTAATCCTTTCGGAGCTTTTAAATAGTCCCTATTTGCCATACAGTTTACTTTGTTTGATACCCGTACACCCATGCCAGAGTCCTTTTGGTTAGGATTTGTAGCACGTGCGTGTCTTTCCTTATTCTTTACTCTTATTCTTTCTGTAGCCTTGCATTTAAGGTGCTTCTCATGTAAGTAATATACTATTGGGTCTTGTTATTTTTAATGTAGTCTGACAATATAAATTTTTTAAATTGTTTGCAATTTTTTTTTATTTTCAGCATAACAGTATTCCTTGTTTTTGCACCACATCCAGTGCTCCATGCAATCCGTGCCCTCTCTAATACCCACCACCTGGTTCCCCCAACATCCCACCCCCCGCCGCTTCAAACCCCTCAGATTGTTTTTCAGAGTCCATAGTCTCTCATGGTTCACCTCCCCTTCCAATTTCCCCCAACTCCCTTCTCCTCTCCATCTCCCCTTGTCCTCCATGCTATTCGTTATGCTCCACAAATAAGTGAAACCATATGATAATTGACTCTCTCTGCTTGACTTATTTCACTCAGCATAATCTCTTCCAGTCCCGTCCATGTTGCTACAAAAGTTGGGTATTCATCCTTTCTGATGGAGGCATAATACTCCATAGTGTATATGGACCACATCTTCCTTATCCATTCGTCCGTTGAAGGGCATCTTGGTTCTTTCCACAGTTTGGCAACCGTGGCCATTGCTGCTATAAACATTGGGGTACAGATGGCCCTTCTTTTCACTACATCTGTATCTTTGGGGTAAATACCCAGTAGTGCAATTGCAGTGTCCTAGGGAAGCTCTATTTTTAATTTCTTGAGGAATCTCCACACTGTTCTCCAAAGTGGCTGTACCAACTTGCATTCCCACCAACAGTGTAAGAGGGTTCCCCTTTCTCCACATCCCCTCCAACATGTGTTGTTTCCTGTCTTGCTAATTTTGGCCATTCTAACTGGTGTAAGTTGATATCTCAATGTAGTTTTAATTTCAATCTCCCTGATGGCTAGTGATGATGAACATTTTTTCATGTGTCTGATAGCCATTTGTATGTCTTCATTGGAGAAGTGTCTGTTCATATCTTCTGCCCATTTTTTGATATGATTATCTGTTTTGTGTGTGTTGAGTTTGAGGTGTTCTTTATAGATCCTGGATATCAACCTTTTGTCTGTACTGTCATTTGCAAATATCTTCTCCCATTCCATGGGTTGCCTCTTTGTTTTCTTGACTGTTTCCTTTGCTGTGCAGAAGCTTTTGATTTTGATGAAGTCCCAAAAGTTTATTTTCGCTTTTGTTTCCTTTGCCTTTGGAGACATATCTTGAAAGAAGTTGCTCTGGCTGATATCGAAGAGGTTACTGCCTATGTTCTCCTCTAGGATTCTGATGGATTCCTGTCTCACGTTGAGTTCTCTTATCCATTTTGAGTTTATCTTTGTAGAAATTCAACATGAATCTTGACTTCATTAAAGTATAATTTATAACAGTATATTTTAATCAATTCCTATACAATGAAAGGACATTTAAACAATTTGGTGTTACTTATCTTCATTCTGAGTTTTGTGCTGTCATTGCCATCTATTTTAATTCTACATATATTTAAAAGCCCATGACATTGTTAGTATTGTTCCTATACAGTGAATATTTATTTAGATTTACCTATACATATCTTTTGCTTACTATTTGTTCTTTCCTATAATTTTTGCTGTGATTTAGCTTCACTTTTTTTTTTTCTGTCTGAAGACGTCTTTCGTGTATTTCCTTTAATGCAAGTATCTGTGATGAATTCTTCCAGAAAATATAGTGAATCCAGCAAATATTTGGGGGAAAAAAACAAATAGGAAAGGGACTTGTTGAAAATCTAGGAGGAAAATGAAAGGAGTTCCAGTAGATAAAAGTGAGTTCCATGACATGTTGATTTTTTTAAGTGGGCAAGATTACACTAGAGTGTCTAGAGATGCATATTCAGATAGTCGAAGTATAAATACAAGAAAGAGATTAAAGGGTAAGTGTTGTTTTTAGGGAAATCCATGCACTGTGATTAGGATAGCACAGAGAAGAGATTTCTGAGGGGCTGGTAAAGTTCATTTCTTTATGGTGGTTACAAAGATGTCAGTCTTAATACCATGTATTAAACACAATGTTTGTTTTGGGTGGTTTCTGTGTCTGTGTTTTATTTAATAATAAAAAGATAAAAATAAAAATACATAAAAATTTAGTAAATTTTCTCTTCAGTATTGAAGGACAATTACTATAATATTCATTTGGAAGGGGTATTTTGCACCTTAGAACAGGACACCAATGTCTTTGGCATTTATACTTTTTCTTAAGAATTTAGCATTAAGTCTTGTTCTTTTGAAGATAGTACAGTTTTTCCTCTAACCACTTTTAACATTTTAATCTTTGTTTTTGGTTTCCAACAGCTTTATTATGGTGAACCCCGCTGTAGTTTATTTGTGTCTATCCATTGTGGAATTCACAGAGTTTCTTATGCATATGGCTTGATGTCTTATATCAGTTTTGGAAAAATCTCTTTAAATATTGCTTCTTCTCATTCTCTTTCTCTATATTATTTCATATAATAATTTACTATGTCCCCTGTATCTCTTCCCTTCTTTACCTCTATTTTGCATTCCTTCTTTTCTTTGTCTGGATATTTTCTACCAACTGACATTCTGGTTCACCATTTCTCTCGTCATTCTATGTTCAATGTGCTCCTAATTCATTTACAATTTCTAATTTCATTTATTTTCTTTTTCAGTTCTAGAATTTCCCTCTTATTCTTTCTAATAGATTCACCTATAGATTTATAATAACCTGTTGAAATTCTCTATCTTGCTGTCACTTTTCTTCAACATGTTTAACATAGTATTTAAGATGTGTGTCTGATAACCCCAGTGTCTGTAGAGCATCTGAATCATCTACAGATCTGTTTCTACCATCTTCAAATGTTTTTTTGCTCATTGGATTGTCTCCTGGTATATTAGAAGTTTTTTAAAATTCTGAATATTAAACATTATTGTATGAAAAATTAGAGGCATGATTTGAGGCTCTGGGTGACATTATCTTTCTTAACAGGGGTATCTTCTAGGTGGTTAAGCCAAGAAAATCACCCTAATCCAACCTCAACTGAAGCTGCTTTGGGTTTTTGTGAGAGCCGGTTTGCACCTACTTTACCTCCTAGCCTGTTGCCCTGGACAGCTCCCAACTGAAAGCTGGGTTTTTCTCAGTGATGCTCCTCCTCCTTAGCAGGCTGTGAACTCCAATTTTGTCCCATGAGATTGCTGAAAACTCCCTGCAGCCACTTACAATCTTGCCCTTACTTCCAGGAGAACGTAGAGCTGCATATGAATCTGACCTCTTCCCATATACCTTTGCTCTGGAATCTTGTCTACTCATGCCCTTGCTGCCTTGGTAGCTCTTGTATTCCTTCAAACAGATTTCTTTCTTTATTATTTTTTTATCCAAGTTTCCCAATTATTCCGTCTGGAAGGGTCTAGTCTGATAGAAACTAATCTATCCTAGTTGCAATGAAATGTCTGTCTTAAAATGACTACTATTTATTGAGCATGGACACAGAGGCCCTGTCATTTTCTCACAGCACCCTGAAGTTCTCCACTGTGCTACTCTTTACAATTTTTAACTAATTATCTTTATGTTTTCTTGTTTAACATCTGGCTCCCCCTTCTCAGTTGCAAGTCAGGAGGCATCACTTCTGGTATCTAGCTCAAAATCAACAATTCAGTAACTTTTTAGTGAATGAGTGCAGACTTTGGGGCTAAGAATTTTATTTTATTTTATTTTACTTATTTTAGATTTATTTATTTGTTTGGGAGAGAAAGAGAGAGAGAGGAGGGGCAGAGGGAGAGGGAGAGAGAAACTCAAACAGGTTGCACTGAGTGCAGACCTGGAGCTCCATTTTACCACTGAAATGACAACTTGAGCCGAAACCAAGAGTCGATAACACAACCAAAAGTGCCACCCAGGTGCCCATTGGTTAAGAATGTTATATACATTATGTCATTTAATCCTCACTGTAAGCATGGGAGGCAGGTATCATTATCCCTATTTTAGAGAAGAGACAAAGGAAAATTAGACAACTGCACCACTCCTAGTGTTACCATATATTGGATGTTCTGTAAAACTCCTCTTCTTGGGCACTTAAATCATTAAGTTTTGGCAGCCTGTACATGCAGCCAGCTTTTATTTTTTAAGATGCAGGCTTTTAAAGCATCCTTCAATTCCTCCTCTTCATTTTCCTTTTCCTCCTTTTTTTTATATTCCATATCTTGCTTTTTGCGGCCTTGATGCTCATCAGCATCTCGTTAGCAAACGAACTAGAAAAATAAAAGATGATAAAACTCACCACAGCTGGGCAAGGTGTCTGTGCTCCAGAAGCCAAGGGAAAGTCACCTTCTCCCCTCCCCTCATGCCTCAGAGGACAGCTTGGGACTTGGCCTCACTCATTAAAAACAAAGTCTTAAAGTTGTTTCATTTTATTTTATTATTTTTTTTAAAATGTACTTTATTTAAGAGGAGCTTTAGGTCCACGCAAAACTTAGCAGAAAATACAGAGTTCCTATGTACCTCTTGCCATGCACACACACTCACACAGAGTAGTACATTTGTTCTCTCCGATGAACCCATACTGGCTTATTCATTTTTATCCCGCTGTCTGAAACCGTCTGGGATTGTGTGTGTTTGCTCAATTTCAGCCATCTTCTGTAAAGAGTCGTCTTCGAACCTGCAGTTAAAATGTAAACATCTCTGCTTCTTGTCAGCATTTATTCTGTTCCTAACATGCTGCAGGAAAGTTCAGTTACCCCTGAACTTTGACCCCTCCAGCACATGTCTGTGTTGGCATGACTCAAAACTAGGCAATTAACTCAAACACGTCATCCTTAAAGGAAATCAGGTACATTCTCTGAAAGCCATAAGTGATCACACTGTCAAGTTGAGTCTGAAAACTTTGTGATGTTTTCACACTCCCAGTACTCTCCCACCCTGCCCACCAGACCAGGCTCTGGCTCCTATCCTACCACATCCGTGAAGCCTGGTTTAAAAGCCCTCATCCCACAATTTTTTTTTCCTCTTTTGCACCATATCTGTTATCAAACTGTCCTTGAGAAAATCATTAACCCCCTCAGAGCTTCAGTCCCCTCATTTGCAAGTGTGGATCAAAACACTTCCAGGGGCGCCTGGGTGGCTCAGTGGGTTAAAGCCTCTGCCTTCAGCTCAGGTCATGATCTCAGGGTCCTGGGATCAAGTCCCGCATTGGGCTCTCTGCTCAACAGGGAGCCTGCTTCCCTCCCCCCTCTGTCTGTCTCTCTGCCTACTTGTGATCTCTCTCTCTGTCAAATAAATAAATAAAATCTTAAAAACAAAAAAAAACAAAAAAACAAAAAAACCACTTCCGGACATATTTGTAGGTAAATTTAAATGTATCTTAATGTGTCCGCGTTCAATACACAGCAGATATGCACCAAACACCTGTACTCCCACTCTCCTTTCCTGCCCAGGAGTGTCTGGAGAGTAGGTGCAGAGTGTGAGAGACAAGACAATAAAACTATATAAAAATGGGCTTGGACATAGAGAGCAGCAGAGAATAATACCTCAGTAACATCAAGTACTTTCTGGGTTTGTGCAGAAAGCAAGTTATGAAGTAGCTGAAGGGAAAGGAGGAGTGGGGGGACAAGGGGCACCCCTGTATGAGCACAAGGAAGCAGAGCACGAAATGATAACCACATGCGTATCTCAGTGGGGACTATGCTTTTAGCTCAGGAGTCAGGGGACATGGGTAGGATTCGCCCACATGAAGAAGGAGGAGAAAGATTTCCAACAGGGGTTCTGCAGAGAGATCTATAACTCTAGGCACAAAGTGAAGCCATTCCAGTGCTCACAGAAGACAATGAGTTAGACCCGTTTGATAGCTGTGGGGCGGCCCTGAAAGGTCAGGAGGAGCCTAATAGGAAAGCTCCTCGAATGGGTGAGAAGGATGGAATTTATCTTGCAATCATGGAGAAGCTAGTGGGACACTTGGAGCTGGCATGTCACATGATGCTTGAGACAACGGGGTAGCACAGAGGACTGTGGAAAGGGCCCAGAGTCTGGGGAGCAGGTATGAAGTTCTTGCAACAGTCATGTAGGAGCTGACAAAGCCTCACCTCCAGGGCAGCAGTGGGAATGGAAAGGAAGGGATTTATGTTCAAGCATTGTCTTCTAAAACATTTCTGTGACCGCCACTTCTTTTGGATTTTTTTCCAGTCACCATTATATGACAGAGTACAGGTGTTTAAATAAGTTTTTCACTTGATAAGCACTAAAAAAAAAAAAAAAAAAAATCTATTTAGAAGTAGAAAAAGACAATAAAATGGACTTGGTTCTGAAGGCTTATTTTTAAAACATTGTAAAGGTATGGCTTAGCAAACTCCCCTCTCCCACCATCATTCAAGAGAGATCCCTAATATGATACAATTAATTATAACTGATGTAACATCGGAACTGGAGCTGTTCCACTCAGAAAGCAAAGAGCAGAACTATGGCCACTTTTGGGATTTCTCTTCAAAGGGAGACAGGCTCAGCACAGGCAGAAAGAAACAAATGCTCGTTAACATGAGTGGGTGTATTGTTCTAAAATATGCAAGGGAAGGTCACGGTGATGGGGAAATTCAGTGACCTGGTAAGAGCATTGGCTGGGGCTCTGTCCGGCGAGGAGGAGGGAGTGATGGAGCTGGGAGGCTCGCAGCCTTTGCCCCTGCTTACAGAACCGGAGCCCTCCCCACCCTCCCTGCCCTGCACACTCAGGGACCAAACACAGGCCTGTCGGTGAGCAGCCCATCCACTGGAGCTCCTTGGAGGAGCCCGAGGAGGAAGATGTCAGGGTTTATCGAGAGGCAGCAAGGGATCAAAAATGGGGCCAGGGTTGTGTTACAGAAGTCAGAGACTTGGAAGGAGGCACTCTGGGGAGTGGACCAGAAGGAAGAGGGTCCCGGCCTGCGTGCATGCAGGGTGGCCATCGAGGGCTGAGACCCCTTCTGTGCCAAGTTCAAGGGCTCTCCAGCTCTCATCCCACCTCATTCTCCCCTCCACGGTGGACCTCAAGCCCTGGTTTCTGTATAAAACTGGGAAGCTCAGAGGCCTGCAGTAGGTCATCCCAGACCCTACATGGCCGAGCCAGGACTGAAATACAGATGCACCCCTGTCCCCATGGAGCTCCTGTGCCCTGTAACGACAGTTACTATGATGAAACCTAAGAGGAGGAAGAGACTCCATGCCGGGCCTGAGCTTTGTGTATTGTTAGCCTCATCTGAGTGGTGTTTTCTGGTCCAAAACAGGACACTCCCCCCTTGTGCAGCTGTCTCTTCCCAGCTCTGACTTCTTGGGAGGAGCTCATCAGTGTGGCTGACAGGCCCTCAGAACTCCCTGCTTCTGCTGAGAAAAAATCTGAGTGAGGAATTCAGTCCCACTTTGGACTCAGCCCTTTGACCTGGATGTAGACAAGGAAGTTCAAATCCCTGCACCCTAGTGAGGAAAGAGTGCTGGCTGCTAAGTCAATGTGACTTTCCAGCAAGGAATGTCCTTCAGCGAAGCCAGGAACAGAATCTCAGCTTCACTTAGAAAAAGGCTGCCCTTCTGGACTAACTCCCATGATAGGCTTACAATTAGTCTCCAGAGAGGGGTTACCCTTCTAGGACACTGACCCCCTCTTCTGACTGGGCCCAGGACCTCCCCCAGTGTCCTCACCACCCCTGCATCCCCCTGCCATGACGCTGCTGTTTATGTGTCTTCTCACCTGCTGAAACTGAGCTGCTTAAGGTCAAGGACGGGTCTTCCTCCTCTAAGAATCCCCAGTGCTACAACCCCTTAGTATGTGCTGAGTAAATAAACAAAGGAAGCTGGCCAGTCCAAGCCTTTGCAGGGCATATAAAAGCAGATTTCAGACCTGAAGTACAGAAAGGGTCAGACACTGCCCACCTCAGATTCCAGAAACTTCTTCCCTCTTTCCTTTATTCTTCAGAGCATGATCCTTTCCCAGCCACTCCCAGCAATATCAGAAATACTTTGGAAGATCCCCCTTCATCTAGGGAGTGGTTCGGAGCAGAGGAGTTCAGCTTCTTGCTTTAGGTCCATGCTTCATTCTAGCAGGGTGAGAGCAGAGGGCCCAGACCTGGTCCTCCCAGCAGGGAGGAGGAAAAGTGCAGCTTCACATTCTCATTTGATTATCTTTGTTTCAGGCAGTTATGGCTAAGGGTGCTCGTGGTTGGGAAACAAGAATCAGAGGATGCTTCCTTTCCATTCAATACTGTATCCGTCTGTGTGACCTCCTTTATTTTATTTTAATTATTATTATTATTTTTTTAGTGTGACCTCCTGTAGTTAATAGCAGGTTTCAAAAGTACAGGTCAGAGGTGGCAGGAGAACCCAGCACAGCCCCGAGCAGATGCGGCAGAGGGTGGGAAGGCAGAAGCTAGGGAAGGCGGTTCACCTCCCTGAAGCGGTATGACAAGGCAAGGGGTAAATGAGTGTGCGTGGGGCCGCTTGCCCAGCCTGGCCATGCCCTGTTCAACTCTCAGCCAAGTGTCTCCTCTGTGCCATCCCCTGGGGCTCAGAGGGAAACCAGGGGCTGCTGCAACCATGAAGGTGGGTTATTTGCACCCCCTTAGCTCCTCGGACCCTCACTCTGTGGGGTGCACAGCCGGCCCAGGATACACTGGAGCCTCCTGCTCGACACCCATGGGGTGCTGCTGCCTTTGGCTGCCCTTTCTTCCCTGGATGCCCTCCCTGCTTGCTCTTTACCCAGGGATTCCCTACACAGTGTGTGGAGCAATATTTCAGAGGGAGGGTTGCTGGCCAGACAGACTCAAGTTTGCACTTTCGTGAATTACTTGTTCTCTCTGAGCTCTATTTATCTTTTTCCTCATCTATAAAATAAAGCTAAAAAGCTGGTTGTCATGATGATTAAGCTCTGGTTCTCAACCCTGGCTGCACATCAGAATTCCCTGGGGAGCCCTAAAATGCCAGTGCCTGGGCTCCACCCAGATCCATGAAATCAGAGCCTTTGCAGGGTGGGCTTGTCAAAGGATGCCAATATCACCATTATTACTCTTTTATTATTGCTTCCATGAATCTTACTTCCATCAAGAAAGGAAATCTGGTTCCAGGGAGGTCTGCTTATATCCAGATGTAAATAGCAGAGCACATACAAGTGATGATCGCTAGCGTCTGAGCGGCTCAGGGCAACCACGCGAGCACCTTGAAACAGCCAATCCGGTGTGAAGACTCCAGTTCTTTAAAACACGTGCATGTGCTCACTCACCTCCCCATGGCGTGACCTCTTCTCGGGCATACTTTATGTAGCCTGGGATGGTGCCAATGCAAACATTTCCAGTTGAAACCCTGTGCCCTTGTTTCCAGGTGTGATGGTCTCTCGGGAGGCAGCTGTCAACTTTTACATCCCAAGTTACCTTTGCTCTGCTGTAAACAGATGAGTCATGGCTGGTCCCAGCAGGTCAATTCACAAACAGTCCTGGGCTATCCTGTCTGGTGGCTTAGGCAGTGCCTCAGTGCCCTTAGCGCCTATGAGGGAGTCATAAAGTTGGGCTAGACACTCTTTAAAGTTATCTTTGTTTGCTGATTATTTGGCTAGAGGGACTGGTGTTGAGTTATTCCTGGCTTCTTTGGGGCCCTGCAATGATAAGCGTGATGATAAGTGTAATTGGGGTAGAAGGAGGGCAAGCAGCCCTTCATTAGCTGAAACAACGGGTCAAGCAGATTAGCTCAGATAATTGACATGGACAACCCCCTAGCTCCACTTTGGGTATCAGTTCCCTTCCTTTTCCCAATCTAAATATGTTCTGGGTGTTGTTTGCAGAAGGGCAGGCTAAAGGTTAAGATTTCTACATATACCATCCCTGTCTCTTAGCGGTGGTGGGAGGTGGTAGCTTTGGTTTGTAGCTAAATATTTACACTTCTCTTAAATCTATCCATTACTTTGCTCCCAAACCACCCAAGTCTGGGCCAGAATCATCAAGAGATGAGGCATCTATGCCTCCTACCAGGGTCCCCACATTCCCTCTTGCCTCATGGGACAGCCAGAATGACACTTCTAATCTCAGACCAGATCATTTCACTCCCCCACTTGAAAGCCATTGGTGATTTCCCCATCATTCTAGGATCAAACCTCACCTTTTGACAAGCCTACACTAGAATCTGTCCACTGTCCACCTTGCTATTTCCTGTGGCTACAGGCAAGGTGGGGGGATGGCTCCTCTCAGCTCCAGGCTTCTTTTCCTTCCAGGTCATGAAGCCTCCTTCTTCCACCTACCTGGAGCACCTCCTCAGGCATAATGAACCCTAGAATCCTCCAGTTTTCAGCTTTAACTTTACTTCATGAGGAAAGTCTTTTCTTCCACCTTCCGGGATTTCCTGCCAAGTGACTCCCTCACACTCAGAGTTTCTAATACTAATGCTTCTCAGGCTTTGTTGTTACCACTTGTCTAACCAGAATTTAAGTTCCCTGAAGGAGGGACCTCACCCACACCCTCTCTGTGTAGCCCCTCTCTATTCTTAGCACCTAGTGGGTATATGTAAGTTAGAATGAACCATGTAAGCACTTGCCAAAGATAGATATTTGTCATCCTTTCAACAGGTCCACTGGGAAAGGTCAAAGTAGTGGAGTTACCAAAGGAAGAGAATATCACTCAGAGGACAAGCAAGACATGTAATCTTTTCAGAGAGCAATCAAAGAGTCAATACTACCTCTAATGTGTAAAGAACAGTGTAAGCTATTTTTTAACAACTTTATTGAGATACAATTAATATACAAAAAGCGAAACCAAACCACAATGATTTATATCATTTTACACCGGTTTGAATAGCTATTATCAAAAAACAAAAAAGGAAAAAACAACACACGTGTTGGCAAGGATATGGAGAAATTGAGACCGTTGGTGGAAGTGTAAAATGGTGCAGCCACTTTGGAAAACAGTATGGATATTTCTCAAAATATTAAAAGCAGAACTACCATATGATCTAGCGATCAATCACACTTCTGGAGATATATCCTATTAGATATTTTAGTTATAAGAAATACACATTTTATTGGTATATTTTTTTTTCAAAAAATTATTTGTTTGACAGTCAATAAGGGAGGCCATTGTTAACTGCTTGAAAAAATGGGCATCACAACTGTTAATTCAGGCACAAGAACCACATGAGGTAGACGGGGTCATTACTCAGCTTTGTGAATGAGGAAACCAAGAATGAAGTCATTTGCCCAGTGGTGTGTGGAGACCACGTGTGAAACCAGACGCTGCTATTCCGGGGCAAGCACCTGCCCACGCGGTCTCCTGCGGAACTCCCTGCCACCTTCCGATTTAGGGTCTCACACATTGGCAGGCGAATATCACGGGCTGCGGATGTGTAATTGATTCTGCACCCCCTTCCAAGAGTTGGAGCCATTGCGTATGCCCCAGAACATAAACGGCCGGGACTTGATTTCCTAGCTCCTTGAATTACTTCTGAAGACTTTACCGTATTATCAGTGCCTAAATAGTAGTGACCTTGAGGAGATAGCAAGGTGTTTCAATACAGATGGTGTAATCTTTAATTTCATTTAAAGGACCCAGAGCTCTGTGGCTTTCCACCTGTTTCGGGACCAGAACTGTGCTGATCTGCTAGTGCCCTGTGACTCTGGGGGAGTGATGATCCATTGACACAGTCACAAGACCCCTCCGCAGGATCTGAGACCCCCAGTGCTTAGCTGTTTCCACACTGGCCTCCTGGTCTGAAGAATTCACACAATGCTCTGCCTCTCCCATTTGAGTCAAGAGCACAATGGGAATGATATTATGGTCCTTTCCACTTTAATTAAATTTCCCACAAAGGGCATCTGCTGGATTTTTTTCTAGTTTGGCTGGTGCCTCTTGTGTGGTTAGGGCTGATCCACTGGCACTGAATGGAGTTATTTGCCTATTAATTGTTAAAAGTATGTAGATATTCCAAGGGCTCCGCTGCCAACAATATTGCAATTATTACTATTTATTGGTTGGATGTCCTCTTCCCCATGCATTTTAGGTCTTGTGTTCCCAATTTACTGGGGTCATAATGACTTCCAGTAATAAAATCACCTGCTCTATCTTTAAGTCTGATGACAATTCTTGTCATGATTAACACTTTCCCAATATCTTGAACATAAGAAATTGATTATTCTACCATAAGGAGCTCAAAAATGCTATATATAGATATAGAAATAGATATCTATACATATATATGAACATACATATATATATATATACATATCGATACATACACACATATATAGTCCCCTTTTAACAATAACATACTCTTATGAAATGTCAGACATTTTATATGCACTCTCATTTATTATCCATAATATCCTTATGTGTACTTACTGTTGTTGTGTCCATTGTATAGGTAGGAATACTGAACTCACAGGTTCTGCTTGTTTGTTTGTTTGTTTTAAAGATTTTATTTATTTATTTGATGGAGAGATAGAGATCACAAGTAGGCAGAGAGGCAGGAGGGAGATGGTGGGAGCAGGATCCCCAGCAAGCAGAGAGCCCGATGCGGGACTCGATCCCAAGACCCTGAGATCACGAGCCAAGCCAAAGGCAGAGGCCTAACCCACTGAGCCACCCAGGCGCCCCTGCTTGTTTGTTTTTATGTGACGTTTCAAATATCACACGCACAGGAAGCACCAGAACCAGGATATAAACTCATGCGACTTTAAGAGCCCGCATGTTTAACCACTGTGCCGTGTTATTCTTATTTCTCCTTGAGTCGTTTTATCCATTATGTTTGTAGCCATGAATACTTGATTGCTTGTTTATCAAAATTAGGGTCCTGAGTGATTAGGATGCATTTTTCAGCATCATTCAATTTCTGTTATACACGTTCTCATCCCACCCCCAGCACACATACCACTAAGCTCACTTCTACCCCAAAAATTCAGGCATATAAACTTGGGTGCATTTTCCTTTGCACAGGATCAGATTGTTCTTTCTCATGCACAATCACCTTACCAGTTCTTTCAAGGGGATCTAGAAACTATTACTCGCAAGCCTCTTCAGAAGTTACAGTGACTTTTCTGAAAAGGGAGTAGTTTCTCTGATAAAATCTGGAATTCCAGGGAAGGTATCTACAGGGTCTAGGGAGCTGGACAGATGGCGCTTGTCTCTTCAAATAGGTTAAAATAATGTCTGAAGCCTCTTAGGATTATTTCATTTCACCGTGGAAACTAACCACATGACAAATTGGGTTGGATAAACATATTCTCTGCATCTCTTGGAGGAAGAGCACTGCAGTATTTCCCTTCTGTGACAATAACCAGGCAGTTGTATGTAATATGACAAGCAGGGGACCTGGGCCAAGTCTCAGCCTCGCCCCTTACTAGTCTTGCAGCCCTGGGCACTTTATAACCTCTCACGGCTTTGGTTTTCATTTCTCTAGCATGAGCCTGACCATACCTGTTCTCCCTCTAGACTCTTCAAAGTGTCAAATAAATTAACATGGGAAAGTTGCTGAGCATGGTGACTACCACACACTAGGCCCTCAGGAAATGTGTACTCGAAACCTAACTTGTTAGTGAGGCTCCCTTGAGACTCCGGGAAGTATCTAAAAGTTCTTCCAGTAGGATGCTTTGTTAACATGAACGCATCGCTGGGTCTCAGATCCCCAGATTTGCGGAGGTAAAGCAGAAGTGAAGTTTCAGTCACTCCATATGGAACAGCCAAAACACAAAATGGAAAAAAAAAATGATTTGAAGACTGTCAGAGAAATAAAAAAGAAGTCTCTAAGAATCATTTTCTTTCTTCTAGGTCTTTCTTTCTCACTGGATTTAGGGAGTACATTATTCTTTTTTTTTTTTTAAGATTTTATTTATTTATTTGTCAGAGAGAGAGAGGGAGAGAGAGCGAGCACAGGCAGACAGAATGGCAGGCAGAGGCAGAGGGAGAAGCAGGCTCCCGGATGAGCAAGGAGCCCGATGTGGGACTCGATCCCAGGACGCTGGGATCATGACCTGAGCCGAAGGCAGCTGCTTAACCAGCTGAGCCACCCAGGCGTCCCAGGGAGTACATTATTCTTGTTTTTTTTTCAAAGTTAATATAGTTAACGTTTCTACGGTTAGGCTACTTAAGGTTAGAGCAGTGGGGATAATAGAGGCTAACGATCACTTGATAATTGGACAAAAGTGTAAATCATCACAACACTCACAGAATAAAATCTACCCTCCCAGGGACAGTGACTATTATGTGGACAGAACCCAGAGAAAACATTAAAGAAAACACTTTAATAGCATTGTTTGCAGAATAGAATTCATGTAACTAAACCAAAAACATTATTTTCACGGGCGCTCTACCAGGGCATAGAAATAATCTTGTTATTACAGGCTCAACTTTTTAGAGATGATTTTGTGAGAGGATTTGTGAATGATCGTTTTTGTCTCTTAAAGATACATGTTGAGGAATACACTGAGTGAACTGTACTCTTCGGGGCTGTGTGACACTCAGACTCAACACCTCCATGATCTGTGTCTTTCTCCCCTGAGAAATGGGAACCTCTCCTATGTGTCCGTGTATTGTAATAAAAAAAATTCTACTTTCTGTCAAGCTGGGTAGTAGAGTTGGAGGGACAGACTTCACTGCGTTAAGCCCTCTGCCTTAGTCCTCTCCCTCCTTCCTCTCCCTGGAAGCACTGAGGCTTCTTGCAGAAACCCATCCACAGAACCCCTGCTCCGAATATTCTGGACTTTCAAAGAAGTTACTTGTATTGTCAGTGGCTCACAGTTCACTAGAAGAAGGTGAAAGATGATTTTGTACCTCTGTGACTATTTTGCTTCTTGAGAATTGTTGGTTTATGAAATAAAGCAAGACGTGTATATGTGTGTGTGGGGTGGGGGGCTGTTGCTCTGTGACAATGAAAGAGGTCCAGGATCAATTATTTTACTTGTCTGGAGCAACGCTGATAGCTACTACACGCAGCCACGAGAGACCACTACAACTTCCCTGTGTCATTGCCTATCTAGATGTCATGGTAGATGCTGAATTGTGGGTAGGTGTCATTTCGCCTTTAGAAAAAAGAAAAAAAAATGCACCTAAGATATCTCCGCTGGTATTTGTTCACTCATTCAAGAAATATTAATTGAGTGCTTATCAAGGGTCAGGGTAAGACAAGTGAGACACTGGCCTGAAGCACAACATTTAAGGGGATGCCAAAAACTTTGGAACCAAGATAAATAACACTTTAATGCAATATATTTTCAAAACTCAAAAAGAATGCAAAAATCTATGATGAACAAAATGCCCAAATTTCCAATAGAGACAGAATTAATGATAGTGTTGGACCTTATCAGAGCCTGAGGCAAAAGACACAATCTGGAAGAAAAAGGGAAAATAAAAGGAAAAATATCGATCCCATCTTTAGGAAAAATTTTGATGTTTTGTTCATGGAAAAATCATGGATTTTTATCTCTAATTCTTATTTTTTTTAATGTCACATTACAATGGTACTTATTGTGACTCGGTTTTTGGCCCCCTCTCCTAATTTTTGCATCTGACACAAGTCCCTTATCTTATACATTTCCAGTCCTGTTGGGGATATGAAGATCTTTGGTCACTTTAAGTGGTGATAAATGCAAAAAGAAAGGTTATGGAGAAATGGCATAGGAAATGAGAGGAAGAAGAGTTTATTTCCCCAGGGGGGCAGGTGGTGGTCAGTGAAGGCTTTAGACAAGGTTGTGTTTAAATAGGACCGTACCATGCTCTGGCATGGTACAGCATTAACAGAGAGAAAATCCCAGAAACCCAATCACACTTTCAAGTAAAGAAAGACGTGTTAGTAGGTCAGAATAAGGGAAAGGAGTCTCCAGGCTCTAAATGGAGAAGGTATGCCAGGTGTTGATGAAAGTGTGTATTTATACAGGGCAGGGCATGTCTGGGAGACCTTCCTGTGGCAAAGGGGGAGACTTTGTGGGGATGGATTCATTTTACAACATCTTTATATAAACAAGACCCTTTTTTTAGCTCTGTGGATGAAGACAGAAAGCCAATATGTGGAAATGAGTGAATAAATCATGCTTGTGAATGGTGAAGGAGATGCCTTGCACCTAAAAGTTGTGTTCATTCACCGAGTGATTCTTGCCTCAAGAACTGGCTTCTGTACAGCAAGAGGCTTCTGTTGTCAAGATCTGGTGAGTGTCCACACCAACGACAAAATTCCTGATGTGGAAAACCAACCTTTTATGAGCCACAATCACACAAACACAGAGGAGAAAGCATGAATTCAGAATCTTCTAAAAATTCATATCCAAGATGGAAGGGACTTGGCTTGAGAGTTTGATTTCAACTTCTGTAATGCATTCAGAATCCACCATCCTTTATTTACTACTAACTGCCTTCAAGTGATCAGGTTCAGAAACAGATTTCAGGAGGTTATTTTGACCCAGTTCTCTGTTTTGGTATGATCTGAGTCATGTGTGAATCTATACCCACCCAGCCCAGAGGGGCAGATTGCTGGCAGAGGGAAGGTGCTCTATATGCAGAGTGAAAGGGAATGTTCAGGATAAGTAGCAGAAATCACCTAAGGCACAAAAAGTCCAACCTGGGCTGTTTTGAGGCAAACGGTGGTATGGTTATTGCAAGCAATTATCTGCTGAAGTAATAAATGAATAACACAAAACCTAAGGTTGTATTTTTCTAAAGTCAGTTCACAGTTGTGTCATATTTAATTGGGAGGTGGAGAATTAAGCCACCTGAAAATGAAATCTATGATATCTGATGCTCCAAAGGACATCACATCCCTTTTCCAGGAAGAGCCGTAGTTTTTGCCTTTAACTGGATAGATTTAACACCCATGTCACAAAAGCTTTCGCCTCACCCAGAGGCTCTGTTTTCTCAGAAAACCACATGATCCAGTGACCAGACCAGAAAAACAATCTACCTTAAGAATGAAATAGTTGTGGCCTAACAGGTATTAATTTACTTACTTTCAATAGTGATAGGAAACAGGTTTTCATAGACTTCAAGGACATGAGCATTGAAGGATAGTGTGGACATCTCTTAGTCCATGGCTTTCCCCTAACCCCAAAGGAAGCCAGCTTAAAAAGAAAAAGAAAAAGAAAAAAAAGCCACGAGGAAAAAAATCCTCCAGGAAATAGAAGTCTAGAAAAAGTTCATGATTTGCTTAAAGTCACACATGCATAAGGAATGGTTTGGAATGCAGCTCCTGACTCGAGGTTCCTGGCTTTTCCTCCTGTGCTCACAAATACAAACAGAGGCATTTCCCATTGCAGTGTATGCATGCCCACCTGTTCATGGTTTTGTCCTACTTGACTAAGGCCAGTGCTCCCCAACTCTTTTTCATAACAGGACACACATATGGTGTTTATGAATCACACTGGATTAACAGCCAGAGGCCCAGAGGCTTGGGTGTTTGGAGCCTGGCCCAGATACCCTGAGGGGTGAGAAGAATCCTTCCCTCCATACACCTGTGTTTAACCCATCACTGTGGGGATAGAGGCTGGGAAGCTCCAGGCTCTGCAGCCTAGCTCACTCCTCCTCCAGAGAAACTTAAGAGAGAAAAAGACTTTGACCTGGTCATGTTCTCACTATGCCTTCAGTGCCATTTTCTACCACTTTGTCAGTAGCAAGATCTAGGCATGTGGGACAGGGCTGCATGCTTAGCAAATTCAGCAGAGCCTTATTATAGTAAGGCATGTAGCCATATTATTTCCACTCCACACAATTTTCTTAGCACCTATTTGGACGATTGCCAATTCTACAGACTGTAGTGAACATGCAAATGAATGAGGTCATGAAATAAGTGTCTGATCAATGCTGTCAAAGACAGATCAACCAGGTATGATCAGAGCATGGAGAGACCTCATGAAGAAGGGATATCTGGACCAGCTCTTGGAAAATTAGCAGGGTTTCAACAAGGAGAGGGAAAAAAATGGCCATCCAGGTGAAAGCAACAGACTGGACAGAGAATTTTACTATCAAAACAGGAAGATTCAAGTCTTGTTAAGGGAAAGGTTTGCTTTGTGGTTTGCAAAGAAACAGCAGCCACGAGTAGACATATGGGACAGATGGGGTGGGCCAAGATTATGGAATGCCTAGGGCACTACACCAGGGAGCTAGATTTTCTCCTACATTCATTCCTAAGATAAGATATTAAACATTCATTGGATGCTAGGCACAAATGTAAAATTACAGTCTTGGAAGTAGGAGAGAGATATAAAGAAATAAAGTGTGACAGGTGACACTTTATTTATGACTGAAATCCATATTAGAAATAATATGGATTATTTCTAAGAATGGATATTCTAATATTAGAAATAATAAAATCCATATTAGAAATAATAGCTAAAAAGTAAGGGTGGTAAACTTTATATGGAGCTTAGGAACATCTGCAGGGGCAAGGTAGGAGGGGGCACTGAAGTTTAAGATTTAAGATTTAAGAAACAGGACTGCTGGGCCAGCAACATGATTAAAGCTGCATTTAACAAGCTTGGCCTCACCGGGTTAGGTGGTATAATTTGGTGGGAGGAGCAATTGGAGATAAGGTTCCTGGTTGGAAGGCCATTCCATTGCATGTTCCAGGAGAGAGACAGTGAGGCTAAAGACAGCAGTGATGGAAACGAGGACATCAGTGGATTTGGCTAGTCCCAGTGTCAAATCAGATAGTGCACTGCATAGTGGCTACCTACAGCAAATCTGAGTCACATAATCTACCTATGAGACCAGTTAGATCCATTTCTCTATCAGCGCAGGAGTAATACCAAAATCTGATTTAATCAGACACTCCAGATCACAAAACTGTCCCTATCCCTGTAATTATGCACTGTCATTTATCTACTCAACCCTACATAAATGACTTCTCTTTCTCAATACTCCCCTTTTAAGCCCATCTCCTGGCATTTTAACTATGAACCTTATCCATCCCTTCGCTCCTTATTTCCTAAGTAAATAAATCTTTCCAAAGATGATTTATGGGAAATAGGGTAGTGATCTTCAAATATTTTAAGACTTCACCATGAGGCTGAGATACATTTTTTTTGTGTGTAAATGGAACAACAAGCCTTTCTGCCTCTGACCCCAAGGGATTTGCTGCACATCATAACAAATCCAATAAATCTCTCAGCAAGCCAATATGCACCCTCATACGATGTTATAGCTCAGAGAAGAGTGTAGAAAGATAATTTCAAGAAACTGACTTGGAGAGCTGGGGCTCAATGTAGAGGTGAAAGAAGCTCGGAGAAGCTGCTAGGAGTGTGGACCCGGGAATAGCATTTTTCCTCCTCGATGTGTGAGAAGAAGGTCCCTGATGATGGGTGGAGGGAAGGTGAGCATACAGGCTATACTGGAATCAGCAAGTGAGTTACCTAAATTTATGCCTAAAATGGTACAATTTGTACATAGTAGTCACTCAATAAATATTTATGGAAGCAAATTTCAATGGGACAGATTTCAGATGAATACAGGGAAAAACTTTCCAACAATTAGAGCTCTCCAATGATGATAACTAAAGAAAGAAACAAAAGAGTTCTTTAACCATCTTTTCCTCTCTCCCCTCCTCCTCCTCCTTCATTAGCAAGACCAACAACATCCTGATTGCAATTACCACTGGTTGGGAAAGATCATACTGGAATAATAGGGGTTACAAAGTCTCAACTGCCAAGGAAATGATAATCTTACTGGAGTATGGGGGAGGGGGTGAGGGAGGGGAGAGAGGCAAAAGACCAGAGAACTAGAGATAATGATAGAAATCACAGTGCGATACAGCAATTTCTGCTTATTTTATGACACAGAGTCCAAAGGAAGAATGATTCCATGTGATTGAGAGAATCAGCAGGGAAGTTTTTGGAGAAGGATGACTAGGACCCTGAAGGATGGGTAGCATTTTAATAAAATACTGAATGGATGAGCAAAGAGAAAGAAGACCCCAGTCATATTTCAGCAAGGGCATCGGGTACAGATGATAGAAAGTTTGCTGGCATCAAATCATAAGGCTTAATAGGGGCTCAAGTGAGATGTTCCCATTGGATCTGGCGGCTTTTTAAGGTTCTGTTACAATAAAATGATAGTATTCAAACAATATTTTGGGGAAACTCATCTGGCAGAAATGAAATGAAAAGATTGTTAGAGAGAAAAGAGAAGAGAGGCGGGGAATCAAGTTGACAGGCATTGGCCCAGAAGTAACTACCTGAACCAAGGACTGAGAAGAGGGACCAGGCCTGAGAGAAGTCGCTGGGCATGAATCTAGACGACTCTAGGGAAATTAGTACTACAGATGGAAACAGAGCACAGAACGGAGCATCACAGAAAAAAGAAAGGATTAAAAAAGAGAGAGAGAGAGAGGATGGGAGAGGAACATGTGGAATTGTTCCTTGGGAGATGCTTGGAAATAGGTACCCACCATGTCTGCTTCATTTAGATTTTAAGCACATCGGAATAGCAGCTCTTTGGTACCTTTAATAGAGTTTATTACAAATAATGGTGGAAGTGCTGAGGTTTGAATGATGTGCTATTACATGTAAATGAGTGTGGATTCAAAGTTATGGCTCTAATAAACACACAGTGTTCACTTCACTTGCATTCAGATTGGTTTTCATAAGTGGAGGAGAAAGTACTGTAGACGTAGCAAATTCATCACAGCCCCGAGGACACCCAGGGGAGCATATCATTCGCTGGAACAAAACAGGCCATTCATTTCACACGTGAAAAGCAAGAGAACCACTGGCTTAAGAGATCAGATCCTGTGAATTTCTCTGAATAGTGTCGAAGATCATTGACTAACCAAGTAAGAAATAATCGGACCTAATCGGAGGCCTCCGTCAGCTGTTCAGATCTATGGGCCCTTTATGTTCTGTTTGGCCGTCCAGGAATTGCTTGGCCAAACTGAACTGCTTCTTGTTTACGCATCTGTACATGAACAATTCCAATCTTACAACAGCTCAGCCTGGTCTGGTATTTGATTTAATGTGGGTATGGAGCCATCTTTAACGGGAGCAGATTCTAAATAACAGGAGCTTGGGTTGTGGAGTCAGTCCTTGGTTTGAAGCCTGGTGTCCCCACTTAATAGCCATGAGAAAGTAAGTCTATTACCTAACCTCTCTGGGCCTCGGATTCCTCGTCTCTAAAAAGACGAGAGCACCATCCTCAGAAGATGGAAATAAGAATTGGAAGGGATGGGGTGCCTAGGTGGCTCAGTGGGTTAAAGCCCCTGCCTTCAGCTCAGGTCATGATCTCAGGGTCCTGGAATCGAGCCCCGTGTCGCGCTCTCTGCTCAGCGGGGAGCCTGCTCCCCCGCCCCCTTCTCTCTCCACCTGCCTCTCTGCCTACTTGTGATCTCTGTCAAATAAATAAATAAAATCTAAAAAAAAAAAAAAAAAAAAAGAATTGGAAGGGATGGTGGTTGCCAAGTGTCTAGCGGGGGGCCCTGACAGTAGGAGGTACTCCCACGAAGAAGGATTCTGCCCAGTCTCCCAGCCCGCCCCCAGAGTCCAATATAAGGCTTGAAGCTACAAGAGGGATGTGAAAGCCAACCACCGGTGAACCAGGCTTGCATTACGCTACATGGCCTTCTTGATGCCCATTAGATGTCTGCAGTGAAAGGAGCTATACATTCTAGAGCAGGTCTCAGGGGTCATTGGCGCTTTTTGGTGAACACCCTCTCACTGAGCTGCTTACCGAGAGGAAAAGGGACTTTTACTTCAGACACAGCTTTAAGGAGAAAAATTATTTTTCTTCCTGCTAATACAAATATATTTAGTGTGTGAAATGTTAGCCAAAGCTACTCTTACTATTGTTTTAGAAAATCCAAGCAACTGCAGACCAGGAATTGAGAAATGCAGACTTTCTGCAGACATGCTGACTCAGTCACACCGCTTTTCCCATGATGCCTTCTGCTCAGAGATTAACCGTAACAGTTTCATTATATTTCACACTTTCCCATTTGAAGTGGCGTGTGGCTAAGCTAGCGCACTGACGAGAGCTATTTCCTATTTTGATTTCCATCTCTAGTTAAATGCCATATAAGATATTGCACCTATTCCCTGTGTGAACTATAATCAATAATTATGATTTGCTGTGTAAATTTACAAAATAAATGACCCACAAAGGCATGGCTTCTAACCAGTTGTGAGACCTTAGAAAATTTACTTATCTTCCTAGGTCTCAGGTCTCCAGCTGAGAAAATAGTGTCCCATTGTTATGAAAATTAATTGGTGGAAGAAATGAAATATGTACCGAATTTTCTAGCATAATCTCCTTCCAAGCTTCCTGTGATAAGACAAGATAATAATAATTCAGTTCTGGATTAGTAAAGCCCTGAATGTGCCTGAACTATTCTAAGTGCTTTCTACATCCTAGTTTACTTCATATTCTCAAGGACCTTATGAGTTAGGGACTACGATTATCCTCATTTTATAGAATAAGAAACTGAAGCACAAAGAGGTTAAGAAATTTGCATAAGGTCACTTACAAGTAAAGGGGTGGGGACCAAGTCCAAGTAACCTATTCCAGAGATTGGATGCATATGTTCTATGGTGTTTGTTAAATTTGGCTTCATGGCAACATTTTTGGATGATTTCATGTATCTGTGATCCCTGTATTTCTGTGAAGGAAGGCAAGGATCTCTTTCAGTACAAAGTACTAGATAGAATTTTAATTTTATTTTCATCTGTCTCTTTTCCCAGGTAATATTGCTAGACTCAAATCAAGTCAGTAAATGGTTGCCTAGACCCTACCCCTACTTTGCTAAATTTGCTCTTCCTTCAGCCAAGGCATCAGAGAAAAATAAAATCTGTCTTTTATGTCTCAAATGAATTGCTTTTCATTCCCACCTGAACTTGCACACCTTCTGCATTCTGGATTCTGGATGCATAAGGAAAGTGTGCATTTTGATATTGGTATCAATAGTTCCATTGATATATTGACTCTGTGTGTATCATCTCATTGTCCACTCTGGACTTTCTCTAACATGTGGATCTGGATGTAGAAAATCCAGAAGGAGCCCTTGATTTTCACAAATATGCACATGTACACGCACACCATCTTTGTATCTACTTTATTGTAATTTATATGTACTTTATGCCCCTTTACTTAGATAACGTTTACATCATACTGATGCAAACAAATAAAATAATTAAAAGTGGTATGATATAAACATTCTTTCCATCAACTGAGTCCTAGTACATGGGAGTTCAACACTCTCCCCTCCTTCTACCCCGACCCTCACTAGCAAAAAAGGACTACACTTTCATTGTTTTACATAGAGCAATTCAGTCCTCCCTTTGTTCTATTTTTTTCTTTCCATAATTTTTCTGGGGCCCAGGCTTCCTGCTCATGTCTTCACATCAGGTTGGCTCATCAAGATAAGAGAAATTTTGAAGCCAGCCTCTGAGATAGTCCATTTCACCCTATTCTGTTAAATTAAGCTTGTCCACAATCCAAGGGGGGAATGAATGCATCTCTGAGGACAACCGGCCTTGGCAATTAGGTGGCAAGTACTAACATCCCACCTTCAACCTCCTTCTTAACCACTCCAGGCAGCTGTCTCTTGTCCTACATGAGGAAACCCCGAGGGCAGGATTCATCCAGCCACCTAATAGTCCATCCCAGAGATTTCCTGCTTCTTGGCAGAGAAACTGCTTCTAATTGCTCCCCCTCCTGAGGCTGTTGACTGGAGGGGAAGAGATAGGATGCAAGACAGCAGAGGCACACTGTGGAGGGTTCTCAGCACCTTGGGGTGGGAAAGGAAGGGTGCTAATGGAGGACAAATGTGCAGAGTTGAGGGAGCACCTCTGGCGGCAAATCAGAGAAGGGATTATGCCAGAGAGAGACCTGGAAGCTTCTCTTGACTGTGTGCCCTACAAGAATAATTTAGAGATCGAGAATCAGATTCGGATCTCCTGGATGATCACCCCTATTTTATCCTTTGCTAACCTGCAGTGAGCTGACACTTTTTCTCTCCTCTCTTCTCTTTCTGTTACCTCATGGTCAGCATTTCCAATTAAAATTTATTTAACACCAACCATGGGGGCGATGTCTGGAGAAGAGATTAAGAGGAAAAGCTAGACCCTACCCTGGAAAACCGCGGTGTTTCTCAGAGAAGCCTGCTGGTTCTTTGGGAGCCTCTGTGCCTGGCCACCTGAAAACAAGTACGGACCCCCTGTAGCTCAGGTTCAGTCTCAACTACCTTTAAACCAGGCTAATAAGGAGCACACAAGGAATTAGCGAGATTCCCAATTCTGCCAGGTCTGTGGACTTTGGCGCACAATGGGAGTGTCTTGGTAAAAGTTAGAAATGCCTCAAGGAGGTGTACACTTGCTAAATGGAAAGCCAGTCAGCCCCGTGAACGCTGCCAACCCCTGAGAACGCCGAGGGTCCGGGGTGGGGGGCCCGGGGGACGGTGCTTGGCTCCGCCGAAGTCTTCCAGCCACATCAGCCTCTGTGCCATCAGCCATTTTCTCCTCATGGAAACCATTTTGCCATCAAAGAAAAATTACATTTTCCCCTCATTTAATGAGGTGGACTTCTGCTAAATTAAATGTGCTAAGAGGCGGACAGCCAACATCTATAAAGGAGAAATCTCAGACTCCTGTTTTCTGCTGATCTGTGCTTCCTTGAAAACAGACACCGGGTGATGGAAAATGTGGTAAAAGTTTTAATGTTCCTGCTAAAAGGAAAAACACCTTTTCTTTCCTTTATGTTGGCCAGCCACACCTGGCAAGGCAAAGACCAGCTGAGTGAAAAGTCATTTGTGCAAAACCCAGCTGAGCTGTCAGTTGAGCTCAGCAAGCACTGACTTGGACACAAACAAACAGAAATCTGGAGAAGGAACCAGCAGCTTAAGAGACAGTGCATTTCTTGGGTTAGAATAAGTATAGATGTGTAGCTTTTTTTTGAACTGACAAGAAGTCATCCACCTTCAAAGGAAAGTTCTCAAGAGAATATCCCAAGTTAAAACAAATCCCAAGTACACAAGTTTATTTTATATGACATTAATACCTGGCACACAATGTGAGAAAAATAAAAATAGGGAAATCCATTCTTCATAAAGTAGAATGTATTTGCTCTAAAATTCTCAATGTGATACCAACCCTACGTGAAGCTGAGTAGGGGAGGAGACAGGAGATGGAGTCAGCTAGTGATTCCTGGAAGTCTTGTCTCTAACTGGGCCAGAAAGGAATTTCTATCTCCTTTGCTTGATCCTGGAATATGTGTCCTTAGGTGGGAAAAGAAGTCTGGTTGTGGAGAAAGGAAGGAATTCTCTTAGCTTTTACACATGGCTTTACTCAAATACTGTTTAACTTTTTTTTTTTTTAAGATTTTATTTATTTATTTGACAGAGAGATAGAGAGAGCACAAGCGGGGGTTGGGGGCAGGCAGAGGCAGAGGAAGAAGCAGACTCCCTGATGAGCAGAAAGCCCCATGCAGGGACTCATCCTGGCTCCCAGGGATCACGACATGAGCAGAAGGCAGATGCTTAACTGACTGAGCCACCCAGGCACCCTTAAATACTGTTTAACTTTTTTGGGAACAAGAAATGTAGATGCTTTCTTATAGACCTTAATTGTCACATGTCTTGAATTGAGGTGAAGAAAGTAGAGATGTTTCTGTCTGTTCTCAGATGAGTGCAGTGGGACAATAGAGTCACTACCACACCTCCCTGTCCTAACACCCAGGCCAGCTTGAGATGTATTGGAGTCTGTACATAGCATTAATGAAGGCTGCAAAAGCTTTCTCTAACATTACATTCCTTAGTCAACTTCTGGGCCCCTTTAAACTGTGAACAAGACGACCCTTGTTCCGAAAATTTATCACCTCTTGCCAACACACACACATATACAAAAACATGACTGTTGGACAAATAAATCTTTCCAGAGAAAATAGATTCCTTTCCAATTCAGTCAACTGTACTGAGCTAGAAAGGGAGAAATGTTATTTTTCCAGGATGAAGGGAAAACAAGATCTCTCCTGTTTACCCTGTCTAGCCCATTTCAAAAGAAGGTCAGTTTAATGCCTTCATTAAAAAAAAAAATTCTCAAGTGTTGTTTATCAGAAGACACTTGGTTCCTTTCAGGCTGGGAATCACACATTGGAGCTCTGTGCTTTTTCTCTTTGAGCTAAGATATCCATAGCAGGGCTGCCTTCCCTGCTGCTCTGGAGATGTCAAGTGTTGGGAGTGGGAGAAACAGAGGGTGGGGACAGAGTCTGGTGATGTGGGATTCTTTGCCATTGGCCAGCATCTCTGTGGCCAGCCTGTGAACCACCCGAGTCACTAAGCATAAAATAATGAGCTTACGAATTGATCTCCACCTCATTCATGGCTACACACATATTCTGTGCTTGCTTTTACTTATATTCTCCATAATCTGTGGACCCAAATTATCCCCTAGGAGAGTGAGAAAACAGAGTAATGAAGTACCTAGCTGAGGAGCATGGAGAGAATTTAAATCAGACACAATGCTAATGTGTCCCCAGGTGTGTTCTTCAGAGCTTCCTGGAGTAAGTCTCAAGAAAGTGCTAACCATGTCTACATTAACTTGAGACTGAAGATTCCAGCTTTCCAGGCACTAAATGTGAAAATAAATATAGGCACACCTGGGTAGCTCAGTGGGTTAAGTGTCCAACTCTTGATCTAACCTCGGATCTTGATCTCAGGGTGGTGAGGTCAAGCCCTGTGTTGGGCTCCACCTTGGATGTGGATCCAACTTAAAAAGAGAGAGAGAGAGAGAGAGAGAGAGAGAGAGAGAGACAAAATAGGTCTAACATGTAGCATATTGTTGTTTCTTAGTAAAAGTTCGGTGAATCAAGTCAAATGCATTTTTTAAGATAATAAATCTGGAAAACTAAACTTAAAAAGAATGTTCCCACAGCATGGATGAACCCTGAGGACATAAGGCTAAATGAAATAAGCTATTCAGAAGACAAATACTGTTTGATTACATTTATATGAGGTGTCTAGAACAGTAAACTCCTAGAAACAGAAAGCAGAGTGGTGGCTGTCAGGACTGGAGGAAGGGAGTTGTTGTTTATTGTGGACAGAATTTCAGATTTACAAGATGAAAACGTGCCATAGATTTGTTTCATAATAATGTGAATATACTTAATACTACTAAACTTAATATGCTTCAAAGTGGTTAAGATGGAAAATTTTATGTTATGTGTTTTTGCCACAAGTTAAAAAAATTATCTACATATTCTCTACATAATTACTTCAAAAACAAGAGAATAATAGACTTAACATGGATCTGAGAGAAGTCATCCGGTCACCCTCCCACCCCAAACAGGATATTCCATTAGACATTGCTGGAAAAGATGATAATTTCATACATTTTCATTATTTTGAGTGTTGGTAATACTTGTCTTATCCAGTTTGTGGTTACCATAAGCTTATATAATATGTATTTCTTTCTTCTCTGTCTCATTCCAAGCTAATTCCAAACAGAACAAATGATCTGCTTGATTGCACTGGAACGTGAGTAAGCCCCAAATGGAAAAATTTGCCTCCCTCCTTCCCATTTGTTTCATGGCTACTGCGGTTTGGATCTCCCCAGGTCTGGGAGGGAGTAAGATCTGTTTTAGAATTCAGATTCTGAACCTTGAGGAGAAGAGTCACAAAACCTGCAGCCTCTCAAAGGGCAGCCAAAACTGCTCTGTTGGCTGGTTCAAGGGATCCTTCGGAGGCCCCATTCAGCCTGGCTCCAGAGACTGGGAGAGGAGGGAGAATTTGTGAAGACCTCTTGCCAGAAGTACGAACTGCCTAATGATTGTGCCAAAGAATCTCCATTTCTAATGACTGAGGTGGGGAAAAAAATGCCAATCTTCTTGTTAGACAAATTCTTACTGTCTGAGAATGATACAGAGGAACTTACTGATTTTTTAAAGACAGCATCCAAAGAACTCAGGATTTAAAGCATTGTATTGAGACCTATTTAATGCAGTAGCCACTAAGTCACATGTAATTTTTATGCACTTGAGATGTGGCTCATGCAAATTGAAGTAGGTTTCATGTATAAAATACACACCAGGTTTTGACAATGATACAAAAATAAAAGTGTAAAATATCTTATTAATAATTTTCATATGGGTCACATGTTGAAATTCTATTTTGTATATTTTGGGTTAAAGCAGATTACCATAATCAATTCAGCTTGTTTCTGTTTCTTTTCTTAATATGGCTACTAAAAATTTTAAACGACATATGTGGCTTGCATTACGTTCTTGTTATACAGTGGTGATATAGGCTATTCTGTGAAATTTGGGACTAATAAGATAATTGAGGGACACCCACGTGGCTCAGTTGGTTAAGCATCCGACTCTTGATCCCAGCTCAGGTCTTGATCTCAGAGCTGTGAGTTCAAGCCCCACACTGGGCTCCCTGCTGGGCATGGAGCCTACTGAAAAACAGAAAAGAATTAATAAGATAATTAAAGATAAGGGTCTATAATGGTATGACAAAATAATAATAATAATAGCCTTCATGACGTATCTACTCTGTGTCTGACACTTGAACTATATGATTTTATTTAACCCTAATAAGATTACAAAAGGTAATTTTTATTAGTTCCATTTATTGAAAGGCTAAGTATCTTCCCCAAAAGTGCATGGTTAGCTAGTGGTAGAGCTGGTATTTGAATTTAGGTTTTCTGGCACCAAAACACATGAGCTTTCCCCTCTGAAATGATGTTTCTTAAGTGTTCTTTACCTCACTTTAAAGGGTATGTCCAAGAAGGGTACCTGGGTGTCGCAGTTGGTTGGGCATCTGACTCCTGATTTTGGCTCAGTCCTGGCTCAGGGTCATGAGTTTGAGCCTTGTGTCAGGCTCCATGCTGGGCCTAGAGTTGGCTTGAGATTATTTTCTTCTCCCTCTGCCCCTCCCCCCACAACTCTCTCTTCCTCTCTCTAAAATAACATAAATAAAATCTTTAAAAAATAAATAAGTAAAAAATATGTTCAAGAACATTGACATTTGGTAACTTGGAAAAAATAGGCATATTTTCCTGCTCAGTTCCTAACAACAGTTTCAAAGTTTTGATGACCTGAAAATCAGGTATTATCTATTCATTCTTTTGTTATTGACAAGGGGTGAATAGAAATATTGGTCCTTAAACTATAAAAACTAATAGAATTTAAGTTGGAAAAAATTACAAAATAAGATTCCATCTTCCCTAAATATAGAAGAAAAAGGAAATTTATTTGATGGGGAAGAAGTTAATATTGATTGAGTGCCCACTATTCCCATCAGGTGTCCCATAAATTCATAATTCTTAACAGATCCAGATTGGAAGACATCATCTTTATCCCCACACCAGCTTCTCCTCCTTCTTCTTTTCTCTATCTTGGGTGCTATCACCTGAACCTTGTTGTTTACTCTCATTTCCTTACCTCCCCCCTTTTCAGTTTTGCTGGTTATGGTACACGGGTATTCTTACTTTGCCTCAATAGTACAAGTTGTGCTTCCCAATGGTTGTGCTGGTCCTTACTTAAGTAACCAGCAGGACATCAGCCCATATCCAGCCCACACAGAGTGCAATTCAGTTTTTGAAATTTTTGCAGTCAAACGGGTATAAAATTATAGCTCTTTGTTATGTCAGTTTGCTGAGTTACTCATGATGAGTTAGCTTTCTGAACGTGTTGTTCTGAATCTGTTGCCTGTTAATAAACTTTGCCCATTTTTCTATTGAAGTCACCGTCTTTTTCTTGTTGATTGGTTTAATTTGATTTCTTATTTATCTTATTTTATATTCTAGATAAGAACCCCTTATCCAGTTGAAACATTGTGAAGGCTCTTCTCCCATTTTGAAGTTTGTTTCTAATATTATCCATGTTCTTTGCATAACAGGAATCCTTAACTTTGATGTACTCTCTAATCAATTTTATCCCTTATGTTTTTTGGAAGTTTTCGTTTGAAAAGTCCTCTACTGCCTCAACATCAGACATATTTTTAAATAAATTTATCATGTATCTCAAAGATTGAACTGGAATTTTGGTGCAATTACATGTACTTGCTAGGTAATGTGGGAAAAGTTGATATCTTTAAATTTTAAGTCTTCTGAGTTAAGAACAAGGAATGTGCCTCATTTACTTGGGTTTTTCTACGTCCTGTATAGAGTGTTTAAATTTTCTCAAGGAGGCTGTATGTATTCTTGGTTAATTACCCAAGATTTTTCAGTTGTTGCTATGTGAATAGTATCTTGCTTTTTAAATTTTTTTAAAATAACATTTTCTAGTTGTTTGCTGTTGAAATGCTCTCATAATTTGATCATGTACCTATGAAGTTCTTTTTTTTAAATTTAATTTTATTTATTTGACAGACAGAGATCACAGGTAGGCAGAGAGGCAGGCAGAGAGAGGAAAGGAAGCAGGGTCCCTGCTGAGCAGAGAGCCTGATGATGCAGGACTCGATCCCATGACCCTGGGATCACGACCTGAGTCAAAGGCAAAGGCTTTAACCCACTGAGCCACCCAGGTGCCCCACCTACGAAGTTCTTACTGTTTACTTGATGCTATTGGTTATTCTGAGTAGGTAAGAATGTCACATGCAAAAAACTGATAGTTGCATTTCTTTCTTTCTAATTCTTTCTTTCTTTCCTTCAGTGTTTGGCAGGGCTTCTAATATTATAGTGTTGGTTGCAATATGTATTGGTTTCTGACAATATTTCTCTTGCTCCAGTCTTAGCAGGAATGCCTTTAAAATTTTTCCATTAAGTAAAAATGGTTTTGGAATATAACCATCATCCATTTAAGGGAATTAAAGAAATCATTTTCTACTCTTAGTTTGCTAAGAGTTTTTATCATAAATAAGTAAAGACTTTGTTGAATGCTTTTTCTGCATCAACTGAAATTATCATGAGTCTTAAAATTTTATTATTAATTTTCTGTATTATGTTGGCAGAATCCCTGATGATGAACCATTAATTAGCCAAGCTGTATTATTTTATAAAACATACTGTTGGGATCAATTAGCTAATACGTGAGAAGATTTTTCATCCACTTGCATAAGAGAAAGGGGCATAGTTTTCTTTCCTTTTATACTGAGTTCATCTCATCATACCAATTTTATGAGATGAGCTTGCAGTTTTGGTTTTTGTCTCTGCTGGAATAACTTATAATACAGATAAACATTTATTGTTCCTCAAGATTTTGATACAACTCACCCAAAAAACCATTTGGGCATACACTTTTTTGAGAGGGGGAGTTGTCAATTGTAATTTAATTTCTTTAAAACTTGTTGGTCTCTTCCAGTTTCCTGTTTCTTATGTCAGTTTTGACATTGAATATTTTTTCTGTTTTGTCTCAGTTTTCAAATATTTTTAAAAGATTTTATTTATTTATTCGATAGAGAGAGAGAGAGATCACAAGCAGGCAGAGAGGCAGGCAGAGAGAGAGGGGGAAGCAGACTCCCCGCTGTGCAGAGAGCCCGATGCAGGGCTCGATCCCAGGATCCTGGGATCATGACCTGAGCCGAAGGCAGATGCTTAACCCACTGAGCCACCCAGGTGCCCTTTCAAGTTTTTAGTTCATAAAACCATTAGTGTTTTAATTTTTTTTGCAAATGTTAGCTACTGCTATAGATTTCAAACAATATAGAAAAGTTGAAAGAAGAAACTGAAAAACCCACTTCAAATCTTACGTCCCAGAAGTAATTATAATGTAAACATCTCAGAGTATATAGTTACAACTTTTATAGCACACGTTTTTCTGTATGTACAGTTATAATACCATCATTAATAATAATAGCAAACACACATAGTTCTTGATATTATTACAACAGATACAGTTAGAAGAATCACATACATGTAAAGACAGAAGAGTGGATGCCTGAACAGGTAAATGATGAGTAGATACATAGATACCCCTGCATATATTTCTATTATAATCCTGTAACAGAAAACCTTTTTTACGTTTATTGATCACAAATACATCCTTCCCCAGGATTCTGTTTCTCAAATGCATGAATGGAGAAATGAATGTGCAATGCTATGTGCCAACATTGTTCTAGGAGCCACATACATTTTGTTTATATAATCGTCCCCGGATCCTTGCAACGAAGATAGTATCATCCCTATTTTACAGTTGAGGAAACTGGAACGGAAGATAAGCAACTCGCCCATGGTTTAACAAGTGACAAGTGACTGGCAGGAGTCTGGCATCAGATCTGTTCGAACACTGATATCCGCTCCCTGTCCACTGTACCACACTGATAATCAGAATAGCCCGAGTAAGGGAAAGACAAAAATGCAAAAGGGCTAAAAGAAATACCAAGAATGTACAGTTCCTTTTTTGAACAAGTGTTTATTAAGTTCTTCCCACCGAGCCTTGGGATCGGGACTGCGTGTCAGCGACTCATAAACAGGGCTCCCACCTTTTCCCCCTGCTGAATGAACAGTGAAGTACTTCAGTTCTGCTCTGGAGTGGGGGTTGGGTTGAAAGGGAAACATACGAGAAAAGACATGGTTCCCAGCAGTTTCCTGTGTAGAGACAGGCAAGGAAGAAGGCGGGCAAATGAGGGGAGGGAGAGACAGTGCCCTGCTTCTACAGTATGAGCAGAGGAAAGGGTGCTGAAGGGTACAGAAGCCGGGCTGCATCCCCACCTTGTCCTCTTTCTAAAATGGTACCCAGTTAGGCCCACCAATTAGGAAAAAAGCCTTCTCTGGGCTGACCAGTTAGAAGTGTCCTTTTTCCTGCTGCATGCAGTACCCTGGATACCCAGCCTCAACGTGGCTGGATGCCTTTGCCAGAGCAAAAGTACACAGTCCCCCGCCTCTTGGGGAGAAGCTTCCCAGAAAGCCGTCCTCGTCATTGCTCACTTTACGTAAGGCCACTTTAATGAGTCATTAGAACAGAACACAGTTAGCCTCTATTATTTAAGATGAACAAATATGTGAGTAGAAAGAATTATAACCCAGCTCGGGGAGGTGGGCAGGATAGCTCATTTTCTGGTGATTGGCATATTACCAAAAACCCCAATTAATAATTTCAGATTTCTTAACATTATTTTAAAATATCACCAATTCTCTAGGGGCACCTGGGTGGCTCAGTCATTAAGTGTCTGCCTTCGGCTCAGGTCATGATCTCAGGGTCCTGGGATCGAGCCCCAACATCAGGCTCCCTGCTCAGGGGGAAGCCTGCTTCTCCCTCTCCCACTCCCCCTGCTTGTGTTCCCTTTCTTGCTGTGTCTCTATCAAATAAATAAATAAAATCTTTTTAAAAAATCACCAATTCTCTAAAAAACAGTATGTGTTCTGGAGGACGGTATATTAAAAAAGGGGGGGGGGCAGGTGTGGATCTTGTTCATGTCTTTTTTTTTTTTTTTAAGATTTCATTTATTTATTTGACAGACAGAGATCACAAGTGGGCAGAGAGGCAGGCAGAGAGAGAGGAGGAAGCAGGCTCCCCACCGAGCAGAGACCCCGACGCAGGGCTTGATTCCAGTACCTCGGGAACGTGACCAGAGCCGAAGGCAGAGGCCCCAACCCACTGAGCTACCCAGGGGACCCTCGTGTCTTTTTTTAAGTCTAATTTCTTGTTGAAGTTTAAAACATACACACAGAAAAATACACAAATTATAAGCGTACAGGTCAGTAAATTTTCACGAAATGAGTACATCCCAGTAGCTAGCACCCAAGTCAAGAAATAGAATTAGTGCTAGCTTCCCCAAAACCCCTTCGTGTCTTCTAAGAAGTCATGACTTGCTATCCACAGACCATCAGTGCTCTAACATCTAATGCCCCAGGCTTGCTTTGTCACAAACCCACATTCATAAAGTCTGTAAATGGAACCGTTCAATGTGTATTCTTTCCTGTCTGGCTTCTTTCCCTCAACCGTATATTTGAGAGATTGATACATGTGGTTGCCAATAGCAATAGTTCATTCATTCTCTCGGCTGTATACTATGCCCTTGTAGGCATGCACCAAAATCTACTGAATGCGTTCTACTATGGACGGATGTTTGGGTCGTTTCCAGTTTGGAGCTAATGTGAATTGTTGCCAGCCGTTTTTAACGTTTGATGGTTGTTAACACACTCCTGCCAAAAGTCACACCAGATGCGAATGTAAAATTCAAAGGCTGATAAATTGCTCTGGCGATCGGAAGTGAAAACCACTGCAAAAGAGTTTTTTCCCCTGCTTGGAAAATTTAAAGATATGGTTACTGTATAAGGCAGTTAGATGCAATTCACTGCACAATGCTAAGAGTTGCAAGCCAGTGAGAAGCAAATAAGGCTGGTGAATTTGCAGATAAAGAATATGGCTCCATGTGGTCCCAGCAATAGCTGGCTATTTTTACCCTCTGCCTTTAGCAAATCTTGGTAAGTTTTTCATGCTAGGATAATGTGACACTCTTAGGATTTAACATAACACCGTGATGATGGACTTAAAACTCTGGAGGTAGGTGGCAAGTGGCATTGCTCCCATTTCCCAGAAAAGGGAGTTTTGGCAAATCACTTTATCTCCCCCTTACACCATTCATGACAGCGAGTCAGTACTGGCATGGGAGGGTGAGTTGAGAGCTGTCTCCATCGGTCCTCCCTACAGGCAGCCTGGCCCGATGCCCCTCACAATGCCTGTGAGGCCTTGGAAGGAGCCACAGCCTTGAGGTGGGAGGAATTCTATTAATACTTTCGATTTTTATAGTACTCTGCCTCTAGAGGACTTTGAGCATCCTTTCAGAATTGCCGGCCAACTTTTGTGACTCACTCGTACACCAGAATTGCAGAAACGTTGTTTTGGAGATGGGCTTTCATAGGGCTTTGGCAGCCACTTCCGGGATCCTTAGAGAGGGCAATATCTCATTCCTGGTTATTATGTTCAGAGGTTAAAAAACTGATGGACCAGTCAAAGGGTAATTCCCTTTTCTCCCCTAAACATCACCCACAGCATTCCTGCTCTCACGCTTTCTGGGTGTCCTCATCTTTGTCTCTGTGCCATGGGTTCCTTTGGCTGTCTGGTGAAGCCTGTGGACTCCTTCACAGAACAGGGTTTTAAACTGTATAAAATAAAATGCTGGGGACTACAAAGGAAACCAAGTATATCAAAATGCAGTTATCTAAATAATAAAAAGGCAAAATAAACCAAATTTGTGATAGAGTAACATATGTGCTTTCTTATTGAATATAACAAGATCTAGAGGTGGGAAAAAATTAACATTGCAATATTTGATGAAATCTACAACTGTAATGTAATATTAAAATATTTTCATTTCTTTTTTTGAAATATTTTCTTTTCTGTTGGTGACAAAGTCATAGATACTAATACTTTTGCGGTTTGTTGTCCATATTTAGAGTTGAAAGAAATTTTGAATTTCCACGAAAGATTCTCATCTAAAGTCACAGCCCCCCTGAATGCTATGTTACCCCCTTGAATTCTATTCCTACTTCCACGCTCCAGAGATGGCCCCTATGCTGGACCCACATGTCTACACAGCATTAGCTGTCTGGGACCCACCAGCCCCTTTCCAGAAACCTGGACTCTCAGCCAGGCCTACTTGAGCGGGCGACTATGATGATCAGACTTGGCTAGTATGGCCAAACAAGAATTGACCTTGAATTTAATTGCTGCCTTTTCTTGTTAGTTCCCAGCATGACAGGCTGAGAGATAGGCCCTCTTTTAAATGATGCGCTTACTCTTTGGAAACCATCAGGGAAGTTGACATGATATCCAGGAATTGTTGTTAATTTTAAGTTGGTGCTAATCAGGTTGATGAAAGCATTGTGATTAAGAAAGAAAATGTTCACATGTTTCAGAGATCCATATGGAAGTACATAGCGATAAGTAACATACCTGGGATTTGTGATTAAAATTTTTTAATTACTCTGGGTAAAGGGGGGGAATGAATCAAACAAGAATGGTGAAAACTTGAAAATTCAGGACTCTGGGTTAAACTACTTTCTCTACTTGTATATAGGTTTAGGACTTAAAATTATTAAAATCCTTAAAAAATAGTTTCTGGACCAGGAAATTACATAAAATTACACTTTTTTATAGTGCTGGTTTTTTTTTTTTTTTACAATACTTATTATTTATTTTCTCACATGATACAACTCAATTGTACTATGTCTCTTAAATATGCAAGTTTTTTTTTTAAGATTTTATTTATTTGACAGAGAGAGATCACAAGTGGGCAGAGAAGCAAGCAGAGAGAGAGAGAGGAGGAAGCAGGCTCCCTGCGGAGCAGAGAGCCCTATGCAGGACTCCATCCCAGGACCCTGAGATCATGACCTGAGCTGAAGGCAGAGGCTTAATCCACTGAGCCACCCAGGTGCCCCAACATGCAAGTTTTAAAGCTGGTTTCACTCATCCCTTTTACCAGTTGTTTGGCATGGTCTTGCTCTCCAAGAGTGTATATTCAAGTTGGGAAGAGATCATGTATTCACATGGAACCACAGTTGGAAAGCCACATAAGAAGAGTATGGTGTAAATGCAAAAACATGTAATAAAGATGGACAATGTGAGAGGAGTTCAGGAAAGGGGAAATCTATGAGGGCTGGTGGCTTCATGTCGGAAGTAGCTGCCTATCAGTCTCAGAAATTTGGGTTCCTTGCCTCTTGTTGGTTTTTTCTTTTCTTTTTTTAATATTTTATTTATTTAATTGAGAGAAAGCAAGAGCGACAGATCACAGAGGGAGAGGAAGAAGCAGGCTCCCCACCAAGCAGAGCGATGAAAGTGGGGCTCCATCCCAGGACCACAAGATCATGACTTGAGCCGATGGCAGACACTTAACCGACTGGGCCACCCAGGTGTCCTTAGGATTCTTTCTTTGCACTCATTTCTCCAACAGTGGCATTCCCTCGAATTCCTAAAGCTCACAAGCAAGAACATCCTTGCTCTCCATATCTCCCTGTCCCCTTTCCCTTAGAGGCCGTATTTGACACATTGTGAGTTTCCATGGATGTGCGCCCTCCTGCTCAGGACTGCTCTGTTTCATCTTTCTAGATTGTGCAGTACAGCCCAGATGCTAAGTCCTACCACAGACATTCTCACCTATTCAATGTAGAGTGGTCCCTGGCCTCATGGGGTGGTGGTAATGGTCTCCAGGTAGGCAGCGAGGGGACTACCATGTCAGAACCCAACCACTGTCTCAGAGGTGAGCCCCTTCTTGCCAAGTTCTGGGGAGGGGGATTCTGACCAGCAAGAAAGCTTCACGGCGATCTGCCATGAGAGGACAATGAAAGCAAAGGGGTGGATGCCTCAGTAAAACAGTGGAACCCAACTGGTAGAGCTGCTGGGGCCCTCAGAATGGACTAGAAATGATCTCTCAGAACAGGAGGGGAAAAAAAGATTACTAGAAGGCATTCAAGATAGCGTAAATCATGGATGATCTAAATAAAAAAAATTTAATTTAAATTTAAAAGTTGTTTTTTCACATAACTTAGATCATTTAAACCAAAACAAGTTCTTCTTTTTATTTTTTTGTTTATCTTCACTAATTCTCATTCTAAATGATCTGAGGCATTGTGGGAGGTTACTTGGGCAGGCTGTGTCAGCAAGGAAAGAAGGGGCATGTCCACATGCCTGTGCTGCCATTCACACAGAAGCTGGAGGCTGCCATGATTGAAGGAGACTTTGGTCCTTGGCTTCTTTCATGGCTTAGAATCACAACTTTGAGGTAAAAGAGAAAACATGAAACCCGTGGTACTTAAGGGAGGTAGGATTCAAGGAATCTGTCTAGGACATACCCCCTGACTGACAGATGTGCGAAACTTCAACCCAAGTGGGCCATCTCTCTCTGGGACCTATCTTCCTGGTCTCCATATGGTGCTCCAAACCTTCTTGGGTAAGGGGGCTCCATAGGAGACTTGGATCTGTAAGACTTAATTTTATTCCACCTCTCACCTTTAAGGGGGTAAAAAAACAAATGTTCTAACAACAATGATGACATGACTGCTGCTATTCTGTGCATAGGGCAGAAGCATCTCAAAGGAAAAGTCATCAGGGTGACCTTGATTTATGAAAGTATCTTAGAAGGTGACCCTGATGAGACGGTGGGAAGGGGGAAGCTAGTTCTTACTGGGGAAAGTGGCTATATTGTCAGGAGGCACATGGATCCTTGGGTTACATATGACACAAAATCACATTCTCCAGCTTTGGTTGAGAACCCCCTACATACATGTACACACATAGACAAACACAATCATTCTTATTTCTTGGCTTCCCTAAAGTTCTATGTATCTACCATTATAGCAATTATCACACTATGCTATATTGTTTCTAGTATACTTGTATGTTTTTATAATTAAGCTTATGAACTTTTTCTTTGTAGCTTTTACCTATAAAATACCAGCACGTGTTAAGAATTGTTTGTTGAGTGGGTAAAAGGAGGGCATGTATTGCATGGAGCACTGGGTGTGGTGCATAAACAATGATTCTTGGAACACTGAAAAAATAAAATAAAATTAAGATGTTAGAAAAAAAAAATTGTTTGTTGAATGACTATTTGAATAAATGGCTACTATACATACTTGTTAACAAGATGGAAACCTGACTCACTCAGCAGAATCAAGTCTCATTTATTATCAAGGACCTGATGTCAAATTTGTTCCTACCTCTCTGCTTGTCCCTGAATTATTTAGAGGAATCCTGGACTTCAGGAAGCATTAGTTCTGAGATGACCCACGCTGGAATCCACAACCCTCCTCTATGTGCTGTAGCTTCTGGCAGAGGAGGACGTGTGGACAGGCTGGTGTGGGCATGTCACCCTCACTGTGCCTGGCAGAGATAACCCTCTGCATTGCCCAGTATAGGGATCAGCTTATCTCCAAGAGCAGCAATGACCTGGTGAATAAAAGAAGCAGGCATGGCTTTTGAGTCATTTAGCAAGTGCCTGGAAGCTGATCCTTCCTGCAGTCCCCCATATTGACTTCCTCTTTCCTGTCACAGCATCCAAAACTCTTTCACCATTAGTTATTTATGCTTTGGGGTATTTCAGAGCTCTTAATTAGTAAGTGACTTCTTAACTTGGTATCCGTGTAGGATTTTGGAATGGAGGGGGATGTGGAGGTGAGGAAGACAGTGAAAAAGAAAGGAGAAAGAGATATAGACAGATTTCTTCCCCTTCCCAGTAGTTGTGGGTATAAGATAATACTTCCTAGAATATCCTCGATCCTTCCAAAATTGTCCAGACAATATTGAGAAGCAGTGTGTGTGGTGGGGGTGGTGGGGGGCAGAGGACTCACCGCATAAATTCTTAAAAACATGTTTTCTCTCCCAGCCACAGAGCACTTGAAAAGTCAAGTACATGAGAAAAATGAGAGAGGAAAAGGGACTGCAGTCTTGATGCGCCCCGAGTACACACTTCCAGATTGCCCTCTCCAACCAGATAAGAGCTGAAGGAGAATCTTTTTTGAGATGAAGGCTAAGAACTTAAAAAGAACAGAGGACAATCTCAAGACCCTGAGATCATGACCTGAGCTGAAACCAAGAGTCAGATGCCCAACCACTTGAGTCCCCCAGGCGCACCTATCTGCGAAGTCTTAAAAAAGGAAAATAAATTACCTTTAGTTTACAGGTAATAAATCACCTTTATTGATTAGTGGATTTAATTGTATTGACCTCTATTCCAGGAGAGGACTGTCAATGTGGTCGTCTGCTCTGCATTCTTGCCGCTGCTGCTCTGACCACCTAGACTATCACCCAGGGCACAGGTCAGCCTCTTTGCCAATCTGCATTTCATTTGCCCCCCCCCCACCAACCCCATGCAGGACCAGCTTCAACGAGTGATTTGTTGTACTTGCTTTTCTCGTTGTAAGTAAATATTCACTTTTGTGCTCATTTTTGTATTTGTGATTTTTGTGTTCCTTTTCATCAAGAGGACCCCCATTTTATGTAAGTTTCAGTTCCCACAGAGTTGGGTCTGCCCTTTTATATTTCTCCTAAAGCAGTGCACATTACACAGGAAATCTCAATTCATGACTGTCCTGATAAGTCTGGCTCTTGATTAACCAGAATGTTCTCTGCATAATGCTCTCAGAGGCAAGGAATGAAATTAGAAGGAAAAAGCAGATGGTAGGGACTTCTGGTTTTAGAAATATAGCAAATGTCTACCTGATTCCCAATCTTTCCTCCACCTGTAGGCACAGAAGTGCCTAGTAACATCCAGCACTTAACTAGTGTTTACTGTGAACTGGGCACCTTTTGAGTGCTCTGGGGCACACAGACCTTGAGGTGTGCACTGGACTGCACTTACTTACAGATAAGGAAACTGAGGCACAGAGAAGGTCAGCAAATTTCCCAAGGTTACAGCAAGGAACAAGGAACAGCTGGGAGTTGACCGAGCCATCAGGTCCAGAATCCAGGGGCCTCAGCTCTAAGCTAGATCACCTTTACATTTGAAATGATAGCTCAGTCCCACAGAAATGAAATCTTTACTTTGTTTTCAACCAGTCACACAGAGCCGTGCATTGAGCCCTTGCGTTGTACTGGGTATGCACTTTGCTACAGACAGTCCTCCTGTTAATCTCCATGGGTAAGTGAAGAAGCCAAGGTCACGTAGCTACTAAGTAGCAGAGCAAGAATTTAAACCCAGGTCGGCCTGTCTCCAAAGGCTATGAACGGGAACAAGAGACTCTACCGTCCATTCCAACACCTTACATGGAGATTTCTTAACCTGAAGTGACAGCCAAGCTCCAAGGATTCTTAATGAGTTCTCTGAGGCTAGATTGGTTAATTAAACTTTCCCTCTTGGCATTTGGTTATTCACCCCACTCACATTTGGTCCTTCTCAGTGCTACTTAAAAGAAAAGAGGTAGAGGGGCACCTGGGTGGCTCAGTGGTTTAAGCTGCTGCCTTCAGCTCAGGTTATGATCTCAGGGTCCTGGGATCGAGCCCCACATTGGGCTTTCTGCTCAGCAGGGAGCCTGCTTCCTTCCTCTCTCTGCCTGCCTCTCTGCCTACTTGTGATCTCTGTCTGTCAAATAAATAAAGAAACCTTTAAAAAAAGAAAAGAAAAGAGGTAGAAACTACTATTAGCCCATTTTCCAAATGGAAGAAACTGAGACACAGAGACGTTAAGTCACCCGCTGGGACTCGTCCCCTGGAGCCCAGTCCTGGAAATTTCTGCTTTCACCACTACATACCCTGCAGAATCTCTGTCTGAGTCTATCAAAAATAGCTGGTGGCTTTCAATTTTTTTAAGTGGTTTTCAGTTTGTGGAGTAGGTGTACCAGATCTCTGTGCACAAAGGTTGATTAAGCCACTATAAAATGCAAAAGCAGCCAGGTCTTTGTCTCCAAGGTAATAAAATCACAAATGATTCCTGTTCAAAATGAAGCTTATAATAATCTGTTGCCAGTGGGCTGTGTGTGTTTTTCTCATTTTTAACAACATGTACTTCTCTCTTCATCAGAAACATTAGGTCACAAAAGCCAATCTCATCTACACCTTTACAACGTTGTTTATCATCTTTTTGCATGCAGGAGATAGAACTGGTAATGAACCAGCCAAATTGGATCCCAGGGAGGATTTGTACTGACTTAGAATACTTTCAGAATCCATTCAGAACGCCTCCGATTTTTCATTAAACCCTCTGAAGCCATTTATTTTGGGGCCAGCTTTTCAGGGATAGGACATCGATTGTGTGCCAGTTATTGGGAATTATAACACAGCTGATGAAGTGTGACAACGGAGTCCATTGGATGTGCAGTAGATTACAGGAGGGTTCTATCGAAGTCAGTGGCTATTAAGCTGAAAATGTTTCTGAGCTAAGAGAGCATGAAAATAAGGAAATTGATTCTATCCTGTCATCTGACCTCTCTCCTGTGGTCTCTGGATTGAGCTTGACTTTCCGCTCCCACAATTCCTTTTATCTGCCCCTGCACTCTTTCTTTTTTTGTATCTACTCCCACCCACTCCCTCTCTCCCTCAAGCAGATATCAAAAATCTAAGAACAGGGAGGGAAGGTAGATCGATGCTTGTGGCTATGCCATGGTGGGCAGTAAATTCAGCCACACCAGACTCAGTCATAGTCAGAAAGGGAAGGTGGCATGTGATCTGATAAGGTCGTAGGAGACCCATAAAATCCAAAATACCTCACAAACCACGAATCATATAGTCTTGTTATACTCACAGATGCATCTATTTGAAGGTATCCCATGTCAGCCTGCCCCTTCCCACAGTACACATAATATGCTCAAGAGAAGCTCATGGGAAGGGCGTGGTGAAATGTTTCAATCTTTTTGGTGGTATCATTTAAGATTAACCATGTAGGTGCACCTGGGCGGCTCAGTCGGTTAAGCACCTGCCTTCAATTCAGGTCATGATCTCTGAGTTCTGGGATTGAGCCCCACTTCCAGCTCCCTGCTTAGCCAGGAATCTCCTTCTCCCTATGCCCCTCCCCCCACTTGTGTGTTGGTGCACTTGCCTGCTCTAGCTCAAATAAATAAAAGCTTTAAAATAAAATAAAATTAACAATGTACAAACTTTGTGATCCAACCAACATTTTCTGATTCTATCCTAAGAGGAAAGAAAAAAATGCCCAAGTGTGTAAGGATATACATGCAAGGGTATTAATTGCAGCATAATATTTGGTGGTTACTATCCGGTAGCAGACAATTCACATTTCCTGCAATAGAGAACGGCTGAAGAAAGCATGGAAATTATATACCATGGAATATTATGCAGCTATTAAAAAGAATAAGTTTGCTGCATACACATGAACCTGGAAGGATGTCCAAATAGATCAGTAAGTAAAAAAATGTTGGTTGCAGTCTAATGCCTACAATACTGTACGACCAAACTTTACATCAGCAGGGCTTGGTTTCTCCAGAAAGAGTATCATCATGACAATATCATCTGTGAATCTGAGCCAGGCTCATTAGTTTATCATAATGCAGAAGTTTGAATCCTAAATTGGGTTGGTTTTAATCTGGCTAGGGTGATGGGTTTAATAACATGAACGTACCCTGCCCACATTTATATTCTCCAGGTAATCCTCATGCAGTAAAAATATCTTTTATCCTCCAGAGAAATCCCTTAAAGTGGGGCTCCAATGGAGTGTTATGTTGAGGTCTAAGATGAGAGAAAGCATTTTAGATATGCTTATTCAAAACATGGACCCTTATGTCTTACCATAAACATCTTGAGTTTGAATTTCCAGCACATTGGAAATAGGAGATGGAGAGGAAGGCCAGATGTATAAAAGTGCTCCGGGTGACCCCATTATTTTTTCCTCCATTTTTTGATGCAACTGAAAATAAAGTCTTAAAGTGTATGCCCCGCTTCAATTATTGAGGCAGCTGTGACAATAGCATTTACAATATGCCAGACATTGATCAAAAGGTATTAGTATAAACGAATTCATTAATTCTCACAACAACCTGCAAGGAAGGTGTCCATTATATATTTTATATATACCCATTTTATAGATGAGAATAGGCGAAAAGAATAATGCTCATCATTACAGAACTAGTTTAGTGGTGGAGCCGGAGTTTAAAACCCAGGAAGTTTAATTTTACAGTCTAAATGAAGAGTTTTGAGCCACAGTAAATGAAATAGAGCAGGCTCATGAGCTCAGTGAAACATTTTCAAGCCCGTTTCTCATTTATCTCATCCCTTGGATGAGACCTAAAGAGTCGTTCTATTTCTCAGAGCTCACCCACTGCCATACTCCTCATCACTGAACTGCCTATACCCTTTGAATTGTTCAGTGTATCTGGAGAAGCAATTCTAAGAAAATATGCTTTTATCATCTTTTTTTCTCTCTTTCTCCCTCAGTTCCTCCTCTGCCATGGGAATAGTTTCCTTTCATAAGTAGAGAACTGTACTCAATCTTCCATTAGAAGTCAGTGCAAAAATGGGCTGAAACCTCATTATGTCTAGTTCTTCTTCACCATGTTCTAACAGGTGTCACTTTCCAGACCTGTCTTTAAAATTAGCCTGTAAGTACTGGCTTGCCTCTGAAATCATTTGATTAGGGGAGGAGGAGGTGAAGGAGACATGCATATCAATGTTCTCAGCTTGTTCTCAGCCTAAAATGAGGAAATTGAGTCTTTCTTACCTTCAAGAATTATGATGTTGTGGGAAGAAAAAATGTAAAAATTAAGGTCAGTTCTGTCACTTTTGAACAGTGTGTACTCCGCAAAGTCACGTAACTTTCTGAACCTTAGTTTCATCATTTGTAAAATAGGACCAATAACTGCTGCTCTACTTACTTCATAAGGTTGTTGTGCTAATCCATATAGGAACCCAGATCTTCTGGCTTCATGTCCATTGGTGTCCATCCATGCATCTCCCCCTTCTTCCATCCATCACCCTTTCATTTCTTCATTCTTTCAGTGTTTATTATACCTCCTGAGAGTTAGCTAAGTGAAAGATATATGTTAGGAGGCTGGGGGAAGAAAAGGAGAGATGAACCCCAGGTTGAGAAAGGGGATTGAAGGCAGAAACAATGAGGTGATTAAGAACATAGAATGAGCAGGGACTTATAATAGCCTATCATCCCACATTCTAATATTTTACATGCTATTCAATTCCTCTGAGGGCAATCATACATGGCACAAAAGGAATTAATTTTCAAGGGTTCCTTAAGACAGAGCCATCTTTACTCTATCCAGGCAGTACTCCTTAGGTGGCATCTTCCATCTTACTTTCTCCCTAGGTCTCTCTGTTAAGTACAATAACTAGTGAGCACAAATGGACAAGGCCTACAAGTCAGGCTGGCTTCTCAGATCCAGCCATAGGAAAAGGTACCTGTGTGGTCCTTTAAATCCACGTGATATAAAAATAAACCTCAGGTATTACACAATGTATATAAAATAGAGATTCTACTTGACCCAGAAAAAGATTTAAAGGAAATTAATGGAATGTAACTCGGCATAATGGCCATATATTAAAATACTTTGAATTTATAATCGTTTTCCATGCATGTTAGATTTATCTTTGAAGTACCTTGAAAAGGTAAAACTAAGAGAATAGGAAACGTTACTTCACTGGCCCGATTTTACAAATAAAATAACAGAGACCGGAAGAAACATGTGGCAGATTGCACAATAAAATCAGCGGATGAGCAAGAACTAGATTTGAGGTTTCTTGGATCCCAGGGCAGAACTGACTTCTCCAACTCAGATGATTACTGAACACAATGAGTTTTCAAATTATGGAGGATTTCACTTCTGGCAATACTGCTGATAGTTTAAGAAATAACTCATTCGTTTATTAATCTCACACACCCTTAACTGGGGATGAAAAATATCTGGAGATGAGGCTGGGGCAGGAGGCCAGAATCTCTACTGCCCTGAAAGCTACGCTCAGCATCAGGCCTTTGTCCTGAGGGCAACGGGAAATCACAGAAGGGTTTTATGGAGGGGAATGTCCTGACTTTTTAACACCAAACACCGTGAGCCACCCCGCCCCGCCCCCGCCCCGCCCCACTCAGGGGAAGGGGGGTTGAGAATAACAGGCAAATCTTGGAGCAGGTAATCCAGTCAGAATCATGGCGATAAAAAGCACGCAAGAGAAAGGTGGTGGCAGCTTTAAGAAGCAAAGTGACTGGATCATATCAAAATGTGAGAACCAAGGTGTTCTCCTTTCCCCAGATCCTGCGGTTCCCGGATTTCTCCTTCTAGGGTGACTGCAACGGCGTTTCTGGTAGGAAAATCATCCCTGCTCCTTCCTCAGCCTTTCCTAGCTCCCAGTAGGGCCTGGAACATTCAGGAATGACAGAGGAAGCAGAAGGCCTGGGGTCTCCTGGGTCTTTATCACAACCACTAATTGCCCAGACACCCGGATTCCAGAGCCCAAGGGCCAGCTGAGGCCACTTGCACCACGTCGTGACTTTGCCAGCAGCCCGCTGTCCTCGCTAACGAGATTTCGCCAGTCTCCTCACACTGAGGCCAGGCCCCTCAGCGCCGGCTGCGAGCGCCTGGATGTTTGATAAAACCCCACTGACGGGGGATCAGTGAACGCTCCGCGGGGATAAACACAGCAAGGAACCCCCGGGCCCGCTTGCCCTCCCACAAGGCCGAGCGCGGCCTGGGGACAGCCCCACCCCGCCCCTTTCCACAGCCTACTGGCCTATGCTCCTGCCATTCAATCGAGCGCCCGCCCACAAGGTCCGGCCTGGAGGCTGGATCCGGAGTCTCCCCAGGCGTTGGCGTCTCCGGCTGGTTCGGCTGGTTCGTCCAAGTGCTTCTTTGTGTTTGTAATCCTGGTTCCGATTCCTGCTGATGTTTCACGGCCTACAACCGACTTGCATAAACTCTGTCTCTTGGGATTCTGACCCCGTTGAGATGACACAACAGATAGGTCTGCTTTACAGGCAGGAGAAGTAAGGTCACAGAGGTTGAGTGACTGTCCCTTAGAAGCACGTGCTCGGATTTTAACAGTGGTTCTGGACAGAACCGTGTTTTGGGCTTGGTAACGTTGGCTTCGTGGTTAAACTGTTCTGAACTCGCTTCCTCATCTGCGAAACGGGGAAAGTAATAGCCGCCTTCTGAAACTGGTGTGAGGATTACATAAAATAGCAGGAGAAGAATCTGGCACAAGGACTGGCCTCTAGTAGGTTGTTTGTGAATATAGTATGTGCGCAGCCTCACAAAGCCCCGGGTCTTCTGACTGCCAGTGTGGAGCACTGTCAGCAAAACCCGTCTCGGGTCCAGAAAGCTCAGAGGGTCCAGGGAAATATTCAAGGGGTTCAGTGAGTTCTCAAGTAGGAGAAACACCGTAGGAAAACACTCTTCTGAGGCAAATATTAAACATTATTTTTACTACTACTATCAATAATATTAAATGTATTTTTTTTGTCAGCTTTTGCCAGGCATTCTTCTAAGTGCTATATGTTTAGTCTTCACAATGACCTGCGAGTTACATTCTGTGAAAATTGTCACTTTGTAGATGAGAAACTGAGGCATAGAAAAGTTAAATGACATATTCATGTTTAAAAAGCTAAAAATTGTCAGAGCTGAGGTTTGTACCCAACCGATCTAGTTCATAAAGTCACACATATCAATATTTGTGCTTTCTGCTATATAGGACAAAATGGGTTTGTGACAAGAACTCTCTTTGATAGTGAATACGTTTGTCACCATCAACAAGATGCCTCTTAAAACTCCTGAAGGGCAGGAGGAAGAAAAACAAGAGAGGAAACCTAGCCCTTAACTGTGAACAGACTACATATGGACTGATGATTAGAAACCCGTCTAGGCTCTATGTTTGGAATTCTGTTTTAGCTGAGCGCTTTGGACTGTCACATCCCTCTGTCTCCACGGAAGTGCCCACTACGGAAGATCTGCTGAATGACAGGGTTGGAATGGAATGTAGCAATCCTCTTATCTGAGCACACGGACACCTGCCAGGAGAGGAATGCCTCGCTTCCTCATGATAATTTTGAAGACTTTCTGAGAAGGTGATAATATTAACCAATTACCTCACAGTCACAAGGTGTACTGCAGTGACTGCAAACTGTGTGTGCCTCACAGAACAAGGGGAAAAAAAAAAAAAAAGATTGAGAGGGAGGTGGGACCTGGTAGCTGGGAGGAGATCAAGGACTCAAACTGAAGGTTAGATCCTGTGAGGTGGGAGCCAGGATTTATTTGTCTGGTGGACAAAAAAGGATAATACCTATATGGGAAAGCAGCAAATAATTCTCCCTGGGAACCAGGTCGGAGTTCTTGCTAAAGTGACATTGGCTTCTATAGCTATGGTGGCCTTGAACAACACAATAACCTTCTGTTTGTCCAGACCAGTCTTCACTCTTGCCTAATGAAAATACCCATGGTCTTGGGCTTCACCCCTCTCATCTGGCTTCTCCTCCTCCACCTTTCCAGTACACCTGGGAAATAGGAAGTATGAAGAGGGAACTGAATGGAGGGTAAGTTTTGAGGACATTAGATGACATTTGAACCTGATTTAGAGGATCTTGTGTTCCCATCCCCTTTTCTGTCCAGGCCTTTTTGTGGGGACAAAAATCACCCTTCTCTGGGGCTGGGAAACAGAGGTACATAGATGACATCTGACAGAAAGGGGTGGTGCTGGGGCTTGGGTCTCTGGTGCTCTGTCAACATCCTGAGATTACATTCTGAGTAACCAGAAAAAAATGCAGTCTCTATTAAGGAGGGAAACCTAGGGCAATCCTGGAATAGAAATATTGGTTGTGAGATTTTAGCAGTGTAATTACCCCATCGACAGGAGATGAGGCAAGACGCTGGGAGCTAATGACACCATTTGCTTGGAAAATGGAGTAAGGGTAGCATGAGCAATAAAGTCTTAGAAGCTGTGGATTAGACAGTTCAGAGGGCAGCTCAGGCCTGTGGGTGTTGGCCCCATAGGACAGGAGCAGGGCAGTGGAGTTAAAGACTCAGGGACAATAGCCAAACAGTGTGACTCTCGTTCCAGAAATGAAGGGACTACACCAGCCACCATCCCACAAGCTCCTCCATCCCTACCAACTGGTAATTTTCTTTATAATATAAATAATACCTACTGTGCTGTGTAGTTCTCAGTCAAAGAATGTACATCTACTTTACTTTATATACATTTACTTTGTGCTGGGCTTTTATTAATTGGCTATAAAATGCTAACCTTTCATAAGTGATCCTAAAAATATTATTTCTGCATAACACTCAGCATTTATGATCTTAGACAGGGAGAATGTAAGAAGCAGTGGGCTTAGCAGACTCTTCTGAATAGCTTTGAAGGTATAAACCAGGGAACCCAGGCCAAGATAAGGAAAACAGTTCTTTCATTTGGAATCTGGAACATTTAAATATAGACGCTTCGATGGTCACCTTGGCATCATTGTTAGCAAGTGGATTTTCTAAGTATTAGATTGACACATGTGAAGTGCTGATGTTCCGTTGTTTTTGATGCACAAAAATGGTAACTTGGCTAAAGTTACCATTGGCTAAAATGGCTAAATCTTACAGAATCTCGAATATATGACGGGATGTTTTTAACTTGATTGAATGAACAGGACTGAGAAACTTTGGGGGTCTGGATCTCTGTAGAGTGAGTATTCCTACTTGTAAACAATCCATTAAAAATAGTCTTGCAGGATCTCTAATTAAAAACACTAGTTTTATTCATTTACACACCCATTATAACAACAAGAATCATTGAGCATCTCCTCTGGCTTAGTCACTGTGCTAGAGACAGAGTAAAATGATGGTATCTGTCCTGAAGATGCACACCGAATAGTAGGAGTAAAAGAGTGAGGAAGATGCAGTGAACAGCATTACGGGGAGAGGCCCTGGGGGACCAGGAGAGCAGCACAGAGGAGGAGCTATGAGCATAGGATTCTGGGGAAAGAAAGGAGGGGTGTGATCTTATTAAAAAGGTTTGATATGGGAGAGAAAAATTATAATTATCCAATGGCCAGGGCAGGAAAGAATATTCCACACAGAAATGGGCAGAGATGACCACATGATTTAAAGAAACAATTTGTGTTTAGAGTGACTGTGCATTTATAAAATCTACAGAAGACATTTCTCAAAGGGCATTAAGCATCTCTGTCAGGTGCCATGTCGTCTTCATGTTCGTAGACCCTGAGTTGAGTTTAGGACTTTTCATGGCACAAAGTAGGTGCTCAGTTGATGTTAATTGAACTGATCTGGAAGAATAAGCCTGAAGTTGAAATTCACTCCATATTTAGAAGAACCTTTCTTTTCCCTATTCCCCTTGGTCCAAATTGACGAAATTTCAATGTGTTCATTGAAATGTTATGTAAGAAAACGTATACTTCAGTTTATCTCTGAGAAGAAATATAGTTACTTAACCTTTTAATGTGTGCATAAAAGTAGATAACAGAAGTTGTCTTGCTTTAGGGACTTATTCAGTTCCTTATTTGGAATATTTATTATATATGCTCTATAGGCAAGGCAATATAACAGGCCTGGGAACACAGTGGTGAATACAACAAATACAGCCCCTGCATTCAAGGAGCTTAATATTTTGCAGATAGGACAATTGCTGAACAAATAATTAAACAAATATTTTCTAATTATAATTTGTAGAAATAAAATGGAAAACAGCATATAGATGCCAGGGGGATTTATAACAGGGGACATAGACTACCGTGATAGCATTTGGAAAAGTGCTCAGTCAGAGTTTCTTTAAGGAATAGATATTTAAGCTAGAATTACATGAAGAGAAGGTAAGAGCGTTCTAAGCGGAGGGAGCAGCATATGTGAGGCCCGTGGAGAAGGGGAAACTGGCCTTCAAACAGATGTGATTTTGGAACTGTGACTATATGTTGATGAAAACATCTCATATGATCCTTATAAAGTATAATCGATTTATCTGTCATTTTAATCCAGAAGAACCTAGCCCACGAGGAGGAAACCCACTTTATGTCTTTATTCCAGCACATATTAAATAATCGCTATATGCCTGACACTTTGCCAGCCACTGGAAATTACAGAAAGAAAAACCTCACGAACCTCTAGAAGTTCACCCCTTGTGGGGAAGCAGGTGAACCCATATACCATTACAAGACAGTGTGGTTGTTTCTCTGCATTAGAGAGAAAACTCTGTGCACAGGAAAGACGTGATCGTGTTTGCCTGGCAGAGTCAGGGGCGGCTCTCTGATGAACTAGGCTCTGAGGGATGAGGGCATTCCAGGGAGTAAGGGTGGTGTGTGAGAAGGTATGATGGACCTGGGGAAGAACAATGAGTCATACCCAGGCTATTGGGAATGTCAAGGGAATGGGAAAGGAGGTGAAGCTAGAAAGGTGAGCAGCAATTAGATCTCTGAAGCACCTCAGAAAGTTTTTATTTTATTCTATAGCCAATAAGGAGATTACACAGGAGAATATGAGAGATAGAGGAATCTGAACCAACCGCCGGGCTTAGAACTTAGTGCCCCTCTCACTTCTTATCTTTCAGACTTTGGCACATAATCATGGGAAGCGCTGACTTACGCATAAGCGCTTGGGGCTCTTGATCACCAAATCAATGGCATTCTTAGGACTTAATATTCTTACAACCAAAGAGAACTCTCTGCAAAGACAGAAAAAAAATTCTCAAGAAAATAAATAATCAAGCCCCAGTCCTTCCCGAACACCTCCTCCTTTCTGACCGCCGCCCCCCCCGGACCTGCCCCAGTTGTATAGCTAAAGCAATAATAGCCACCATGCATTATGTCATTACCATCTATAGCCAAATAAGTACATAACCACCAGAGGGCAATGAAAATGGCCATAAAGGCACAGAGTAGTAATTATTTTTGCATTAGCACCAGCCACACTAATATCAACATAGAACAATTACCATTCCTAACCCCATAGTCACGCTATCACCTCTGTATGTCTTGCAGGAGTAGATTGATGAATGGCAGGGGAGGAATAAGCAATAAGACATTTGTGCAATGAGACCCCTGCTTCCTGACTATGCCCGTGGGCCATCAGTCATTACGGTGGTGGAAAGCCAGTGGGAGAATTTGGTTTTGATTACCACGGATCTAGCCAGTCCCCAGGCAGAAACCGTAATTCAGCTCCCCTTTCTTTGGGCCCCCAGGAAGTGAACATTTGAGTGGGAGCCAGCTCTGGCCATAATAACACAGCAGGCAGAGTCCTTTCATTTATATCTTGTTATTCTGCCCATCACTAGGCAACCATTCTTTGTGCTTAAAACTACACTTCTACTTTGTAACACCTTATTCTTTGAAGTAACCACTCCGGTTTGCAGTGTTTTAGGAGATATCCATTCTATTTATTTGTGTGTGGGTCAACCACAATAAAAAACCAAGAGTTTCAAACCTTCAGCCTGATATGGGAGCTTCTCTGTGTTCTCCTGGTATCATATTAGAGCATGGATCAGAAACTTCATTTACAATGGCCTGTATGCATGTCCGTGTCCCCCTCCAGAATGAGTTCGTGGAGGGCAGGTGCTCTATCTTATCTGTATAGCCACATCCGTAGCACAATGCCTGGCTACTAGGACAACACTCCGTAACTGTTGGATGGATGGATGGACGGATGGATGGATGGATGGATGGATGGATGGACAGACAGATGAATGAATGTTTTCCCTGAAATTCAAGTTTGGCGGTCAAAGGTGTGATTATTTGGTTTAAAGAACAAGCCAAGCTAGTTGAATAGACTTGGCTGGGAAGAATTAGGCAAAATGTCAGATAAAGAGCATTCAGCCTCTCTGGGTAGGTGTGATGTGGGTGAGCCAGGAGCCAGCTGGGGAGGCGAAGCCATTTTAGTCTTCTGGCTCCGAGCATCGTATGACTTACCTGAGGATCTGAATAGCAGAACCACAATGAGCAAAACGGCTCGTTATTGCAGAGACAAGGAAGTGGAGCTGTCTCCAAGTAACCATGTTTGAAGCTGGATACCCTAGAAGCAGAGCTGGAGACGAGGAGTCTTGTCTAAGTGATTTATTGAGGACATGCTCTCTGGAGAACAGGAGGGAGAGGAGCAGAAAAAGGCAGGAGAAATGCCAACATGTGAGCCCAGCCTGGCATAAGCTGCAATTTGATTACCATGAGCTTTAGGATTGGTGCCATTTTAAGGCTAAGGCTAACTCTGTTTCTCCTATGAGTTAGTCATTGGCTGTGAGCTGTCCCTTGGGAGCAGGGGGCCATAACTGCCTGGGTGAACACAGCCTTGTTTGATGAACACACTGAAAGGTGGAGGGCAATTCTCTGGAGAAGGGGGCAGCTGTGAGCTGTTAGCACTCAATTCCCAGAGCTGGGGGATGGGTGCAGTGGCTGGCAAAGGTAGTCTGGGTACAGCACCAGTGGCATCTTCTGGAATTGGATAGTGAGAGATGATGTTGATTATAGTAATCACTACCATTTATTGAGCACCTACTATATACAAAGCCACTGTGCTAAATGTTATATCTATATCTATCTATCTACCCATATAGTCCTTAGAATTAAGCTATTAAGTAGATAATATACTACCATTTCCATTGGACTGATGAGGAAACTCAGAAAGTACCATATTTCATGCTGAAAATATTTCCTTTTTGCACCTGCATTCCTATGGATAGAACCAGGATACTGCACACCCACCGGACCTAAATTCCACGCATTCATTCAATTCATGAATTCCACCAATGCTTTCGAGCACCTATTATATACCGCAACTTGGCTAGGCCCTAGGGAGATTATCAGTGAACTGATAGTCTTGGACCCTATCCTCAAAGGGTAGAACTAAACCTCAGACCCAGTTCTAATTCCCATGTGACCCAATTTAAAAACATAGTTTGAAAAAACAAATGTTGTTTGGACACCTGTTGTGTACATTCTGCTCCATCAGGCCTTGATCAACAAAAAATCTAGACCCCAGGCACCTATAACAATCCCCTTGAATTCCTCGCATAAAATGTGCTTCTGGGGTCTAAAAATCCGTTTTCAAGATTTTGTACAAACCAGGCACTGTAGGCCTTTTACGTGTGTGTGGAAGGATTGAGCTTGGTGATCTCCAAATCCCCTTCCAATAGCCGGGGTTTCCTTCTGCTCATCACCCTGCTCTTGGCCAAATCCTTTGTAGGGGACTCTCATGGTCAGTGTCACGTGTCCACTTGGCTGGGCTATTGTCACTTATGGAACATTAATTTAGGTGTTGCTGAAGAGGTATTTTGTAGATATGATTAATAGCTGCTTAAATTGATTTTAAGTAATGATATCTTTGATAATCTGGGTGGGCTTTATCTAATCAGGTGAAAGGCTTTTGTGGAGCAAAACTGAGGTTTTCCTGAGGAAGAAAAAAATTCCGTCTGTGGACTGCAGGATCACCCGCTGCCTGAGAGTTTCCCGTTTGCTGCAGACCTAACTTAACAGATCTCAGACTTGCCAGTTACCCTCATATTCCCTTAGGCCAATACCTTGAAATAAATCTTTCTTTCTCTGTCTTTGTCTCTGTTTCTCTCTATATATGCATATGTATATATACATATATACATACATATACAAAATCTATTCTCTGTCTCTTTATGCATGTGTATGTATATTTATATATATACACATACATATACATATATATATACATATACATATATATATACATATACATATATGTACACTATAAATATATTATAGGTAGCATATGTATATAATCTTCTACTAGTTTTATTTCTCTTGAGAATGCTGACTGACACAGGGACCCCCATATCCTTTTTTTCTTATAATACTGTCTGGACTGATCAATCTTGTATCTTGTGGTGTGTGTAATTAAGGCCCCCATCTGTTTACTAGTAGGCAGATGAAGCACATACTTCAAGAATCAATAATGCAGGGGCACAAAAACATGAGAAAACTTCAACTTTGATTCAATTAACTTGTCCAGAATTTTGCAATCAGAAAATCTATAGTTTTTACAAACATGTACTTTTGTGTTTTACATTATGCTTGGTTTTTTAAAATTTTGGTCTATATATGGGTGGGAGGGACCATATTTTTTCATGTTAGGACCTGAAAAGGTGTTTATCAAGCTCTGTGTGTCCCCACGTAAAATGTAAGCTCTATGAGGTCAGAGGCCAAGTCTTAGTGTTTTTGTGACCCTATAGTACCTATATGGAGCTTAACAGAGACTCACACATACAGGACGTCCTGATTCAGTATATTTTCATGTTGTTTTATTCTCCAGAATATGTTACCTTTGGGGAATGGGAAGCACACTCAGAAAAATGTAGGTTTGTTTGTTTTTAGGCAAATCAGTGTACCATCCCCGAGGGAGAGGCTACTTTCTCAGTATAGTTGGAGATTTATATCTGAAAAGTATTTCAGAGACTAGCCCTTCTCTAGTTTCTCTGTGCATTGGTGGGGAGCAGATGACTGATACGCTCAGGATTTGCAAGCATTTTAAGAGAGATTAGTTTTCACAACAGCCACTTAGGCCGTCCAAGATAGCAAGAAGCATTGCAGGCAGTGGGAGGAATTAAAAGGGACTTTTGCTGAGACTCAGTCAGACTCTTTCTTGAACACAACCTGGAATAGTGGTGTGATGTGTAAACAGCAGGTGTCCAATCAATCTTTGACCATGGGTTGACTGCTTATTGACCCCTGGTTTATTAACACCCTTGGTGGAGAAACTAAAGAGAGGTTGAGGTCCAGAGTAGAACTCTTTCTGGAGCCTCCTGGAGAGCACTTTCATTTATCACCTTTCACAGAAATTATTTGGAAACAACATGACAATTATCCCAGACAGATGTGTGTGTGTATGAATTCTGAGGCTGTTGAGTCATCAGAGATACTCCAAGCAAGTGCGCAATACTTCGGAGAGGGACATATATTCACCATTAGCTCTAGGTTGGCTGAGTTCAGCACCAGGTAGGGGCTACTTATTGCTGTAAACACTTGACCCGAACCTTCCTCTTGGTCTGAACCTTCCTCCAGCCACTGAACAATATTCACTCTTTCTTGAACACAATCCATAATAATGATATGAAGGATAAACAGCGGGTGTCCAATAAATCAATGTTCATAGGCCAGCTGAGTCTTGATCCCTGGATTATCAACACCTCTGATAGAGAAAGGAAAGAGAGATCCATGTCCTTACACAAATAGCTTCAGCTTCAAGTGAGAATTTGTCAGCTTGAAAATAGAAAGCGTAATTATTTTGATCATAAATGCGGGACTTCAAGTTGAGTCCAACCTGTGATGTGAAACTTCCATTAACCTGAGTGTGCACCCCCAACGAGTCTCCAAAGACCTGGCTTAGTAGGGGTGGGTGCAGTGCTCTACTCTTCAGAATAAAATCATGTGTAGAACTGAGGTGTGATTCGGCTTGAATCATTCAGAACAAGCAATAACAAACGAGACCTTTTTGTCATTGCTGTAGCTCCATGAACAAGATTATCTAAGCAATTAGAGGATAGTTATTACCTACAGTCAGAAGGAGAGAAGTGTCAGAATGAGACCAGCAGAAGCAGAGACGTGGTGGATAATTTATTAGATGTTGAGTGCCTGTTTTTCTCTCTCCAGGCCTCTGTGAGAGAAATATCCAAATGCCACAAGTATATCCCCAGGGAGCCGCACGGTGGCAGGAGCCCAGGATGTGGGAACATAATTGTCTTTTATCTGCTCTGATTTGGGCTTTATCAAATCTTTTGGCTCCCAAGGCATTCTGTAGCAGAAGCGTTCACGATGTTCCAGGCCTGGGCCCGCTGTGCTGGTGCTGCTTGGCATGCGAGATCCTAAGGGTCTGTGGAGCCTTCCAGCCTCTTCCTCCTCCTAAGCCTCACAGCCCATGTTGCCCTCGCTTCCGGTAAGCGCTGACCGGGCTCCCCTCTAAGTTCTTTGGATGGAAGCTCCAGCCTTGTCTCCTTTCATTCCAGACTGATTGCTTCTGGGCTCTGGGCCCGTGAGAGACTCCAAAGCTCATGAGAAGTACTGGTGGTAAAGATGAATTTTGCCCCCTTAGGAGAGAGTGGTGGGGCATAAAGACTTTTGTAGGACTCTGAACATCTCCCTGTCCACCAATCTGTCTGTCCGCCATCCATCCTTACATACATATACATACATCCATATATAAATCTATATGTACATACATAGTAAAGCTCTGTTGTGCTCAATCTGCTCGGAGACCAGGGAGACTGAGGCAGCTCACAGCGGAGAGGAATACAGACTGGAAGCCACGTGAGCATCAGAGATCATTCCCCTCTCCCATCAGCCTGGAGGATCTAAGGAGACATGGAGACACCCACCTACTCCCCAGTGACCAAGCAATAGTTTATGCATGAAGTTTCAGCCTCCCAGGAAGATTTCAATAAGTGAAACCTACCATTGCCACAGTTCGGTCTTATAAAAGATACTCTAAGACCTATGGTAACTAGCAAAAGCTGGTGGTTACCAGAGGCATTCAAGGCTCTCTATCTTGTCTGTGTTTGCTCACACCAAGGCCCCTACTTTCCCCACGCCCCCACAGCTCTACACACACACACACACACACACACACACACACACACACACACACCCTTTCCGTTTGCACCAGCCGTACCCAGGTATTGAGCTCTCCAAAACAATGGGCTGTTTCATACCTCTATTGTTCTTCCGTTCTGTCTTCCAGGGCCTGCTGAGACTCAGCAGCTCCTGGGCAGAGTCTGCCATCTCCATCACTGCGCCCTGCCCATATCTTCTTTGCACAAGCCCTTCAGTATATGCGTGTGACTGCAGGCCGCCTAGTGACTGTGTGTATGCAGAGCTCGCTCATCTTTGTGTCCTCAGGGCCCAGAACAAAAGCCATGAAGTTTCTGAAAAGTAAGTCACAGTAAATATTCAAGTATCTTATTAATTTTGTGTTCATTCTATTTCTCTTGTACTCATTCATTCATTCATTCATTCAATTTCACAAGCTTATTGAACATCTACTATGTGCCAGGCAGTATGCTTAATCCAGCTTTCATGGTCCCTTCCCTTAAAAATATTTTAAACCAAAAAAAAAAAAATTTTTTTAAACCAGTATCTTAAAATTAACCTTGGAGAGTTCTGCTAATAATGTGTGTTCACGTTTTGGGGTGAGTAGGAGGAAAAAATACCATCTTATATTTACACAAGGGATTTATATTTTTTACAAAGCATTTTACAGTCTTTTATCAAGACCACCCCTGGTTAAGTAAGTAGCGTCTTGCTCATTCCCACTCCAGGGGACCACGGGAGACAACACGGTTCTAAAATCTGAGCTGTGTGTCCTCTCTGGAGCAAACATATGTGTTCACCAGCTCCTGATGCCACTTTGAAACAGGGATGGGTGACAGATGGCATTTGTGCCACTCCAAGCATTGTAGGTGGCACTCAGCCACTCTGCTGCATTACTATCACTTTGTACTTTGTCTTCCTTTCCCTTCTTTCTCTCTCCTATTTGTTATCTTTCTTTTCCCTTCCCCTTTCTCTCTCAGATGACTTTATCATCCCCTACATAGGCATCCTTGGACACTCCTTAGCATCTGACATTTGAGTTCCCTTCATTCCTAGGCTGGACTACACCCAAACTCCAGAATGTGAAGTGGGGGGAGGGGAGGTACAGAACTGGTCCCGACTCTGTGTCCCTCAGGCTGTTGCTGACTCCATTCCATGCCAGACACCCTAAGGTGAAAGAGCTGAACCAGCCACTCACCCTGACCCATCAGCAAGAAAGGAGCCAGGAAAGGGAGAGTATGGCTTGGTCTGGTTTAAGCAGAAGAACTTCAAAGACACACTCATCTGCTTAGGGTTTCACACTGTTGCCCCAGGGAATAGGAGCAGAAAGGCAATGCTTGCTTTCCCCCAACACATTCAGAAAAACCCCCTCATCCCAGCATTAGTCTCTCCAAACCCTGCACGGGAACAGTGAATCTTGACTGACCCTGATTTGTTGGAGCAGAAGAGGGAAAGTAACAGCCGGCCCTAAATGTCAAGGTGAGGAGTGTAGCCTGGTTAGAAAGAGTGCCAGGAGTGTTCCGTGGGGTGTAGCACGTGACTGGGATCGTCAGGCCTGGAGGGACCAGGAGCCAATTTGAGTGGGAGGTGTTGGGAATGCAAAGTCGGCTGTAGACTCAGCACATTAAAAATGTCAAGAACAAGGCAGAGAATAATGCGAGGGGAAGAGTGCCTTCTGTTTTGTGGGAGGCAGGTTACGAAATGTTAGAAGCGCACGTTTGCTTTCATGTGTCTGCTTGGTCGCAAGTCCAATCTGCTGTCTGTTGGAACCCAGGAGAACTGATGGGAACGAGGCATCCAGAATCCTGCTCCCATTCCAGGAAGTCCTGGCTCTACCTTCCCGTGCTCCGGAGATTCTCCTGCTGCTGCGTGAAGAGGAATTTATAGAGCAAGTCAATCCAGGCACGCTCAATGAAAGTGAGCATTTATGGTGCTGCTCATCAGGCCTGAGAGCTAGTGAGGAGTAGCTGAGGCCGCACCTGCTCAGAAGTCCATGTGGTCGATAAAACGACAGGGAACCACCAGGGAAGCTTCAGCGTGGCATTGTTTTTAAAGACATTGAGCTCAGGTCTCTGTTTCTCAGCTATGCAGCCCTGATGCAGGGGCCCTCCTGGATATGCAGGAGGAGAGAGTCTTCCAGCCTTTAGAGCTCTGTAATTTATTACTACCAGAGCCACGGTCTTCCTGTTCAGTGCCCAGCCAGGAAATGCACACTTGCCACTCTCAGCAGGAACCTGTTTTGAAAGCCCCCACGTATGAAATGCTCCTGGGAGGAAGGAGCTGGGCCACTGTCTTAGGGAAATTTCTGGAACTTATTTCCCCATTGGTAAAACCTCAATAATAACACCTGCTCAGTTGACTTCCAAGAGTTGTGGGCAGACTTAAAGGAGCCCATGTATCTGGAAGCACCTTCAAATGGAAGGGATGCTCATTGCTCAGCGTTGGCCCATTCCACTGGTTTTAGGCCCTATGGCAGGCATCTTGCTGGCTGATCTTGCAAAGAGGTCTTTCCCTCACCTTCAAGTGCAACATTCTGTTCTGGGAGGCCAGAATGTCCTTTGGTCTAGAGGAACCTAGGCCGTTGTTTGCAATAGGTCCAGGCAGACCAAGTCCAGGACAGGACACCATCAGGGTCTCTCAGAACATCATCTGGGCATAGGCCGAGCAAGCCTGTTTGCTGCCTGGGTGGTGCCCAGACCCTCCTGTCTCTTCATTTGCCTCTGTGTCAGATAGCAGATTCCTGAATCACTCTAAAAAGTGGTGGTTGGAGCAACATAACTTCCCCAGATCATGGCTAGGGGTCAGCCACGGTCATTAGCATGTGTCATTGAGACCTCTGGGATGTCACCAGAGAAGGATCTGTCAGTTGGACCCAACTGTCCAGGTAAATCAAAGAATGCTTGTCAGCCCCTCAGGATGGGCTGCCCTCAAGGGTGTACTCAATGCCCAAGGGTTGGAAAAACTAACAATTCTGAGAGAGGACTCAAGGTTTCACGTGTAAGCAAGCACTGGGGACAATGCTCAGGTCTGAAACTGCGGTAACAATACCCATTGTAATATTCAACACAGGCTCAGCCAAGGTCCTTGGGGAGTAATAGTGTGGGGAGGGGTGCCGTGCCCTCCATCCAGGCTCCAAAAGAAAAGCTCTTATTATTACCTAGTTAAAAACAATGTAAGCAAGGCAACTCCGTGACTGAAACATGTTGATGGTGAGGGAGAGACTTGAGGGAGACTCTGAGCAATTCCCAGAATAAATTCCCACGTAAATTCAAAGAATACTAGTGGAGAGAAGCCACTGCTCGCTGTCTTTTAAGCCAAATAATATCTTCCTGCCGGAAAGGGGGTTCTTCTTGGCAGTTGGAAGTAAATGTGAGGAGGGAATCAAAACATGATGCCTGAGAAAGGAATCCATCAGAAATCTGAAGGCAGGAACATGGTGAGAAATAACAAAGAAAGATGAGTTGGTAGCAGGAACAAAGATTAACTGTACCAAAGGAGATGGCTCTTAGAATACCAAAAGATGGCTCTTAGAATAGGATTGGTGACGCCACGTACTTGGTAGTAGGCCTGGGGCAGCCGAGCTGTAGGACTGTGCATCCTTCACTCCATTCTCAGGGCTCAGAGGAAGGTCCCTGCCCAAACATGGGGATCTCAGGTCAGGCTTCTGGAAGCTGAAGCCCCAGCCCCCGCTGCCTCCTCGCACCAATTCCGGAAGGACACTCCAGGACCAAATCAGCGAGGCTTCACCTTGTGATAGAAAAAGTCAACACAGAAGGTAGTGAAACTTGCAGAGAGTATTTTCTCTTCACTCTGCCTTCAGTTACTGGAAAGGCCTCTGGGAGGACTTCGGCAAGTTTGACAAATGGCAGAAGTATTAGGAAGAAATTTTTTTCTCTGGCAAAGGGGAGTGGATGATTAGGCGTAGACATGCTGCTGTAGTTCTTAGTACTAAAACTGTAGAGGACGGGCAGAAAGGCCAGCTTCTGATCACAGCTAATGTCCCAGTGCCTAAACTCCTCAAGTATTAGCATTTGGATAGAGATGAAGTTCTCTGCGGTGGCAAGAACGAATTCATCCCAAACGCTATCCCGGATGCCTCCAGCTAGAGGCATCAGTGAGTGCACGTGAGTCACCAGGCAGAAACGACTACACTTGCCCGACTCCAAAATCCGTGACTCACAGAACACTCACATACACGAATACCCACTGTTTCCAGAAGCACCTTTCTCCAAGTGGCTGGGAGCGGTTTACGAGCTGCTAGCTCATCCTCAGCAAGTCCCCTGCAGGGAGAGCAAAAGGTGGGGAGAGAGGAAGGGTAGACATAATCATCTGCATTTTATGTGGGGAGACTGAGGCCCAAACAAGCCTGCAAGGGAAATGTGTAGACATTTTTGAGTCAGACACTGCCTATGGAAGAGCCAAAATGAGCGGTTCAAAATCCTCAGTAGACTGTTTTCTCGGGCAGCTGTTCTCACACAGCCTCCAAACAGGTGAGCCAAAAATGCAGACTTGCTGTATTTTACATTTATAACCAACTTCCCACCCTTCATTCTGCCCGGGACCTCTGCTCCATCTCCCTGTGACCTTTTATTGACTTCAGAGGCCTTTTAACCCTCCTTTCCTCCTAAGCCGCTCTCAGTTCTGACAGACACCTCATTCCTGACATTCACTGCATTCTTGACCTCAGTACTGATCCTCGGTATCTCTCCCACTCTGAATCTCTACCACCCTCTCCCCTCACCTGTTCCTCACCCAGACACCTTGATGCCCAGAGGTCTGATTGGCAATAGGACGAAGACTGGGGCTGGAGGAGAGTTCACAGAAGGAGTGTAAAATGCCCATTTTACTCATTTATTTTTGAAAATCCAAACATTTGTCAGCTGAGGTTTTAGACCAGATCTAAATACCCTCATGTCAAAATAACTGCTGTAAAGTGGCCCTGTTAACGTAGCTGCATCCAAAGGACTGATGGTCTCGATGTCACCTGCTGCTGGCTGGCTTTGATCCTCTTTTTTGTGGCCTTGCCTTCCGTCGTGCTGGCTTCCAGTGTGTGGTTATTCAGAAGAGTCAGCATCGGGGCAGCTTTCTACTGTGTTGTTCTGAGGGAGGAGTATATAGGTGTCACACATGGAACCCGTCTAAAAACCCAACAGGATGCTAACGCCATGGCCACGTGTCTCTGCCTCCCCGTGAGGCAGCCGGGCTGGCATCAGTCCTCTCTCCAACCTCCTTCCTGCCCCCATCCGCCCACCAGCTCTTGTTGGGTCAGAAATACAGTTCTCCGGTGGTGCCAGACAGCCAGATGATGCTGGAAAAAAGAAAGAAAAAGGAAAAGCAGATTTCTAAATTAAGCACACGTCTCATTTATAAAAATAAATAGCCACAGCCTAGCAACAAGCTGACAGCTCAGCTTCCCTCCGTGATGTAACCTCTGTGGCTGGAGCCGGGGATGACACAGCGTCCAGAGAGCCCCACGCCCTGGCCCCTCCCCATGTGTAGTAGTCACCCAGAGAGTGCTGACACTGGCACTTTGAGGACCCAGCTTCTCATTCAAGGCCAACCAAGGGCCGGGCTCCAAAGGAGCAGAGAGGAGCCAGAGATTTCCAAACTTGCTGAGGGCCCAAAACACCTACAAACTCTTGGCAATAACTAACACACCTGAAGCGAAGGCAGATGAGGTTCTGTGGGCTGTTCCGTTGAAACGGAAGTGGCTTCTTGAGACCCTGACTTCTCCGTTCACCACCAGTATCCAGTATCCAGTATCCAGCTTAGCACATGGCACACACTAGGCGCTTAGTAACTGAATGGAGGTATGAATGAATGGATGGATGGATGGATGGATGCTGTCTTCCCATCATCTCTGCCCCCTAGACTTTCTGCTCTAAATAGTGTGAACTCCTGGAAATGAAGAGAGGCATAATCTCCCGATTATGACATGTACCAAAGAGGCAGTGTTCCCTGGGATTTGAGCCAATAGCTGGAGTGAGCACCTGTGAGGCTGTTAAAGGGTGTAGGCTTTTACTGCTACAGGTGCAGACTGTATGGTCTTCACACATGGAGAGGGACCCAGGGTATGGGAAGTGTACTTGGTAATAATTGTCAGTTCTGGGGCACCTGGGTGGCTCAGCCAGTTGGCATCTACCTTCAGCTCAGTTCATTGTCCCATGGTCCTGGGATTGAGCCCCACCTTGGGCTTTCTGCTCAGCAAGGAGCCAGCTCCCCCCCACAACCTGCTGCTCCCCCTGCTTGTGCTCTTTCTCTCTCTGGCTGTCAAATAATAAATAAAAGCTAAATTTATAATAATAACAATAATAATAATTGTCAGTTCTCCCAAAACTTCTCTCATTCTTTAGGCAGCATCAGCTCCAAGGAAGAGGTATTACCAGACAGAGAAGGTACAGAACAAAATAGTACATGAGTTTTTGGTGTTAATTCTTTTAGAAAACAAAGTGGATTCTGCTGTGCCCTTGGAGTCTCCATAGGCCAAACACGTCAGAAATGGACCACAGTGTGGGAGATTTAATCCTGTCACCAACCCTCTCAAGTCACGAAATGATTCTGACTCTCCTCAGAATACTAAACATTAAGTAATCTTCTAAATTCCATGAGGATCCTGCTGAGGTTGGAGGGGACAATCTTAACCCCTGGAAGCAGTGTTTCTGTGAGGCCTCACATACTCCCTACTGACCAGAGAGCAGTTGTAGCCAGAATGTCAGTCACAAATCACCATCTCAGAATAGGGGCCCTAGGTTAAAAAGATCAGAGAAATTGGCTCACAGTTGCCTTTACATACCCTGTCTGGCCTGACCAGAAGCAGTAAAACCACATCTGTGTCAAAAGGAAGAAGGTTCTTAGTTAAATTCAGATGTACAGGAATATATTACCAGTCTATTTTTGGAATGATAATCTATTATGGACAAAAAAAATTCTGAACGGCAGCAAATGTGATATAGTTGCATCGGGCTCCACATAACAGCACACAGCAAGAAAGCAAGAGTCCTTAGAGACGCCGATCATCTCAATCCCATAGCCTTCCCGAAGCATCTAAACTGTGGCGCTGGGACATTTAGGAAGAGGGACTTCACCAGTGACCTGATTAGAGGTGTGACCACAAGGACACAACCCCAGCAGAGGATAAGCAGAGAGACTGATCAGGCTACTCAAAATCTAGAATGACATCTCTTTGGTGATACTAAGAGTAACCCTCTCCAGAGCAGGCCAGCCATGACACTCATAACCACAGTCCTGTGCTCCAGCCTTGGAAGGGCACAGTGTGTCCTGTGGGTCCGTAATGCTCTTGCCCAGGGCTTCCGCTTCTGAAATGGCTGCATATTGATAAGATGCAACTGACCTCCCACTCTCTTTAAGCATTACAGAAATTCTTGAGACTAGAATCCAGGACTTGGCTTTGTGACCTTAACACCTTGGAAATGCAATTTTCTTATCTATAAAATGGCGAGAGTTTAGGCTCCTGCTCTCCAGTCTCCCAGGATTGTGTGAGGATCAAATACAACATTGTTATGTTCAAATGTTTCTTAGTCTACAAGCTATTCTTCCCTGTGATTTTTTTTTTTTCTAAATTGTACAGGTATATAGTAAGAAGTTTGTTTCTGATGTGGGGAATGTGACTTCCTTCATCACAAACTTCCAGGGTGCTACCTGGTTTTGGTGTACCAGAGTTTGCTCTATCCTCGTCGTAACCCTAATTTTTTGGCCTATTTTCACTTCACATACCAGACACTTCTAATATTTGTGTGTATGTGTGTGTTTGTAACTGTTTCTTTCCCCTTATGATTCTTGAATCGCTGCTCGGGTTCTAGAATGCATGTGAGGCTTTGGGGGATGTGCATGGTCCAGCCGTTCACATTGCAAAGGGAGGCCCAGGGCCCAGATACTTAACGTACCCATGCCCGGTCATGCATTGAAGGAGACACAAGCTCCCTGCTGAGAAGGGAGTCCAACATGGGGCTTGATCCCAGGACCCTGGGATTATAACCTGAGCCGAAGGCAAACGCTTAACCGACTGAGCCACCCAGGCACCCTGAAATAATTTATTTTTAATAAAAAGATCCATGAATGGGGGAGAGAGAGAGACAAAATTTCCATTAAAGGATTCCTATAAAGATGTAGATCCCAGTCATCAAGAAGAAAAACACTTGATGGTAAATTAGGGCAATCCATATTACATAAGAAGCAGACCACAAAAGTGCTTCCTAATTGTTTTAATTTCATGGCACACATTTTTAAAAATTACAATGTCTGCAACATGAGGTGAACTGGAAGGAGGAGTTACTTAAGGCCAGAGGTGACCAACCAAGGGACTTCTGGACCACAGAAACTCTCAGCCCCCCGAAGGCTGAAAGGGCCAGTATATCAGCTCACTTGTAACCCACCGACTTCTTTGAACCATAGAACTACAGCATTCTGGCCGAAACACACAGGTCTAGACTCTGCTCCATTACAAATCTGAAATCCATGTTTTCTCTAGGTTTCTGGTGAAACTCGCAAAGCCTAGGACAAACTCCCTCTGATGACCCAATATTTCAAAGCTACCTTAATGGGTATTTACTACAATGAGACAGGTGTGGGTTCCTGTTTACGTTTCTACTTCTTTGGTCCAGGTTTATCCCATATGTACACAGAGTTACAGATTGAGCAATGAGCTAATGATTTGCAAGAAGGAAGTAATCCTTGATCACATTTAGCCTGCGTTCAGTTGCTGACCTGAAATGAGTTTTACATAAACATTAAAAAAAAATATATTGCCAACAATTTAAAAATTCAGAAATTTCTCATTAATAAATTCAGGTAAACTGGCTTCTTTGAAACATGGGAAAATCTGATAACTCAGCCACAATATCCCCCATGGTCATAGTCATCGGCGACTAAGGGCCTAAGTAGTGCAGTGGATAGGAGTGTTGGCTGCAAGGGTTCAAATCCCATCCCTGTTGCTTTCAGGTAACATTATTCATGAATTTAACCTCTCAAAGTCTTGGCTTCTCATTTTTATTTTATTTTTTATATTTTAGAAAGTGCACAAGTGAATGAAGGCGGGGGGTGGTGGCAGAGAGGCAGAAAGCAGAGGAAGAGAAGAAATCTTCAGTTGGCTCTATGCCCAGCGCAGAGCCTGATGTAGGGCTCAATCTCATGACCCTAAGCCAAAATCAAGAGTTGGACTCTTAACTGACTGAGCCACCCAGGCACACCACGTTTCTCATTTTTAAAGACAGTGTTAAACTAATAGCATTGATTTTTGTGTACAGAAAAATGCTTGAAACAGTGGCTGCCATATAATAATCGCTTAGTAAATGTCAGTGATTTCTCCCCCCCGCCACCCCTTACACATGTAGCTTTGCTATTTTTCTGAGCATAACTATTAGTCTGGATAGTTCAATAAAATGAGTTTGGTACTCATGGTGCCTCAGGTTACAAGGTAGTAACTCAAGTCTACATCCTTCCCTGGGTTGATTGGCCCCATCCCCAGCCTGACACATACTCTTCTTCTTCTCTGAGCTCCTTCCTCATCCCACAGGAGCCCATAATGAAACCTGACATCAGGGCAAAGGACACATAGCCACCCTGAGTCCTCAGACTTCTAATTGGAGTTTTCTGAACAGAAGAAACATGGTTCCCCTGGTTGCTTCAAGGTGTCTCATCCACTTTCTAATCGCAAGTCTTTCCCAGCATTTTGCCCCTTAGCCCCAGCCGCCCCAGCACATATAAAGAGAGAATCTTTAGAGTAATTCAGTTAGCAAGTCAGTCAACAAGAAGGCATGAATCTACAGAAAAATATGGAGGTGCTTTCCTCATAGAAAGTTGTTTTTCATAAACCAATTTCTGCTGCTAAGCAACCTTGATGATGCCTCTTGTAGAAATATAGCTAAAGAGAGTCCTTGATTGTCTACAGCGGATTAGGCTGACGCTCTTATGAGTCAGAAGAAGGTACCAGAGAAAGTTTAATTCAGGCTGGGATGAATGTAAAATATTTTGTAAGAAGCAAAATAAGAGTGGCATGCCCAGGTAGTGATGTATAAGGCATATAGTCATTTTACTCACACTTTGGGGTGTCAAGCTTGTTTGGGGAGTTAACTCTAAAGAGCTGGATTGTTCATTCATAGCTGAGTGGATGGAGTCATAGTGTGAGGACAGTCTCCCTGGTTCTCTTAAGAAGACTAATAATTAAAGTTGTGGCTAGATCTTACACCAATCTAAGGGAAGTCCTGTGGAACTCCCTGGAATCGAGAAAGAGCCTTTGAGGCAGATTCGATGTTGCAACTGTCAAATCCCACAGCATAGTCATTATGCTAAGGAGATGAGGTAAACTGTGAGCCGGCCAATAAGAACAGCTGGAGAGTGGTACCATTTCCAATTGCTTCAGTCTCTTGGCTCTATTTGGAGAGGTTGGGCAGGGGCAAAGCCAGCTCCACAGTTCCTTTTACAAAATTTAACACACTAGGTGGCTACGCCTCCCATTGCTGAAAACATGGAAAATTCTCTGTTGCAATTTCCTAAGCCTCTAAATATACATTTCCCCTAAGAACTAAATGTGACTATTTCAACAAAGCCAATAAGTTAACATAAAGAACAACATTTGGAGGGAGAAATGTTTGGAGTGGGGAAGGGGATTTCTTACAAAGTTGAATGACTTCTTAAAAAAAAAAATTCAATGACTTCTTTATAAACTTCTTTGCCATCTTTTTGATAGTGTAAGAGTCTAATTAAAAATACCACTATAGGGGCGCCTGCATGGCTCAGTGGGTTAAAGCCTCTGCCTTCGGCTCGGGTCATGATCTCAGGGTCCTGAGATTGAGACCCACATCAGGCTCTCTGCTAAGCGGGGAGCCTGCTTTCCTCCTCTCTCTCTGCCTACTTGTGATCTCTGTCTCTGTCAAGTAAATAAATAAAATCTTTTTTAAAAAAATACCACTATAAGCTATTGAAGATAAAACTGCAAGAAGTGTTAACTGCTGGGTATTTTAAAAGTATTTCATTCATTCATTCATTCACTCATTCAAGAGAGAAAAAGAGCACAACAGGGGGAGCTGTAGAAGGACAGGGAGAAGTAGTCTCCCCACTGAGCTGGGAGTCTGATTCTGGGCTCAATCCCAGGACCCTGGGATCATGACCTGAGCTGAAGGCAGACACTTGACTGACTGAGCCACCCAGGTGCCCTGAGAACCACTGTTCAGACCATCTTCAACACTTGGTTCTTTCTCCTTTGCTTCTAATCTCTAAAAATATCACCAAAACCCAGGGCTTCTCACAACAAATCTCTATCTCTTCCCACTACTATGACTCCCTCCAGGCTGCTCTGTCCCACCCCTGAACTGTGGAGTAACATCTCAAGTGGAGGTAAGAAAAATAGAGAGCCTTAAAGAGAGAACTGCCTCCTGAACTCTACGATTTTCTCCTTCCTGCTGGAGGAAATAAAACCTATGGCACAGACTTGACCATATAATTCTGAGTCAGTGTCAGTCTCATTGGTCAGGAAGCCATTTAACTTAACTTTGCTTCAAGCTTTCCATCTATAAAAGCAAAGCATATGACTTGCTGCCTACTCATTAACCAGGACTGCGCTGGGAAGACTTATGAACAAAGGTTTAGAGAGCTCCTGCAAGGAGTGGAGAAATCTCATCACCAGGTATGTTCAAGGAAAAAATGGAAACAGCCCTTGTCTGTGAAAATGAAAGAAGTTGCCTCCAAATCTGATGACAGTTGTGTGCCATGAGGTCAAGCATAGGAAAGATCCAATGAATGCCAATGGAAGTTGCCAGAAGCAATGGAGATGAGAAGGGTGAAGCAGGTACCAGGATCCAGCAGCTGACCAGCTCTCTGGGGAAGTTGGGCACACTGTCAAGAACAGTCAGAAATCCAGAAGACTTTTCCCACATAATCCCTGCATTGGACACGTTCTATATCTTGATCAGTTTGTTAGTGACATAGGTTATGGGCAGGTTTCAATATTCATCAAACTGTACCAAATGTGCAGTGCATGTAAATTTGATCTTAATTTGAAATCAGTCTATCTAATCCCACTCAAACAAATGAGTTCCCTACTGTGCCATGAACAGCTATACTCCAATTACCTATTTTTATAATAGTCTCAGATTTATATTTAACAAGATTAATATATGCAAATATGGATATTCATGTATATAGTAATCATCAACACAGATTAAAATTGGCTACCTGCCATTCTCTAGGAACTTATCTCTGCACGTATATAATGCAGTGATAACCTTTCAAATGTCAAATGCCTTTAGAATTATCAAAAATAAAATTAAACTGTGAACAGCAGACTTTTAGTGTTAAATATGTTTTACAATGTTCTAATTCATTAAAAATTCATAAAGCATGTGTGGAAATGTAACAACTCTATCAGAATATTGGTTTGCCCAGATGATCCTATACTCTTAGTAAGCCTAGTAATAGAGTTTCCAATATATATTATTTAGACTTGAAGAAAAAACAGGCAACAGCAGTCATAACTGAATTCATGAATTGATTGTTGTTTGGTTTGCTGTTCTAAAAAAGAAGATAAATCTTTCCTAGGTCACACGTGTGACTTACTGAGAACAATCAGTGTTTGAAAGCTGGGTCCTTACTAAAGAAATATCACACTTTTATAAATCATACATACTTGTGAAATTTGAGTTTGTGTATTTGTTTTCTAATAGGAACTTCAAATAAAGAAATAACTTACTCAAGAATAAGTAAGAAATAAAACCCAGTAACTTAATTTGCCACCATTTTAATATTCTTCTCAATACCAGCACAGGTTTGATCTTTAAAGGCAGTGAGGTACAGTCGTCACACCATCTTCCTCCTCATCATTATAGTTTGGGTTATCTAAGACTCTGAGATTTGCAGGCAGAAAATGTATCCAGGAGTGCTCCAGGGAGGAGTAGCTGTGAGAGAGCCCAGGTAATGGGCGTGGAAGATGCTGAACTGAGCCACATGCAGTGGCAACAAAGACCTCAGCTGATCTCAGGAACTCTGACGATGGACGGAGACTCTGCTGATGACCCTTTTGGGGAAGAGGGGATCAGACTTTGTATTCCCACATCAACCTGTCATTGAATGTGGGCTGCCACAGAAAAGGGTCATGACCTTGAGCAAGAAAGCTTTCTTTGGCCGAGGGAGCCTTCAGCAGCCAGGAGAATGAATGCTTCAGACGTGAAGGGGAATCTGCTGTGGCACCACGGCATCCACTACAATCTTCATGATAGAAGTCTCCTAAGTGCCTGGCCATGTGCTAGGTTCTTTATGCACACTCTCTAATTCCCACTAAAGTCCTTTCAGGGGGAGAAATTTTACCACTTTTTAGAGCTGGGGAAAGCAAGGCTTAGGAAAGCTGAGTAATGTGCTCCAAGATCAATCACCCAGCTACTGCTTAGCAGTACAGTGTTCAGACACAAGCTACATGTATCCAAAGCCCTTGCTCTTGATCAAAACTGTGGATGTAGAGTCAGGAGGCTGGGCTCCCCTCCCACCAACCAGTTGTGCAGTCTTCACTAAGACACAGCTCTGAATCTCTTCTTAATCTTCAGATGGTAGACATCTTCCTGAAGCATTCAGAGACCCTCTAAGGCACCAGAAACTGAGGAGGAAGGGGCAGCTGAGCCAGAGATAGAGGAATAGCTTTTTTATGGATCTGCTTTCCAGGGCTGGTGGTATCCAACCATCAGTTTGGAGGTGTCTATAAGGGGCAGTGAACTTGAGTGCCATTAAGGCCAGTGTCAATATCCAAGGAGCTTTGGGGCAGTAATGGTGTCTGTAGTCAGATGAGTAGCTATGGGTGTAGCTCTGGGTTGTCCATCCACCTGGAAGCAAGACCCCAGGGACAGGGAATTCAGCAAGATGGGGAAGATGTTAAGGGTTCCAGCTGACAGGTGCCCTTAGGGAGGTCTCCAGTCTGGCTGGACTAATAAAACTTTATTCTGGTTTACAAGGCCAAGGTGATCTTTACCTGCAGATATATTTCTCTCACCGCATCTATTACTACTCCTACTTCCTGCTCTCCCCTCAACTATATTAAGGTACTTCCCTTTCTACAAAATATACTATGTGCTTTCTTAGCTTCAGGTTTCTGCCTGGAAGACCATTCTCCCTGACTTCTTTTCTTTACCTGGCTAACTCCCACTGATCCCTCAGAACTCTTCCAGGAAGCCTTCCTTGACTTCCCAAGATGGGGTTAGGTGACCCTCCTATGGTAAGCCAGAGCACCATGTGTTAGGAAGATTGTATAATGACTGACACATAATAAGCACTCTAAAACTAGTGGCTGTTAATTACTATTATTCTTCCTTGATAGCACCTATCCCTCTGAATTGGAGACTATGCATGCCTTGCCTGGGCCTAGGCCTTTACTCTGTCTCTAGCATCTGCCATATTGCATAGAATACAATAAATGCTTGATAAACATTTGTTAAAACAGTAAAAACCTCATTCACACAACTGGGTAAATATGGACAGGACAGTATGCAAGAAGAAGCAGAGAAGAGGGTGGGGAAGGCTCTCTTGCAACCTCCCAGAGACTAACCCACAAAATCAATGCCAGTCTCTCCCTGGAGGTGGGCTTAAGCTTTTATATGTATTGGCTGTTGTGCTCAAGATTGTGTAAGCATTTGGGAGAAATCAGGCCTCCTAGGTGAAGACCTTCAGAGCCTGAAACTGAGTGGGCAGACAGAGATGGTCATGTGGGCAGGACCACTGTTCACAATGGGATTTTCTCTCTCATTTTTTAAAAGAGGTAGTGTAGCTTATGGAATAAACATGTGATTTGGGGTCAGATGTACCTGCTTTCAAATCCCTATTTATTATTATTATTATTATTTTTCATAGAGTTATGGAATAACTTTAAGAGAAGAGCCTTTGGGACAAAGATTTGAATGCCAGCCGGATCTGAATCTTAGCTCCTTTACTTCCTCGCTATGTGACATTAGACATATATTGTACCCTCTCTGTGTCTTAGTATCCTCATCTGTAAGATGGACATAATTCTTTCTTCACAAATTATTATGAGGATGGAATTAATCATTGTAAAGTTCTTAGAACAAGGCTTGGCATATACTAAGTACTGTATAAGGGTTTACCTCATCATCCTAAGCCTCAACTTTCTCAGGGGAAAAATGGATATTATATAGAACACTTAACACAGTACCTGACATATGGCATGCTCTCTGTCATTATTATTATTATTACTATTACTATTACTATTACTATTACTATTACTATAAGTGGAAGATACTTTCTTAGGGTGAACTTCACTGAATAATAGAAACTTCTTTCCTGTGGATGTTTTTGGTCTCTACTGATGATTTTTGGGAGAAAAGGAGCTATTTCTCTGTGGTTCTGAGCCAGTCACTTCCTTGTGCCTTGCCTTTCTCACTAACCCTCTGAAAACCTCCTTCATGGGCCCAAACACTGCCATGCATACCTGTTTCTCTGATACACAAGTAAAGGAGGAGTGTAGTGGTTTTCTTGGGCTGCCATAACAAAGTACCATAAACTCGATGGTTTAACACAACAGAAATTCATACTCTCACAGCTCTGGAGTCAGAAGCCTAAAATCAAAGCATCAGGAGGGCCATACTCCCTCTGAAGGCTGTATGGGAGAATCTTTCCTTGCCTCTTCCAGTTTCTTGTGGGTCCAAGCATTCCTGGGAGCCCAGTCTCTGTTTTTGTCTTCACATGACCTTCACATTTTGACTTCACATGACCTTCTTCCTATGTGTGTCCCTGTCCTAAATTTTCTTCTGCCTCTCCCTGTTAAGGACATCTGTCATCAGATTTAGGGCTCACCTTAAATCTTGAGATCCTTAATTATATTTGCAAAGACACATTTTTTCCAAATAGGTTTGCATTCACAGGTACCAGGGGTTAGTACGTAGGTATACCATTTGGGGCCAACTATTCAACACAGTATGTGGAGTAGCAGGGCCCTAATTAGGTCTAAATAGAATCTAACCCTCTTTCTTTTCCCTGTACACTTGTTCCAGTCTCATCCACACCTCTTTAATGGAATGGTCACAGCCCGGGGGGACAAGCAATATATCCCAACCAAACAATCTCTTCCTTCCTGGGCTCTACTCTGGCCCATGTCTGCACCTGTTTCCTGCCTTGGGATTCACTGTGAGGAGCACATGGACCCTTGAGGCTTATGTGCCTATGAAGGCTCATTCTGCTTGGCCCACCCAGTTGCCTCGCAGACAGACAGGAGAATCAGATGTCACTCTGGAACCTTGCAGTGCCAGCTTGCCCCACCTGGCCCTTCACCAGGGTCATCTCGGTCACACATCAGGTTTCATAGATGAGGCCAAAACAGGAGACCCTGGTGAGCTGGAACGAGTAGAGGCAGTGGATCTGGGTCAGATCAGGATTCTATTTGCACTTGGATCAGGCAAATAGGCTCAGAGAAAGAATCTGGGTCAAAAGCTTGGCAAACTGGCAGGAAACACAAGACCTGATATACAAATTAAAATGGAGACTAGCTTTTCATCCACACAGGCCAGTTCTTAGTCTCCAAAGTCCTATTGAGGTGAGTCTGTGACATGTGGTATATCCTATATTATAAGGATATACATATATATACATTTAGCATATATTCATTGAGCATTTGCCGTATGCCAGGATCTAGGGATACAGAGAGAGAGAAGACAATCCTTGTGTCTTCAAGTTAATTAAAGAATATCAGGGGACACATAAAGAACCGCTTCTAATAAAATGTGAGAACTCTATGTATACAATGTTATAAGAGGTCCAAGGAGAGAGTAACTCATTCTGCTTTGAGTTAGGGAATAGGCCATGATGGAAGCACAGATGAGGTAACATTTGAGTGGGATCTTAAAGAATTCTATGAAGAAATGTGGGAAGAGCAGAAGGTATACTGTCCATCTGATCAAGTGGGTGCCTCTTCTTCCCCTCCCTCTATTTGTTTATCTCATCCAAAAACTGGCTCTTGCATGAAAAGAACTACCTTCATGTGAGAACTTTTCATCCCCCAGATTTTGTTTACTTATATATTTTATAGAGAGAGAGGTGGGGGAGGGGCAGAGGGAGACCAAGAGAGAATCTCAAGTAAACTCTGTGCTGAGCATGGAGTCAGACACGGGGCTCAATCCCACGATTCTGAAATCATGACCTGAGCTAAAATCAGGAGTTGGGACACTTAATCTACTGGCCCACTGTCTACTTTTTTTATTAGAAATCTAGAGACAGTTATGAAACCTGTCCTGTAGGTAGGCTATAGCCCAGGGAAACAACCAACCAGAAAGCCTCCGTTGTGAGGAAGTGGTTTGGTTGGTACTGGCTGAAACAGTAGAGGCCCCTTAGCCACTCCCACTGCTATCCAGACAGTTGTAAACTTCAGGACCTCGGCACATTTGTTTGTTTGTTTTTAAAAACTTTATTTACTTATTTGAGAGAAGGAGAGAGAGAATGAGACCAGGAGTGGGAAGAGGCAGAAGGGGAAGCTGACCCTTCGCTGAGCAGGGAGCCCCCATGATTCAACCAACTGAGGCACACAGGCACCCCTGGACCTCAGTGTGTTTTAATGATGCATCACTGTTGAGATGATTTTGTGACCTCTTTGGATATTTTTTCCTTCTTAAAAATGTTTTCCAGGGGTGCCTGGGTGGCTCAGTGGGTTAAAGCCTCTGCCTTCGGCTCAGGTCTTGATCCTGGGGTCCTGGGATTGAGCCCCGCATCAGGCTCTCCACTCAGCGGGGAGTCTGCTTCCCCCTCTCTCTGCCTGCCTCTCTGCCTACTTGTGATCTCTCTTTCTGTCAAATAAATAAATAAAATCTTTTTAAAAATGTTTTACATTTATTTTATGTATACTGTTGTTGTCTCTAAAACCCCAAGAAGGCATTTATGATCTCAGTCTCTGGTAAAAGGTAAAAAGGTAAGAAGGCTCTTTACTCGTTACTCCCTATTCCATATTTTTCCAGTATTTAATGAGTATCTCTGAACTTTTCTGGACATGCCTTGCAACCAACATCTTTGTAATTAGTAGTAATATTTTTAAATTAGTAAATGGGGCACCTTCATGGAGTATTAATTTTATCTAATTATTATTATGTCACACTTAAGTAACCTAACTGGATAAGTAGGTTCAAATGTATTGCAATACTAAAACAAACATGGATATATTATTCAACATCTTATATATATATATAGATATAGATATAGATATAGATATATATACACATATAATATACATATAAATATGTATATCATTGAATAACATCATATATATTTTATATATGTATATATATCATATATATCAGTATTGTATATAAAATTCAAATAAATTCTAGAATCAAAACAATAGACTTCCAAAAACATGAAAGAAGCCAGACATAAAAGGCTACATATCACATGAATCCATTTATATGACAAAAATTCTGAAAAAGGCAAAATTATAGGGATAAAATTCATATCAGTGGTTTCCAGGGGTTGGGAGAAAAGGAAAGAAATTACAGAGGAGCACAAGGAAATTTGGGATGATGGAAATGTTCTATATCTTGATTGTGATGATGGTTACATGATTACATATACTTGTAAAAATTTAACCAACTATACAATTTAAAAGGGTAATTTTATTTTATGTAAATTATATCTCAATAAACCTGACTTTAAAAAGAGCCAGGTTACTTTGGGCTCCCTTTCCAGGCTAATTCACTACTGCATCCATTCTTTCTTATCTGCTTTTAGAAATACCTGAAGAGTTTGAGAATTACACAATTAGTTTCTCTTCTCTAAAAGAGGGGGTCTGAGTGTGATTTGAGTGAGATGGACCACAAGATCTTGAACAATTTAAACTTGAGCAAGCATTTCAGGAGTAGGAGACAGACAGATAGATAGATAGATAGGAGCCTTTAAATACATATAAAATACCAACATGCCAACACACAATAATTTAGAGATACATAATTATTTATCCAAGCTTTCCTAAACTTCTTTATTTGTGAAATATTCACTTGGCGCTAAATACCAGTAAGGCATTTGTATCTGTTTCTTTTGGTACAAAATACTACAGACTGGGTGGTTAAAACAACAGAAATTTATTTTCTCACAGTTCTAGAGGCTAAAAGTCCAAGATGGAGGTATCAGCAGAGTTGGTTTCCTTGAGGCCTCTCTCTCCTCTTGGCATGTAGATGGCTGTTTCCTTCTTGTGTCTTCTAATTGTCTTCCTTCTGTGTGTGTCTGTCTTCACCTCCTCTTTTATAAGGGCACCAGTCACGTTACATTGAGGCCCATCTAAATGACATCATTTTGACATTATTACCTCTTTAAAGACCCTGTACCCAAATCCAGTCACCTTCTTGGGGTTAGAACTTCAACATATGAATTTAGGAGATACAATTCAGCCCATAGTAGCACATTTCCCCCTCCTTCCCCCCTTCACCATGTGCTCTTCTACTATTCTAGCCATCCCTCCAGCCATGCTATTTCTCCCAAGATGTAATTTCCTCTCTCTTTTTTTGTGTGTGTGGTTACTGCTATGCTCTGGTCAAACATTTGCAAGATGGAAGGCAACTCAACCACCCAAATACACTAAGGATGCCATGACACAGTCTGTGGGCCCAGATGGAAACGTGTATCATTTAGTGTTTTCGTTTGTTTGGGTATAGTCCTACAAATCTTTCCTCAAAAGGGGATGTGGAGCTACTTTGAACTCTCGAACTATGTCGGGAATGTATGGGACATGGCAAATAGGAACTGAGGTACTTCCCACCGCGCACGGAGTTGCTGCTGCCACACAGGCCAACACTGAGAAATGGGTGAAGAACACATCAGCTGCAAGGAAACAACAGTCCTGGGTTTAACCCCAGCTTCTACACTAGCATGGATCGTTAATGGTCACACGAAGATCAGATCCGGAAGTAAATGATCTCTAAGCAGTGTAATCATTTCAAGCTGAAACTCTCTCTCTTCCCACTGAAAGGCAGGGAGACTTCTGAACTTCTGGCAAAGGAGCATCTGCTGGCTCGGCTTCCTCTACCACAAGACCGTATTCCCATGCAGCTCTTGGAGAATTGGAAGCCAGTGTCTCCTTAGGTATTTGCTTGGTCTCACAGAGCAGCAAATGGAAATATAAATAACTGAGACTGTATGTATCAAAGCAGTCGATACAGTCTCTGTACTTTTTTTTTTTTTAAAGATTTTATTTATTTATTTGTCAGAGAGAGAGAGGGAGAGAGAGCGAGCACAGGCAGACAGAATGGCAGGCAGAGGCAGAGGGAGAAGCAGGCTCCCTGACGAGCAAGGAGCCCGATGTGGGACTCGATCCCAGGACGCCGGGATCATGACCTGAGCCGAAGGCAGCTGCTTAACCAACTGAGCCACCCAGGCGTCCCCAGTCTCTGTACTTTTAAGTTCAACTTTTGAGCAAAATCCTGAGAATGCTTTAAAATTACTACTAGGTCTAAGAAGCAAGGAGACAGGCAAGGTTTCATGGGAGCTATGCATGGGGATCAGTGCATGATATAAATCAGGATGGTCAAAACCAAGGGGACCCGGATAGGAAGGAGGGCAGAGACATTGTGATTGCAACACCAACGCCATAAGGAAGGGAACCGAGTAATAACCACGGTACTGACTACCCTTTACTGAGCATGACCTATACTTGACTCTCTACATATCACAGGCACAATCCATGAGCAGCATAGCCATTTGCTTCTTACGACCCCTAGTTCTCAGATGAGGGCCAGGAAGCCCTGTAATATGTAGTACTCCACAGAGGTAGAACCCAGGTACCAAGGTTTCTTGTTTTATGCTTATGGTTCTCTGCTGTCTATGATAATGGCCATGTCCTGATTTGTAGTTTATTGTAGTGAACAAATGGAATAAACTTCGAGGAAACCAAACAGTTTATCCCTAAGTGTGGTTTTAATTCTGCTCAAGTGATTTTTTTCAATTGTCTGCAAAGTTCAAGGAAGCCATATCACATCAGATTGTGCTAAGAGGCTGATGCTTCAAACAAGGGAACACTGTTGATTTCTGTGTCCAAGGTTCTGATGTCCAGAGTGTCCAAGGTTCTGTGTCCAAGATTCTGATGTCCAGAGTGCACCAACTTCAGTAAAGAGTGTAGCCCCTTATTGAAAAGGGTGGGATTCACTGCCCACCCCCGGCTCTCTTCAGTTCACAGCAGTTTGGAAGATGTGGTTTCTCTAGGGTTGAGATTACTGTTTAATGGGAGACAGGAAAGACTGGGTTTCTGAACAAGAAGTGCACAGATACATTTGATCCCTATTTTCCCAGAGTGAGTAGAGGATTGCTATAATGGTTGGTACAAATTGGAAAGGTTGGTGGGGATAATTGGGAAGAGGTCAGGAAGGAAATAAATTGTGGAAGGAAGTGAATAAAAGAATAGAAGGAGGACTGAGTGATAGCACTTGTGGCTCAGACACTTAACAGAGCATCTCAACATGGATGGGTAGAGTAACAAAGCTTTTGATCCCTGGGTTGGACTCTGAAACTTCAAGCTAGACCTGCCCTAACTCTGGTGCCTTGGCTTGTGAATTCCCACAGGCTGTGACTAAGGTCTTTTCTTGGGTGGGGAAGGGGTAGGGCAAAATAATAGATCAGAAGGAAAAAGAAAGATGACTGGCTACCATTATACCTGCAACTCTGAAGGAGTCCCTGCCTTCCGCTCTGACTCATGCTGTTGCTATGATAGTGTCTTTAATTCACCCAACCTAGAAACCCAAGAATCAACTTTGACACCACCAATTCCCTTAGGCATTATATCTGGTCTCCAACACCGAAGGATTTTATCCCAGGTTATTGTTAGAACATTCCCCTGTTCCATCCCACTGCCAGTATTTTGGGCCAGGCCCTCAATCCTCCCTCCCTTTGGATCTAGTGCCTCCAAACTGGTTTTCCTGCCTCCAGTCTACCCATTATAGTCCATTCTTTGAAACTATGTGATATTTCATAAGATCACATAATCACCTATGTGATCTTTCTGAGAAAGAAACCAATCCTGTCATTCCCCTACTTCCTGTTGCCCAGAGTAATGATTCTCAAGTAGATGCTACCCTGAACTCTAAAAACTCCAGGAGCAAAGTTGCACATTTATTCTATGTGACAGAGTCAGTTAATGATGAACAAATATTCTGCATGTGTCCTCATGTGTTCTACCATTTTCTGAGGTTAGGTTGGTTCATGTGAGTAGTTTTCTCCAATGGATTGTGAGCAAAAGTGATAGTATGACTTCCAGGTTGAGATGGGGTGCCTTCTCCATGCTCTGTCTTCCCCTGATCCAGGAACATTGGAAGAAGTGTTCTCAGTGGCTTTGCTGCAACATGGAGGGGGTGCTTCCCAATCCAGAGTGGACCTCACTTGAGCAAGAATAAACCTTTATGTGTTAAACTACTGAGATTGTCGGGGGTGGGGGGACTGTCTGATACAGCAGCTAAAGTTCTGTATCTGAACAATATACCCCATGATATGGGTCACTGAATAGGAGAGCTCCTTTTCTCCTGAATGATGTTTTATCAACTTAGTTTGGTAACATGCTGTGTCTCATATTTATCCATGGTTCTGATTGGAAGTCATGGAAGTTGGATGACTTTTTTAAAAAGTGGGAAACAATTAGTTCCTTCTTAATAATTATGGTATTTGGGAAGATTAAAAAGAAATCTATGAAGACATGATTGATTGGGAAGACAATATAAAAATGGAGTCCTTAAGAGTGAATATTGGGGACCGTGGCCCGCAGGATAAAGTCCAAAATTGAAGTTCATGTCAAAGCAGAGGAGACACAAAAACCTTCCTGGCTTTAGTAATGGCTTCTTGTCACCCTGTGTTTCACTCAACTTGGACCTCAACTCCCACATCACACATTGCCTTTTATCTGACCTTGCCCTTGTAAACACTTATCCTTCATTTTCAGCCTGTCCAACTCATCCTCACCCTTCAAGACCCAGCTTAAATGTTATCTTCTCCACTGAGTTCCCACATCCCTCAGCCATGACCCCAGTCATAGCACCTTTTTCCTAATATTGGAGTTTTCTCTATCAGGTCTGACTCTTCACTAAAACATGGACTTCTACACAGGTAGTGATGTCGTTATTCATTTTTTAATCTCTGTGTCCCTAGAACCCTAGAATAATACCTGGCATACAGATGTTCACAAGATGCTTTGGGGTACCCTTCTAAGCACCCCAAATGGGTTAGCCACACATGGCAATGGATAAACTATTTATGTAAAGTGACCCCCCTGCTTTTCCTCAAGCATGCCTAGCCTGTTTTCCCCTCAGAACCTTCACATTTGCACCCACCTCTGCCTGGAACCTCTTTTTCCAGACCTCACAGAGCTCTCTCCCTCTCATCAGTCGGGATAGACACCTCTTTCTTAAAGAGAAGCTTTCCCTGGTTGCTTTCCCCCTCTCTCTCCTTACTCTGCTTTCTTTCCTTTTTTTTTTTTTTTTTTTTTAAGATTTATTTATTTATTTATTTGACAAACAGAGATCACAGTAGGCAGAAAGGCAGGCAGAGAAAGAGAGGGAAGCAGGCTCCCTGCTGAGCAGAAAGCCCGATGCGGGACTCGATCCCAGGACCCCGAGATCATGACGAGCTGAAGGCAGCGGCTCAACCCACTGAGCCACCCAGGCGCCCTGCTTTATTTCTTCATAGCACTCATCATCTGGCACATTATATTATATTATATTATATTTACTGTTTGTTTGCTCTTTGTCGTCCCCAGTAGACTATAAGCTCTATGAGACCACGAACTTTGTCTTGTTCACTGTACAAGACTAGTTCCCGACACGCCATGGATACTCAAAACTCTCTCTGAATAATAAATAATAAAATAACCATACTTTCAGAAATCAAATCTGAAACCCAGTCCTAACTTCTCAACTGTTCTCTTCCTGAAGCCATAACACTTGAGAGTGGGAAAGGAATCTAGAAGGTTCGCTTTGACCCAATATTTCCATTCAGCTGAAGTGGAAAGAGAGGTCTCAGCATAGTGACTCATGGAGCAGAAACTAGATCCTTGTCTGACTTTTGGTTTTGACTTCTAGCACAGTGCCTTGCATGTGGTGAATATTCAGTTAATCAATGAGAGTTAAATTGAATTAAAAATAGGAAAGTCTGAACAGAGTTTGCTATCTATATACACCTTTCTGCCTCAAAATAAATTGAGCTCAAAGGACATGGATCTCTAGAGAATGTTGCTTGAGAAGGCAGAATTGTAGCATTTGGGGATCCAGGCTCTCACCCAGAACACATGGACCTTGTTGGGTAGAATTAAACCAGTCAACCACAGAACTATCTGACCTTACAGACTGGAAATTCCCCAAATCTGCAGACATGGATGGCGTTTTGCTGGTCACCAAAAGTTATTAAGGGTCAATAGAGAAAAGAATCTCTCTTTGACCTAAACACAACCAGGTGGCTGCCAGAAACAAGAAATACAGTGTCAGTTCAGTTTGGTAGTAGTGATGGAGATGTCCAGAAACTAAAGCTCATTCTCTCTTCAACTACTGTGCATACTGGGCACTGACTGAAATTGTCAAGGCCTTCGCTCGTAAGATAAATCCTATAGTTAGGAATAATCAGCGTCTCATCACCAAGCACATACTCAGGGACTATAAGATTTAAATTATATGTGCTAGTGATGCAAATTGCCAACCAAACAATGCCTTCCACAATGGACAAACAAACAACAAAACTGTAGTTTGGTAGAATCTAACAAAACTGTATTATTTCTTCCGTCTTTCCTTTAGAAAATCATCACCTTTTCTGTATGTTCTATGTACCTTTCAGCTTCTACCCTTAGTGAGAAATACAAAAAGCTTTTTGGCTAAACACCCACTATTCAACAAATTAGGAGATTTCATAGCCTGTCTTATGGGTCTCTAATATGCATCCAAACACAACTAATCCCCTCACCTATAGCCATTGCAGACAACCTCAGTGACCACAGTGTGCCAGCTCTGAGCCTGGAGGCCACCTCACAATCCCACACCAGCCAAAGAGCTTCTGCTAGTCAAATGGAGCTGGCATTTAAAATAAAATGATTCTGCCTATGTTCTCCTCTAGGATTTTGAAGGATTCCTGTCTCACATTTTGGTCTTTCATCCGCAGCAGCTTCTTGCTAGACACGTCTCCAAAGGCAAGGGAAACAAAACAAAAATGAACTGTTGGGACTTCATCAAGATAAATCTTTTGCACAGCAAGGGAAACAGTCAATGAAACCAAAAGACAACTGACAGAATGGGAAAAGATATTTGCAAATATCTTATCGGATAAAGGGTTAGTCTGTAAAGAACTTACAAATTCAACACCCAAAAAACAAATAATCCAGTCAAGAAATGGGCAGAAGACATGAACAGACATTTCTCCAAAGAAGACATACAGATGGCCAACAGACATATGAAAAAAATCTTAAGGTCACTCAATATCAGGGACATCCAAATCAAAATCACAATGAGATACCACTTCACACCAGTCATAAAGGCTAAAGTTAACAAGTCAGGAAACAACAAATTATTGACGAGAATGTGGAGAAAGGGGAACCCTCTTACACTGTTGATGGGAATGCAAGTTGGTACAGCCACTCTGGAAAACAGTATGGAGTTTCATCAAGAAGTTAAAAATAGAGCTACTCTGTGACCCAGCAATTGCACTGCTATGTATTTACCCAAACGATACAAAAGTTGTGATCAAGAGGGGCCCGTATACCCCAGTGTTTATAGCAGCAACGTTCATGATAACCAAACTATGGAAAGTGACCAGATGTCCATCAACAGATGAGTGGATAAAGAAGATGTGATATGTATATACAATGGAATATTATCCAGCCATCAAAAAAGGATGAAATCTTACCATTTACAATGATGTGGATGGAACTGGAGGGTATTATCCTAAGCGAAATAAGTTAATCAGAGAAAGACAATTATCATATGGTTTCACCCGTATGTAGAAATTAAGAAACAAAACAGAGGATCATAGGGGAAGGAAGGGAAAAGTAAAACAAGACGAAATCAGAGAGGGAGACAAACCACAGCAGACTCTTAACTATAGGGAACAATCTGAGGGTTGCTGTGGGGGGGGGGAACGGGGTAACTGGATGATGGACATTAAGGAGGGCACATGATATAATGAGCACTGGGTGTTATATGCAATGGATGAATAACTGAACCTTACATCTGAAACTAATGATACGTGATATGTTAACTAATTGGATTTAAATAAGTTTTTAAAAAATGGAATGATCCACCACCCTAGCTTTTAGTTGTATAAAGCCAGGACCTAAATGCATAAACTATCCTAAATCTTGCATCTATCTCTGTGTCATGTATTTCTGAATGAAAGATAGTAAACTGTCTTGCAGGATTTGTGCCCTTCCTTCCTTCCTTCCTCTCCCTTTCTTTCTTTCTTTGTATTTTTCTCTCCTAAACATATAAGGAATTTTTTCTCAGTGAACTGAACATTAAACTATAAATTTTCAAGTCTCACATGATCTGCCGTCTCTCTCACTCTCTCTTTTTCCTGTTAAACAAAGCCATCTATGTGTGGCACAGTCCCCTTAACCTGTGTCCTCAGTCTACATGGTGGAGGAAGATGCAATGTTTTGGTGAGTCACTAGGTGGCATGTAATAGAGGCATTTGGAGAGCTATCCCAGAAAGTGCATTTTTAGAGCACTCCACAGTTCTCCATGTTGGCTGCCATTGTCTGGTGGGCGTGTTGGAGTTAATCCATTGCCATCTGTCTTTATTTTGCTAACTTACTCAGTCGGACGCCACACAATTGAGTTCTGCAAATGTCGGCTCTCCAGTACAGCAATTACCAAGTCTCTTTCTAAACAATATCACCGCACGGCATTCTTCCTGCCTTGCATAGAGCTTGAAGCACTTAGGCTCATTTTGAGTTGCTTTGCTTATAGGGCTCTTCATCTTCAAAGATTAAGAAAACTTGATCTGAACTCAAAGCCACAACAAGGCATGGCTTCTCTCTCCAAACTGAGAACATGCCAATCGACATGTTCCTATTATACAAAAACCCCATGAGGCATAGCGGAGGACGTGGGCTGTGCTGATCCAGCCTTCACTGGCACCACCACCTCCTCCAGGATGCAGACACTAAGAATGCATTTTGTGGTTGTTGAGGATGTTGTTATTTTAATATTTGAGGGGCTGGTGGGAGGGGTAAGGAGTGAAGCATGTGGCGGTAAGAGGAGAAGCAGAAAGAAAAAAGGAAAGAGAAGGGGAGGGGAGAATGAGCTGATATTTGAATGACATCCTGCCATTGCTGTTCCAAAAGACGGGTGAAGTAATAATTTCCACAGCCTAGAAATGGTATTTGTTCTTCCATTGCTTGCTTATTCATTTCTTCATATACAGAAGACCCACTGTCTGTGTGAGACACTATATGTGACACTGCAGATATGGGTGGGATCAGTCACCCAGAGTCATGCCCTCTTGGAGCTTACATCTTGTAGGCAGATAGAAAGTAATCAAACACAACAAGGGTGATGGCTGTTGTGAATGAGACACCTGGGGTGTTTCACAAGCCCAGAACGGGGGCCTTGACCTCATGTGGGGGTCAGAGGATAGTGAAGATAGTGAAGAGGAAGGGGGTTTAGAGGATCATCCTTTCTGTGCTCCCATATAATCGGTATTCTGCATTGCAATTAGCAGATGCTAGATTAGAACCAGTCTATTGGGTGACCAAGTAGCAAGTTTTATTGGCCATGGAAAGAGCAAGACCCAGCAGCATGGGAACCACAGTGACAACACAGCCCGGTCCCTGATGAAGAGGCAAGAATTTCTCTTACACAGCACAGATTTCCATCCTCACTACTCTGTTTGCCAGTTTCTAAGCTGTGGCTCCCCCACCTGCCCCAACCTATTTCTTCTTTAACTACTTGCTTTTGGCCTTATTTCTCCACCAAAATTATATGAAGACCCCCTTTCATCTTTTATCTTTAAGTCCATTTTGCTTCAAGTTTTAAAGTACTGATAAACCAAAAGCGAATTAAACATTAGCATAGGAGTTTACCCTACTTTTTTGGAGTAAGTTCTTTAGATTTGATTCACTAAGTTTTAGAAAATATGACACAAGGAAGAGACATGAAAAAAGGAAACCTCCGATGTTGTTTTTTTGTCTTATCCATTGTATTTCTGTGCTCTCCAGAGTAACTTCCATTTTATTCTATTTTACTTTTGGCTATAAATAAAGCAAAGGGAGCCCATATTCTAATGCATTGGCATACAATTCAAGCAAAGGAAGACCTACGGATCTGTAGTTTTTAGGAACTATAAGCTCCTTTGTTATAGGTGTTGGTATACATGGACATTTTTGTAGTTTAATATGGTCTCATTACTTATCAGTGCCTTTGTAAATGACCCAGTATCATAGGACTTTATCTTGACAACCCTATTTATTTATCATTAAATATTTGAGGTCTGAGTCCTTTAAGGTCATCTCCTGGGAGAATTGTACCAATAGGTAATTTGAAGACCAATCCCAGCAACAATAACATGGGAAGGCTTTGTTTTACTTTATTTCAGTTACCAAATTCCTCGGTGGGGGGTGGGGGGCATTCTTCTGCATGGACGCCGTAACCATGAGAAGTTCATGTGGGCGGGATCTCCTGGAACAGTGGCTTGTTCTGTGGGGTGGTTCTGGGTAGAGCAGTGTGCCATTTTGTTCCCCCCACTCTAGGATCTGCCTATACCATGAATCTGGGGAGGGAGGAAAGTGCAGAGGACAGTGGGGATGCCAGGAGGAGAAGAAACGTTTCTGGAGCTGAGTAGACACTGGAGAGATGGCCCCTTAGAGTGGCTGCAGCAGTTACCATGGCAACCACTGACAAGGATGCTGGAGGCCACTAGAAGCAGTTCTGAGAAATGTTCTTCCATTTTTGATCTCTGATTACATGTGACATAACTGACCAGACTCATTCTCAAGACTCTTCCTTCCTAGGCTTATATGACACGAACCCTCTTGTTTCTGCTCTTTACCCTGAGTGACCTTTGTCAGTCTCTTTTGCAAGCACTTGCTTTGCTCCCTCTTCACTCACTCATTAACCAGGGTCATAAAATCTTGGTCTTAGAGCCCCTGCCTTCTTTCTCCTCTCTTCTCTTCTCTCTCTCTCTCTCTCTCCTTTCTTGGTTTGAGCTACAAGTTGTCCAGAGAAGATACAGCTGAGATTCAGCAAAGGCAGGGAGGAAGCTGGTGTTTGCTGATTTGTTGAGTGCTTACTGTGCACTTTGCCCATCCTTGTGCAGTGCACCTGTCGTGCTTCAGTTCAGCCCTACAATAGCACTGCAAGGAAGGTGTGTCACCATTCTTTGTCCTTTTGTACACTTGTACCTTTGGTCTGAAATTCTTTTTCTTCCTCCCTCCTCTCATCTTCCAAATTTCTACTCCTTTTCAAAAACCAGTTCTGTGATCATTTCCTTTATGGCATCTCTCTTAACTCCCCAGGCCCTGTTAATCTCCTCATGTGAGTTCCATGGCATTAATATCATCCTTCTAATAGATCATTTACCAGATTCTATTACTCAGCACAGTTTGCAAATTTCCCCATCCACCCAAATTGTCTTTAGGGTGCTAGGGGACAAGATGGGATCTTCCCTGCCTATGTGTGGGTATCCTAATATCACAGCACTTGCTAGCACATGGACAGGTACGTAAAACCTCTGCATTTATTATATGCTCACAAGCCTTGGTTTGCTCTGTGTATTATCTCAAGCAATTCTCACAATAACTCTGTGAGCTAGGTCATCATCCCCATGTTGCAGATGAGGAGAGTGAAGTTGAGAGAAGTTAAAGAAATTGCCAAAAAGCACACAGGCAGAACTTGAACATGAACCAGTGGAGACTGAAACTTGAGTCTACACTGTGTTGCATGGTCACACTCTGGCTGGGGTGTGTGCCGCCATTGTCATCTGACAGTCAATAGAGAACAGCACTTGGCAAGGGCCCTGGCACAACCCAAAGCTGAAGAAAACATACATGAATTCATGACAAAGGAGTCAATGAAAGAATCCACATCTGTAAGTCTTTCATGCAGTCCAGCCTGGTTCCTGTTCATTCAACACCCCCCTAGGCTCCCCTCTTTTATTTCCATAAATGCTCCTTTAGTTCCTACTTCTCTCATCCTGTGTTGACTTCTTATGACACCTTCTTGGTGAGTCCCTCAGGAGCCTCCTTCCTGCTGTCCCTGCACCCAGCCAGCCATTCTAAACACATCTTCTGAAAATTAATTCTCAAACTCTGTTGTTGGGTTTACACTAAAGGATTTATTCTGGCTTCTGACTCACAATTAAGTAAAATCCAGGTACTCAAAGCTAACCATCAAGGTGTCACCCTGCCTTATGAGAGTCGTTTCCCTACACATCTGAATCATTTTGAACCAAGCAATTTTTTTTAAAGATTTTATTTATTTATTTAACAGACAGAGATCACAAGTAGGCAGAGAGGCAGGCGGGGGGCGGGGGAGGGGGGCAGAGAATAGGCTCCCAGCTGAGCAGAGAGCCCGATGTGGGGCTCTATCCCAGGACCCTGGGATCATGACCTGAGTGGTCCCTTTAACCCACTGAGCCACCCAGGTGCCCCAAACCAAGCAATTTTGTTTACCGCCACTGGCTCACAATTTGCCTATTTCGCTTCCAGACCTTTGCCCGAACCATTCTTCCGTAGTTTGAACACCTATTATACATCAGGAACTGAGCTGGGTTCTGGGAATATAGAGATTAAAACTTCAGTCTCTGAAGCTCAGAGATTAGTGGAGAGACATCCGAAAGAGCAAGTTACAAGGCACTGTAATTGTAGTAGGCAAGCCACAGGGAAGCCCGGGTTGCTATGGAAGCACATACGATGTCCTCTTCCCACATCTCCAGTAACCTCATCTCTCAGCACTCTCCTGGCTCTGTTCTGCTTTCCCAGGTCAGTCTCCAGGCCTGCCCCTTATTTACTCCCTCGGGCCCTTCTTCTCATGGATGCCATCAGATTGCTCTGCACTTACTTGTATGTTTTGATTCATTCATCACAAAAACATCTTTCTATGAACTTGACCTTTTCAATGGTGAACTGTCATGAGGGAGGAGAAGATAAAAGAAGGGAAACTTGAAGAAAGAGTGGTGTGCCTACTCGGGGAGAATGCATACGAGAAAAAACAGTTTAAGTGAAAGACATGAATGGCTTCTGTTGGATTCTACCCTCATTATCCCCTACAGTGTGCCTGGAAGAGAAAGGGTCATGTGTAACTCAAACCTGACCTACTAAACTTGGTGGGGAATCCCTTAAAGAGTAGCTCACAGAAGACAGAGGACTGTTTCCATGCAGCTGGACCCACCATGAAACGTATAAGACACATCCTCAAGGGTGCCTGAGTGACTCAGTTGATTGAGCATCTGAGTCTTGATTTTGGCTCAGGTCATGATCTTGGGGTCATGAGATCAAGCCCCACATTGGGCTCTGCACTCAGGGGGCAGTCTGCTACAGATTCTCTCTCTCTCTCTCTCTCAAATAAATAAATAAATTTATCTTTAAAAAAAAAAAAGACACATCCTTAGAACTCCAAGAAATACTAGGGGGCCAGGACTATGAAAAGAAGGACCAACATCCCATGGAGGATGCGGTTGAGCAAACTAAATTTGTCCTAAGGGTTGACAGTCTCATTTGTGTGCAAAGCTATTGAAGCCTGGGGAACACTCACACGTAGACCACTTGTGACTCTATAATGATCTACCAATTGACTGACGGGAAGCAGGCCCTATAAGAGATGATCCCAGGGAAAACGGAACAGGTAGCAAGACTCACCATGGCCTGGCTGGTCCCACAAGCTTCCCCACCATCCTGCCAGAAGAACCCTGTCATTCTAGTACCTGCGTCCCAGGCACTTGGTTGATATGAAAATGTATCAGCCACATCTGTGGTTTAGCCTTCTTGCCCTCAGGTCCAGCATGTTTCTCTCTGGCTCTAAGCCCCTTTTACTCCAGCCTTCCAACATCACATTTTTCCATGACAGTCATCTTTCAGCAAGCTGGGGATATCTCTGCTTTCCTTACAGTCCTGAGGTATGGATCCTGGGCGCTGGGCTATGGAATGTTCTCCTTGCCTAGCGCAGTCATTCGAGGGGCTCAATGGGGGAGAATCTCCTGCTGGCTGAAACTTCCTTGCCATGACAGGTTTCATTTTATATCAGTAGTTCATAGGCGGAGAGAGTGGTACAGAGAAGAGGAACATGGAAAGAAGAGAAGATGCCACACATCACTAAATTCAGCATAGCTTTGGGGCAGAGATGCGGAGATTTGGTAAAGGTCCAGAAATCCAAATCCTGGGTTGTACTTACTAGGCTGGCCTGCGTATTGAGCTAAGCAAACAGATCTGTCTCCTTGACAACCAGAATACAAGTATGTTTTACCTATATTATCTACCCTCTTTGCTGAAGTCAGTGCATAATTAGTGGAGAAAAAAACCATAGGTGCCAAGCAAAAGAGCCCATGTCTCTTAAACAACATCTAGCTCCCAATCCTCTCTAGGCCAGGGGCTACCTCTTCTACTTCATTAACATCTCACTTGTCAAATTTATCAGCCGTGCCTTTTACTTGCTGGTGGAAAGCTAATACAGCTTTGCCTCTCCCTGTCAGTCAACACTGTTGAGGGACCTGATAAGAAAATTTGCTTAGAAGGTTTATCTGGAAAGTTCTGTTTATAGAGGCACACCTCGGTAGCCCTAGACACTAACTATAAAGAACCTCCTTCATGTGGGAGGGATATGGCCACATGGTCACCATCTTGAACTAGAAGGAGAGGGTTTTCCTCCTCTTGATGGAACCCATACTCGTGTTTGCTGTCTTGACGTATAAGACAAGCCACGTTAGTTACAAAGTGTTTGAAATGAACTGAACCCAGCGATTTGCCCAATAAGTAGGACCATCTCAAGGACGTGGGAGGCAGCAGCCTCTAAATACTTAGGGATCCCAAGGGCACAGTCTCCTGAGATAAGCAGCAACTAAAATAAAGAAGCCAGTCCTGGGAAGATGGAATCTCACCCTCAACTCTGGAATGCCCTTTCCCTGTGACTGTTCTCGCCACCAGAGACACGAGCCAGTGGAGAGGATGGTCAGTGTGAGAGGACAACATCCTGACTTCCTCCTGACTGGACTCAAAGGGCCTACGAGGCTATGTTTACAGTGAGTCATTGTCATCTTGAGCTCACTGCACACTAACACACCTGGGCTTATCCCCACAGTTGGAGTCTCCCCAGGGTGGAGGAGCACAGGATGGAAGCCAAGTGGGGAGAGAGAAAGAATGAATGAGTTAGAGGCCCTGGTTCTTCAAAACACAATTATAAAACAAATATCATGAGAAGATTCAAGTGAGTTGCTTCCCCTCCCTTTTCTCCTATTGCCAGGTCTTTTCAAGGTAAGTTTGGAAACTATGTGGAGAATAGGAGGAGCTTGTAAACACATGTTGCACACAGGGTGTGTACAACCACCAACACACATAGGTCTGTGTGGGTGTGCTGGTGCCTCTGGGCGTGTGTGTGGAAACCCACGTGATGCTGCAAAACAGAACAAGCACCACACATGTAAGCCTAACCACAAACCAATTGCCAAATCCAACTCTGATGGGAAAAGCTATTATTTTCCAAGTCATCAAGTGCCCTGTTCCCATTCCAGCTGCCCCTCTGGGAATCACCTAGCGACATTGTGGGGGAAAGAGCAGGATAAAGTCATGAGATAGAATGGAACAAAGGAGAATGTCTCCCAATTGTCTTAATCGACATCCTGATGGGGAGGTCACTTAGAGTGGATAAAAAACAGGACTAGGGGTGCCTGGGTGGCTCAGTTGGTTAAGCATCCGCCTTCAGCTCAGGTCATCATCTCAGGGTCCTGGGATCAAGCCCTGCATGGGGTTCCCTGCTCAGTGGGGAGCCTGCTTCTCTCTCTCCTTCTTCTCTTACCCCCACTCATGCTCTCACTCTCTTTCAAATAAGTAAATAAAATCTTTAAAAGGAAGAAAGAAAGGATGGAAGGAAGGGAAGAAGGAAGGGAGGGAGGGAGGGAGGGAAGGAGGGAGGGAGAAAAGGACTAATTAGGAATGAGTTGGGGCTGGATCTCAGGCAACCTTCTCTGACAGCATCCTGCTGGCTTTTGCCAAGAAGCAGGAATGGGAGATGGAGGGGCTGGCTGTGTGGACTGCCTCCAACCTGCCAGGGGTCGCTTAGTAAGAGGTGCGGGTGGGTTCACTGACAGGGGTACATTTGGAACCAAGAGTTGACTTGTGGCAACTGATCACACAATGATAGCTGGCCTGGCCAGAATGCTTGTGCAATTAGCAGGACCCTGTACTACTACTACTAATTTACACCACAAACATTTCATACCTACTTAATGAGGGAAGTTTTATTCCAAATCCAACCCTCGTAGTCACTAAGTGTATCTGCTTCCTATGTTTACTTCTGCGTGAAGCACTGTACTCGGCATTTGAACAAGGCTAACAGAAATGGCATGGTCTCTACTTTAAAGGTGTTTCTGTCCTGGTGGAGAGATGGACAGCATTGTGAAAGACTTCTGAAAGACTGACTTCAGCAGATTTGGCCATTCTGCAAACATCAGGGTTTTTGGGTAACTATTGGTAGGCTCTTGAGGTCAGAAGTCCGTGGGGAACTATAAATCCCCTCTCCTACAACCTCAAAAGTGTCAGACTGAACCCCACCAGACATAGAGACATGAATTGGCCAGAAAGCACAAAACAACCATTCCATTCATTAAGTAATTTGGGGAGGCCCCCAGCTGTCCAGTGAGCATGGTGCATGAAAGGCTGGCTTGAGGACAAACACAGGGTAATTCCGGGTTGGACAAGGCAGCAGGGTCCTCTGTGAAGGGAAGGACAAAATCCAAGGGGCTGGTGGCAGGCATAGATCTGCCTCATTCTTACGTCTTATGAAGGAGGGCAGAGCCTCCAGAACATACCTAACCAGTCACCGGTCTTGACCTTCCTTATCCATTGTACTGAAGAGCTAATTCCACTGAAGATGTAGGGAGTGCTCTGTAGCCCCCTCTGAAGAAGCTGATTGACAGTCGGGCCCCTCCTGTGCTGGTTAACCATCTGGAATGCCGCTTCCTGATTCAGCACTCAGGCCTCCTGTTTCCCGGATTCCATCAAATGACCTTTATGTGTCCCAAACCAACATTCATTGAGTCATTTTGGTCTAGTGTGTTTCCCAAATGGTATGTTGTCTTTTGCATATAAAATAACTGAGAGAACATCCCACAATATAAAAAACATTGTAAGAACCTGAATGTAAGGCAAAACTCTCTACATCAAGGGGGTAATTTGGAGGGAAATATGTGTATTTGTGTATTTACTATTACATAAAATCACCTTGTTTGTATATGGCACATAACAGGTAAACTCAATACATTTGAGTTTCCTTCCCTACATCACTATCTCATTTAATTTTCATTAAAAAATTTTTTGTTTTGTTTCATATTAAAAATCATTTTTATTTTATAAAATGATTTTATATCTTTAAAACAGAAGTTTAGGGGCACCTGGGTGGCTCAGCAGGTTAAGCCTCTGCCTTTGGCTCAGGTCATGATCTCAGGGTCCTGGGATCAAGCCCGGCATCGGGCTCTCTGCTCAGCAGGGAGCCTGCTTCCCCCTCTCTCTATGCCTGCCTCTCTGCCTATTTGTGATCTTTCTCTCTCTCTGTCAAATAAATAAATAATATCTTTACAAAATAAAAATTAAAAAAAAAATAAAACAGAAATTTAGGGGCTTCTGGGGGCTCAGTTGTTAAGTGTCTGCCTTTGGCTCAGGTCATGATCCCAGGGTCCTGGGATCGAACCCTGAATTGGGCTTCCTGCTCGGCAGAAAGCCTGCTTCTCCCTCTCCCCTTCCCCCTGCTTGTGTTCCCTCTCTCGCTGTGTCTCTCTCTGTCAAATAAATAAAAATCTTTGGGGGAAAAAAAACAAAACAGAAGTTTAAAGAAACTTGACAAGTTCACATGACTGCAGGTGGTCATTCTGGGTTCACACCAGAATGCCGCACCTCTCCGGTGTCGACAGAGCCTCTCTAACAGACATAACTGGGCCTTGCACAAATTGCATTTACAAAGCACTTTCACATACCCCATTTCATCAGATCCTCCACAAGCTCCTGTAACATGAAGATTACTATTTTCTTCATGTCCAAGGAGGGGACACAGCAAGAGGAATTAGAGCAATCTACTCAGGTTTTCTGAAATGATGAATGGGTCTTTCAGAATATAATCCCATGCCTTGCGATGTCCAAGCCTTGGCTCTGGGTACAATACCACATGATATCTCTGCACGGAGCCCGAGGACAGCCAAAGGGCTGAATGTGCACCGCTATCCAGAGAACCCCATTCACAAGCAAGGAGGATCCCGTTGGCTCTTTGTTGTGCCAGAGCTGCCCTTAAATCCCAGCTCAGCACCATGGAGAGGCTACTTGCAATGAGAGTGAGAACCAACACTTAGTTTCTAAAGTACCTGTCTCATACGTTCTGATTTTAAGTACAGCCACTGCATTCAATGCTGCATTAAAAAACAGAACTGCAAGGTGGCTCTATTTTTCAGGCTGACTAGGCCCAGCCTTGACTGTGTTCCTAGGTGCTGGAATCAATCTCCACATCCTGTGGAGGCCAGTTTCCGAAATGACACTCTGCATTTTTCTTGCCTCACTTAATCTCCTTGAGGCTACCTTGATCTTCTAGGTATAATTTTCTCAGGACCCTTTTAAAATAGATTTGCTGTATTTTGATTATAACGATAGTATACGTCTTTTGAAAATAATTTAGGAAACACAAGTAATATACGTAAGAAAATAAGCATTAGCAAATTACTCATTTGCCAAGACATGCTAATACCTTGCTATACACAGGTAATATTCATCACATGGACAGGCATGTCGGTGCCATTACTTAAGTATTAATGAAGATCTGCTATTTGGATCGTTTCCAACATATATACATTTTAGTGAAAAATCCTTGAACATAAATCTTTGTATACTTGTCTAATTTTCTAGAAATGGAATTGCAGTTCGTGAGAATATTCTTTTTAAAAGTTTTTAACAAGATTGATCAGTTACTCTCCAGAAAACTTGATTCAATTTGTACTCTCACCAACAAAACATAAGATACACCTTTCCCACACCTTTGTCAACAGTGAGAATTAACAGACTTTTATTCATTAGCAAGTTGATAGGAGAAAGCAACAACTTGTCACATTTCTCTCACTACTTATGAAGGTAGACATCTTTTCATTGGTTTGTTGTCCAGTCTGGAGTGTGTTAAAAGTGAAACAGGGCACTAACCAAAAAGAAAGCAAATGAAATTCATGGTCATATTACTTCCTGGCCATTTGCATTTCTTAGTTTGAGGGTTACTTGTTGGCAGCTTTTAATTTTCTCTCTACTTGTCTATTCTTAATGATTACAGAAAGACTATGTTACAATAATAATATTAAGCTGTTGTGACTTACATTAAATATATTTCCCCCTAGGTTGTTTATTTTTACTTTTAATTTCAAAAGTAATATGAAAATATAGGTTTTTCTTTGTTTCAGGTTTATCGATTAAACTTTTTGAGGCAGTTTTTTGATTTACATGCAACTTTAAAAAATAATATCGGAAGGTCCGCTTTACGTTTTACCCAGTTTCCTCAGATGCTAACATCTTGGAACACTGTAGTGCAGTATCACAAGGAGGATACTGACATGGGTGCAGTTAAGAGGCAGGATGTTGCCATTGTCGCAAGGATCCTTCATGTTGTCCTTTTATAGCCATGCCCACCTCCATCCCACCCACCTGTTGTCCTTTTATAGCCATGCCCACCTCCATCCCACCCACCTCTTAACCCCTGGCCATCAGTATTCTATTCTCCATCTCTATATTTTCTCATTTCAAGAATGTTATGTAAATGCAGTCATAAAGTCTATAACCTTTTGGGATTGGCTTTTCTCACTCAGCACAACTCTCTGGAGATCTCCTCCAGGTCATTGAGTGTACTGATAGTTTTTTTTTTTTTTTCTTTTTATTGCTAAGTAGTATCCCAAGATACGGAGGCATCGCCCTTTGTTTCACCGTTCATGTAATACAGGACATCTGGGTTGCACCCAGTAGTTATAGTTTGGCTACTTAAAGTAAAGCTGCTATAATCATTCGTGTACAGGGTTTTGCGTGCACAGTCTTCGTTTCTCTTGGATAAATGCCCGGGGGTATAATTGCTGCATCATATGGTACTTACATGTTTGACTTTTTTAAAAGATGTGAACTGCTTTCCAGAATGGCTGTACCATTTTGCATTATCACCAGCAATCTAAGAGTCATCCAGTTTCTTGGCATCCTCACCATCATTTGGTTTTGTCACCGTTCTTTATTTTAGTCATTCTGATAGATGTGTAGTAATATCTTATTGTGGTTACAATTTTCATTTCCCTTCTGGCTAATGATGTTGAGCATTTTTTTTTTCTTAGAGTGAGCAGTAGTGGGAGTGGGGGACAGAGAGAGAAGGAGAGAGGGAATCTTAGGCAGGCTCCATGATGAGCACAAACCCTGACTCATGTGGGGCTCGATCTCACAGCCCTGAGGTCATGACCTGAGCTGAAATCAAGAGTCAAACACTTAACTGACTGAGCCACCCAGGTGCCCCTAATGATGTTGAGCCTTTTTTCATGTGTTTATTGCTATTTGTATATTCTTGGTGAAATGTCTCTTCATGTCTTTAGTCCATTTTATAACTGGATTGTTTGGTTTTTTTTTTACTATTCAGTTTTGAGTGATCCTTGTATATGCTAGGTACTAGTCCTTTGTCAGGTACATGGTTTGTAAATATTTTCTCCCAATACATAGCTTGTTTTTTCTTTCTCTTAACAAGGTCTCTTAACAGAGCAAATTTTTTGAGGTTTCTGATTTATGAATTTTTGCTTTTATGTATGCATTATACTTTTGGTATCCAGTATAATACCTTTTTTCCCTATTTTCCAATTTTCTTCTAGTAGTTTTATAGTTATACATTTTACAGTTAAATTCATGATCCATATTGAGTTAATTTTGTGAAGAATGTGAGACTTAGGCTGAGCTTCGTATATTTGCCTATGGATGTCTAATATCTCCAGAACGATCTCTTCCTTTTTCTTTTTTTTTTTTTCACTGTTTGTCAGAAATCAGTAGGGCATATTTGTGAGTCTATTTCTAGGTTCTCTGTTGTGTTCTATTGATCCATCTTGTCTTTCCCTCTACCAATATCACACAGTCTTGATCACTGCAGCAATATAATAAATCTTGAAATCCAGTAGATTGATCCTTTTCATTGCATTCTTCTTTTTCAAAATTGTTTCAGCTATTTTAAATTCTTTGCCTTTCCATATAGATTGTAGGGTAATCTTGTCTATGTCTACAAATATCTTGCTGAGATTTTGATAGACCTGAGCTAAACCTTATAATTGGTTGGGTAGTGGTCCCCCAAAAGATAGACCCATGTCATGATCACTGGAATGAATCAATGTGACCTTATAAGGCAAAAGGGTCTTTGCAGATGTCATGAAGTCAAAGATCCTCAGATGAGGAGATCATTCTGAATTATCCAGGTGGGAACTAAATTCAATGACAGGTGTCTTTATAAGAGATACACAGAGGAGACAGATAGAAAAGGAGGGTACATTGTAACTCTCTGTAATGGAGGCAGAGATGGGAGTAAAGTGGCCACAAGACACTGGAAGAGGCAAAGAACAAATTATCCCCTAAAGCCTCCAGAGGGAGGGAAAACTGCCTTGCCAGCACCTTTATTTCAGACTTCTGGCCTTCAGAAATGTGAGAGAATAACTTTTTATTGTGTTAAGGCACCCAGTTGTGGTCATTTGTTGTAGCAGCCACAGGAAATCAAATGAAAACTGTATATCGAAATAGGAGACTCTGGGGGAGAAAAAGGATCTGGATCTGACTGAAACTTCTATTTTTAAGTGGCTTTTTCTGATACTGTTCTTGCAGAAAGTGGCAGGGTTGTAGGGAATGGAGAACCACCTTGTTATTGCCAGGGGGGAGGTTCCCCATGAGGTCTCTGTTGAAACTTGTAGGAAGGGGTTCCTTGTTACTGCTGGATAAGAATGGGAGTTTCAGCTCCCCTGTAATCTCCATCAATCCTGCGAGATGACTGTGGGGAAATGCTTTTACAGGCCAGTAGGAATGAAAGTCCTGGCCCTCTACTTGGCCTTCTCTGCCTATCCCCCAGTGCGGGAATTGGGAGCACCTCAACACAGGCTTACAAGTGTTAGAAATATTGGATCTTCACATGGTCTTCACTGGCCTGGGTAGGAAGGAGATCACAATTCTTTCTATGGTGCTTCGTCCTCTGCCTTCCACTCCCCTGCTTGTGCTCTCTCTCTCTGTCAAATAAATAAATAAATAAATAAATAAATAAATAAATAAAATCTTTTATGAATGAATAAATAAATAAATACAACCCAATCTCAGAAGTTATATGTCATCACTTCTTTAGTATTATATTGATCACATTGACCAACTTTTGCACCGTGTGAGAGAGGAGAATGCAAAGGTGTTCATATTATGAGGCAAGGATCACTGGGGGCCATCTTGGAGACTGGCAGCCACGGTCAGAGACATAATTTATAAGTAAAACAATAAATCACTGTTTTAGTATTTGGGCAGTGTTTGTTGCCTCAATATAACCCATCAAAACCTAAACTGATACACTTATGTCTTTATTTATTAGGTTTTAGTAGGTGTTTTTATGTTTTATTTTGTTTCGTTTATTTCCTGCTCTGAAAGATGAAGAATGAATACCTCTTACACTCTCTTTGGCTTTCTTACCCTCCTGCTCATTTCTTGAGTATGGTTAGGTTTTGTTTTGTTTTATAATGAAGTCTTTTTTTTTTAAATTTCTTTATTTATTTGAGAGAGAGCATAAGCAGGAAGAAGGGCAGAAGAAGAGAGAGAAGTGGACTTCCCTCTGTGCAGCGAACCCCTAGGCTTGATCCTAGGACCCCGAGATCATGACCTGAGCCAAAGGCAGATGCTTAACCAACTGAACCACCGAGGCACCCTGAGTATGGTCAGATTTATTATTATTTTTAAGTGTTCCTACTGGTTATGTGTGTAACTCTAAATTATGTGCTGGGATCTTGGTCCATCAGCTTTTAACAGCACTGGCTTACTCCTTACTATATAAGATTAAGAAATCAGTGCTTTAAAGTTCTTCTAACATCAACTCCCTCTAAACTTCTGTCAGTGTTGCCATTTATTTTTATATTTTTAATGTTCTCTTTGCCTCCTCATATCCTTTCTTTTCTCAAACCATGTTGTTATCCAGAGAATTCACCAAGGGGCGTTGCCACGGAGTAGAGGATCAATGAAAGGTCCACAGCTGTGTCCATCAGGAAACACAAAAAGAGTGGGTGCTGAGGGGAGCAGTGGATTGGATGCTCTAAGACTTGACTCTGAGGCAGAAGACTGACTGGCATCAAGAGGAACTCCTGACCTGTGGTCACATGGACTTTCTGTCAGATCCTTATCGAGGGCAGGCAGCGTTTTTCCCCTGGGTCCGAAGTCCCACGACTCCAGTGCAAGGGTGTCAGTCCCAGTGCTTATGCTGGGAGAGCCCCTGACTCAGACAGGAGAGTTGAGGAGAGGGCAGCTGACAGAATTGTTTTTGACAAAATGGCATCCTTTGTATCCCTCCACCTTGCCCTTGCTGTGTTTCCTGAATCAATCCGACCTCCTTGGGTGTAGTTAATCCCTCTTAACTACATGTCAGAATGGGGTATCCTGTCAAGTTCTGCCCTTGGTCCCTTACAAGTTGAGGTGCTGGGGTAGGGTCTCCAAATGCTGTGCTGGACACTCAGCTTGATTTCAGTCTCAGATGAACAGTAGATTAAAAAAAAATACACACACACACACACACACACACACACACACACACACATATATATATATATATACATATCCCAAATACTGCATAGGACACACTAAGCAATTATTCATTGTTTATTTGAAATTCTAATTTAACTGAGCATTCTGCATTTTTACTTGCTCCATCTTGCAACTCTAGAAGGGTGGGCTGAGCTCCCCCTTATCGGCAGGGACAGAAGCAGAGCCAAAAGCCCCACACAGAAGCCCAGATCAATCCAAGACCATCATGAAGAACCCAAACAGCCTGCCTATGTTAAGAAATAGGTCTTGTAGAGAGGCATCCGCATGGAAGTTTCTCAGAGTTTCCTTAGGTAGCTTTACCTGCCAGCCCACAAATTACCTCCTCATGCCCAAAGAATTCCATACCTATTTCTCAGCATAGACTATAGAAGCAGTTTGCATTCAATGTATTTGTACTTGTTTATAGTTTTGTTCATGCTGTCTCTTTTTCTAACAGATCCAGATCCAGTATTTACTGGATGCCAGCTGTGTGACAGCACATTATAGTAGATGCTTGGCCATATCCTCTCTCCTTATCTGCACAACAACCCCATAAAGGATGCATCATTTATTATTGTTGTTGTCCCTGTTTTCCAAATGTGGAAACTGAGATTCAAAGGGTCCCTGAGGGCCAAGGGACTCACCAAAAAAGTGTTGCCTAAGGCCTCACTACTAAGAAGTGACACAGCTAAGATTTAAAGTCCTTCCTAGAGATGAGTTGCTTCCTGAATGTCCTGGAGGCCTCTCTGCTTTTCCATCTCCCCTCAAGGCACCTATCACTCACTGCTCCCACCAGTAGCCAGGTACCATGTCCTCACCCCCACTGGAACCCTTAAACTACAGCAGCTCAGGAGGTTCTGGGTGGCTAGGTCAGTTAAGTGTCCAACTCTTGGTTTTGGCTCAGGTCATTATCTCAGGGTTGTGAGATCGAGCCCTGCATCAGGCTCTACACTCAGCGGGGAGTCTCCTTGAGGACTCTCTCCCTCTTAGTCTGTACTTCCCCCTGCTCACATTTTCTTTCTCTCTCTCATAAATAAGTTAATAAATCTTAAAAAAAAAAAAAAAAAGGCAGAAGCTCAGTAAAGGAGAGAGGAGGGACATTGCCTCCAACAGGATAGGGACGTAGACCTTCTGTGATTTACTGTGAGGACCATGGGGGATCAATTCATTAGTCCATAGAAACAAAGTTGCCAAAGGTGGGTAAATCCTACACTTGTATGAAGAAGCTAATGGGCTGTGGTTTGCCGGCTGGAGAACTTATTCAACCTGTAGGATCTAATTTACATTGGCACATACTGATCTAAATTCAAGCCACGGCTTTAGAAATGAACTTGCGTAATGCCCACCTTGGAGTCTGTGCCTATCTTCCGCAGGTACCTGCATGTGTGTGACTGTGGGCATGCTGCCTTTGCTCCCTATGGTAATTTCAGTGAGGGCAGGGATCAATCACGTCTTTGGTGACTCATTTTTTCCCTGCAGCCCTAAAGCACGGCTCTGGCCAGAACTGAGCTCCGCCCGTGCTTTTCAGTGACGGAGAATACATAGGAACCTCACATACTTCTGTCTGCAGCTTTTGTGCAACTCAAGAGATTTGAAGTGCCTTGCCGTCATTATTAACTGCTAGCTAACTTCAACCATTATTTTTCTTAAGGGTGTAAATGCCTATCAGCTTTTAGTTTTCCCTGTCGAGAAAGCACGGAGGCTTACTTTACATCCTCCCAGCTTTCTGAAAGAACCCAGAGGAGTGTGAAGAAAGGAAAGCCATTTATGGGGTATCAGCCCAGGGGTTACAAAATAGCAGCTGGGTCGGGTCCAGCTTCAAAACTTAATTTCTGCTGTGAAATACGGAAATACATAGGTATTGTACCCCTCGGACTGAGGCAATATTCAGGTTCTATCTGTCGGTTAGGAAAGAGGAATGTCTTAGTCTGAAATCCTACCCGTGAAAAGACTGAAGAGAAGTTCCTCCAAAACAAAATAAAATATGTATTGTTTAGGCAAGTATAATGGTCAAATGGCATTTCGAATCGAGTCCGCTCTGCTTAATGCTCTCATTTCCTACTGTGAAGGACGAAATCAGCTCTCCCATCCCACAGGTTCAGAAAAAAAGCTCCCCCTTGCAGGCTGAGATGCCATTTTCGGCTTTGGAAGGGAAACAAATCCTGTTATTGTCAAGGCTGTTATTGAGAACATCGTGCTCTCAGCCCTACTGGCTTGGCCATAGTCAAGAGACTCAAACAAAGCTGTTTGCCATGAATTTCATCACTCTGACTTGCCCAGCTGGGACCTCCCCCATCCCTACCTAATTCCACTCCCATTTCAAACGCCCCAGAATTTGTTCCAGGAACAAGTTAAAATTCTGGCTACTTTCAGACCTGCAAACAATGCAAATCTTTTCTTTCCTTTCCCGTCCTTGTTTTAAGAAAAGAAAATCTGCTTGCCAGACGATCCTGGGTAGCCAGCTCCAGAGTATAAAGCCCCTGAAAAGAAGCGGTGCATGGAGGCGATCAGTTTGCAGGGCTGGAGGATGGACACAAAGCATAGGCCACGGATCAGATATCTAATTGCCTTCCGGGGCACAGAGGCCCGAGGGCCCTGTGCTTGGCTCTGACACCTGTCACCATTGCTGAGCGGACCCAAGAGAGTTTTTCTACTCTCTTGGCATTGGAGAGGTAGGCATTGGAGTCCTACCTGTTAATCTCCTCCCTTAGGCCTGTACGTAGGTCCCTTATCCATTATGCTGTCAACTTCTCCACCTCTGAGGCAGAATAGGAATGCAGTGGTTGTCCTAAGGAATTGGGAAAATACAAAGAATATAATGTGTTCCTCCAAACAATGTTATTTAAGAGTCCACTGGATGGGGGAGAAAATGCCTGGCAACCCTTCATTACTTTTGTTTTGAGCATTTGTGTATTTCAGTTGGGAATGGGGGAGGGAGAGCCTTTTTCTTTTTTCGATTTTGGAGTTTGTTTTGTTACTGAATTTTCTTTGCAAAATACGGTTGGCTAGAACCTTCGTTCTCAAAACCTCCAGAATAAAACATAAGAGTCAGCATAGGGTAAGAGAGACTATTTAAAAAATACCTTTGGAGGTAGAAATTATAAGTTTTGAATTCCTGCTCAGACTCCGAGTCTGTGATTTGAGGCAAGTGGGTTCGGATCTCTGAGCCTTTCTTTCGGCCCCACCTCTGAGAGATGAGTGTGCTGTAATAAAGCCTACTTAACAGCGCAGTCATGAGCACAAAATAAAACAGAATGGATCAAGTGCACAGCACAGAAACTGACATGTAGTGGACACTTAAGGGCAGCGAGAGCCAACATTTACTGAGATTCTCCATATCAGCTACGATCATCTGGGCCTTACCTAAAAGATCTCATTTAAACCTCACCACTACTGCACTAGGGAGATGCTAAAATCATCCCCATTATATAGAAGGGAGAGGTTTAGAAGGGCCCCCACTGGTCAAGTGGCCGAGGCAGGATTTGAGCCTTGCCCTGACTCTCACACGTCGTGTCCTGTGCAGAGGACAGCTGAGTCCCATGAGCCAGATCTGGCCCAGGAGTGCCTGTGACTCACCTTACAGTATTCATTAAAAAAAAAAAAAAAAAGTAACTTTGCTGTCAACACTTAAAAATGGAGAAAGATTTCACAGTTGTGAATCTTTAGCTTCTCTTTTAAAATCTGGATCTCGGGCCACTATGCCTTCGTGTTCCCACATAACCGTGTGCAGTGGAAGCTGTACTGTGCCTGTTGCCCGTGGACAGCCCAGAGCTTGTGACAGTCCCCACCGCCCCTCACCCTCCCACATTCTGGTGCCCAGAAGTATGGCAAGTTTTGTCCTCTCTCCCACCTCCTTTTGCATCCGTCCCCCTCACTCAAGTCAGGAAATGATTACGTACAGCCTGATGTCTTATGTGTTTCCTCTGTGGAGAGAAATGGCTAATCCTGCCAGATACAGCTCCCAGTACAATGTCAATGACACACTCATGTTCCCCAGTTCCTCTGAGGCTCCCTGGGGCTTCCTCCGCTGTGAGAAATCTGGAGGGACCCTGAAACCTCCCTGACTGTAAGCACATATAATCACTTATTTCTTAGCTTTGCCTTTTTCCTCCCTTCACACTCTTATGGAACCACCAGAACCCGGATTCTTATCACCTCTGCCTTCCTGGTTTCTTGCTGTAACCTCTTACTTCATCTGCCTGAGGTACTCCCGACCCATTCAACCCATATCACACAATGACTTCATATCCATCTTCAGCAAATCTTTCATGGTGAGGATTGCCTTCATGAACATGAGATCTGACAATTACACCAGACCCCACATGTAAAGGTCTCTATACTGGTTTAATGCTCTACTATAGTGCCATCTTGAAACTGTTTATGATTTTTGAACCAGAGGCCCACATTTTTATTTTGTGTTGGGGATTGCAAATTATGTAGCCACCCCTATTCATGTTTCAGTTCGGGAAACTTCAATGACTCCTTACCTCAGAAGTATTTCCTTGTCTTTTCTGAGCATAGCACACAGAGAACATAACACAGGTGTGCTCTAGTGAGCTGCTCGGAAGCCCCAGACCCTGGCCAGCTATGATGGGGGGAACAGATGTCGTGGGAAACTGTGACCCCTTCCCAGCACACAGAAATGCTCAACATACCTGCTAGGGAAGTTCTGGCAGGAGTAGGTCCTATTGGTCTATCCTGTGTGGATCAGATTCACAAATCTAATGATTATTGGTTGCTTAATCTGTACCAGGTCTTGAGCAAGTGTTGGGAATACAATTATAAACAAACCCATGCCTTACGAAACTTATTGCAAATTATGAAGGCAGGCAGTCAAACAAAGAGGCCACTTGGAAGCACTGTGAAAAGAGGTATCATGGAAGTAAGGGAAAGATGCATTTGTTCCTAGAGCTGCTGTAACAAATTACCACAAACCTGGTGGCTTATAGCAACAGAAATATGTTCTCGCTTCGCTCTGGACTATAGAAGATTGAAATCAAGGGGTCAGTGGGACCTTCCTCTGAAGGGTCTAGAGAAGAGTCTTTCCTTGCCTCTTCGAGTTTGTGGTAGTTCCAGGCATTCCTTGGCTTTTGTGTCACTCAATCTTTGTCTCCTTCTTCACATGTCCTCCTCTGTTTTTCTGTTTCTTATAATGACACTCGTCATTGTATTTAGGGCCCACCTGGACAATCTGGGGTGATCTCATCTGAAGATCTTTAATTACATCTTCAAAGAGCCTTTTCCCAATTAAAGTAATAGTCCCAGGTCTGGGAGTTTGGATGTGAACATTGGCAGAGGCATCATTAAACCCACTTCAAAGGGTCTATCATAGGGCAGCTAACCCCACACTGAGTTGGGGGATGTCTCTTTGAAAAACAAATAACACTGAAGCTGAATAAGCCAGAAAAAGATGGGAAAGAACGGGGACGGTGGTGGTAAAAGGTATTTCTGGAAATAGTGTGTACAAAGATCCCAATGTAAAGTTCCTGGAACGTGCATGCTGGGTTCCTGGAATGAAATGAAGCTAAGTGTTTTCACAGAATAATGTACATGGGAGAAAGATTAAGAGAAGCACCTGGAGAAGTAAGAGAACCAAATCAAGATGAGCTTTGTAACCATAGAGAGGCCTTTGGACCAATGTAACGGGGAGACAGTGAAGGCTCTTAAAGAGTGGAAGGAGATTATCAGATTTCAAAAGATTGCTCTGGCTGAGAGAGGAGCTTGATTTGGAGGGAGCCAAGACTAGACTGTGGAGATGGTTAGGAAATGGTTACATAATTCCAGGTTAGGAAATGGTTACATAATTCAGTGAGTAATAAACTAGGATAGTACAGAAGGGAAGGGAGACGAGCCAATAAATTCAAGAAGATATTTAGGAGGCAAAATCAACAGGACTTGATGGCCAGTGGGATTTCAGTGTGGAAGTTAAGAATGGGGCCCAGGCTTCTTTCTCTGGTTTAGAGAACGTTGCCACTGTTGAAGCAGGGAACTGAGAAGGAGGTACAGTCTGGGTACACACCAGAGAGATGAGTTTGAAGTGCCTGTGGAAGAGCCAACTAGAGATGGCTAGTGGGCATCTGAATTTAGAAGTCCGAAGCACAGGAGAGAATGCTAGCACTAGAAATACAGATTTGGGATCTGTCAGCATATGGATCATCTGTTAAGTCAGGGAGTGAATGGTGACACTCAGGGGAATGAACATAGTGAAAAGAGAATAGAGCCCAGGACAGGACTCTTAGGAGCACCGAGAGTTACTCAGTGGATAGAGTATTATCCATCTGAGCCCAAATTAGAATGGGGAGGGGACATTTCCCATCTCCTCTGATCCTTCACCAAAACCAACCATCTAACATCACCATCAAATGAACATTCTAAAAATCTTATTTCACTTAGATTATGAAGTTTCTCTGCATTAAGAAGTATCTTTTTTTTTTTAGCTCCAGATATTTTCCCCCTCCCCTGACCCATTTCCAACTAGTTAAATTCTGTGTAAGAGCACTGCCCAATGGAACTTTCTACAATGATGGAAACATTTTATATCTGTATTTTATAAGATGGTAGCCCCTTGCTGAAGGTGGCTATTGAGCATTGGAATGTATCTAGTGCACATGAAAAACTGAAATATTTTATTTAATTTTGATCCACTTAAGTTTAATTACTCACATGGGATGACCATATTGGACAGAACAACCATAAGGGAGCTCAAAACTCACTTTCTTCAGGAGCATTCCCTGGATGCCCCTCCCAAAGCCAGGCCTATCTCCCCAACTATCTGCCATCTAGAATGTTGTACTTTCATAGGGCTAATGAGGATTATAATTTTGAATACTTTTCTGTATTTACAAGTCAAATACCTGTTTCCCCTGATAAGATGAGCTCTTGGGGGGTGGGGGGACAGGAACGATGTCTGTCTTATTTATTACTATATTTCTAGCCCTGCACTGGGGGTATGGTACTTATTATATAATCGATAAATATTTATTGAAAGAATGAATGAATGATAAAATGATTCACTAAAACATTATGGGATTATGTCCCAAATATATGGTTATTAAAGAGTTAGCTATAGATTGCAACCATATGGTAGATAATTCTGGGAGGCTAATAGCTCTAATCTATAGAAATTGGGGCTGTCCAGAGAGAGACAAACTTGACATGCTCAGTTTTGGATACATGAAGTTTGAGGGGCCAGATCATGTGTTTTGTATTCCCTTGATCTCATTGTCCACTAAAATCCCGAAGGCTCTTGCAGCTCGTGATGGTATGCTGCATGTCCTCTCTCGTGCACTGTGCAGTTAGTAGAAAAACCATTCACACTTCTCATTAACATTTCCCCCTGAACATTACATCACTGCTAAGCCTCTAGAAGTCACTTGAAATCCCGAGTTTGTCACAGTGTCCTGGTCTCCCCTGCCAACTTTGCATTCTCTCAGTGTTTATTTAACATCTTCTCAAAGCTCCTAATCCAATTAATTTTTAAATGGTGACTATGTCCGGGACTGTGGCACACCACCAAAGACCTCCCTCCAGATACCAAAATGCACAAGTCAGCACTCTTTGGCAATGGCCTTTCGGAAGTTAGGAAGCCCCCACCTGGGCTGGATTTCCACCCAAGTCAGAAGCTCTGGCCTCCCTGGAGGATGTGAGAGCTCCCTCGCAAGTCACCTTCAGCTCTGACTCCCTCTCTGCTCTGTGGCTTCCATCTTCTCCTAACAAATGAGTGGAATCTGAAAGATTGTGCAAGCCCAGCTGAGTCCAGTTCCTGCACCCTGGGACGGCAGAGGGCCAGGGCCCTTTAGCCAAGTTTTACTGCAAGTCCGTGAAGGGCAGTGTTGTAGAGGCCCTCCGTGCCAGAGCCAAGGTAAACAGGCTGAGTCCCGCTTGGCTGGGCAGAGTGGAGAAACTGGGGAAGCCAAAGAGAAGGGAGCTTGAAAGGGATGGTTGGGAAGGAAACTTGGGCAGTTCTCAATTCTGTGCTACCCTCATGGTGGCTTCTAGAAGCCTTGAGAGGGACTGTAAGGGCTGTGCTATGGTAATGATGCGCGCTAGGAAGCAGATGGGTTTGATTCTGAATGGGCAAAAGAGCATTTGCCCTTACTTCCAAGCCAGGGTCAGCTCCCAGGCACAGAGAGAAGCTGCATTCCCAGCTGCAGCGCCATCCCCGGCCCACCTGCCCGCACCCGAGCCTTGGCCAGAGGACCACCCATGTCTGCTCCTGCTCTTAGTAGAAGAGTCATTCAGACATGAGCATTCCTTGTTTTCCCTGCATGTTACCTCCCTGCTGCCTTTTAACTTTTCTTCATGGGACACCGGGGTGGCTCAGTCGGTGAAGCGGCCAACTCTTGACTTCCGCTCAGGTTGTGATCTCAGGGTCATAAGATCGAGCCCCTCATTGGACTCTGAACTTAGGATTCTCTCTCTCCCTCTCTCTCTGCACCTCCCCCTGCTTGCTCGCTCTCTCTCTCTCTCTCTCAAAAAGCAAACAAAAACTTAAAATGTCTTCATAATCCTAAAAGCTACTAATGGAAGTGAAATGAACAGCTTCATGTTGGAAAATCCGTAGGGGGTCATTGACTGTGGGCTGGAGTCACAAACAGGAGCATGTGGGCATCCCTCGAGGGGCTTGGTAGCAGATCAGGTGATTTGCTGAAGGGAGCCGAGCAGAGGGCAAGGGCAGCTGGAATGCAGTCAGCGGGTTCAGACTGGCTGGAGCTGAGAGGCAAGGGAGCCATTGAAATCAGGCATGGAGCCCTACACAGGTCCAAGAGCGCCCATGGCCTGTACCGTCCTGCCATTACATTTGTACACAGTTCGTGGAGTCATTCAGCCCAGTCATTGGCCAAGGAGCCGCCCGTGCTGTACCTCACAGCCCACTGGTTAGGTTTACTCTGCCCAGTATCACCTCAAAGAAAAACATTGATTTTACAGCTATCAAGCCTCAGGCCACAGAGAGAGCTCAGCAATCCAGTTCTGAGGTCTCTGGGAAGGTTCTGTGGTGCCAAGCTGCCAAACCGTCCCAGCTGCTGAGTTTCAGTAAACGGCCCTCTCATCAGTCACCTACCACATGCCAGGTGCAGTCCCGTAAACTGTTTCACTTAATTCTGTCTCCAAAATCTCTTTCCCTCCTTTCATTTCCACAGGCAACTGCTCTCATTCAAGGCCTCCTGGTTTCTGTCTTTAACTTCTATAAAGGACTCTGACCTGATTTCCCCCATTTGCACAAAAGCCTGAGTGAACTTGCGAATGTATGAATCTGATCAAGTCATTCTGTTTCTGAAAGACTTCTTGTGTCCCCATGCCTCTGGGGTAAGGTCTGCTGTTTGGCTTAGCGTTTAAGGCCCTCTGTTGCTGCACCAGCCCGCCTCATGCCCAGGGCCTCCCTATCTATACTCACCCAGAGTGGGCACACTGCCTCACATCCCTTCATCCCTTTCCATGGGAACTTCCCCTTCATGTGCCTGCCAGGCAGTCCTGATTCTTCCTTGTGATCTCAAGCATCTCCCTTTTCTCCCTGGTCTTTCCAGACAATGCCCACCACCGTGGCTCCACCACTCCACCACCACCCATGGGCGGTGGAGTGACTCTATAGCTTGTATCACTTTTCTCCTCTTGCACTCACCACACTCCCCTGCAATCATTTCTCTCCTTCATTTTCAGGGAAGGAGATATCTCCCTCAAGGGGGAGAGAAGAAGTTCTTAGAGGAGGGGGCTGGAAAAATCTTACTCTTTTTATTATAAAGCACAGATTTGAATACAACTCATAAATATATACACAGAGTACCTGTGGCATTAAAATTTCATGGAGAGCAGGGGAAGATAAGGAAAAAATATCGAAAAAGATTCCTTAGAGCCCAATAATGAAAAATAGGTTGAGAAAAACAGAATTGATTTGTTCATACGTATTATTCACTAACTGGACTGTGAACCTTTTGTGAGTCTCCAGAGCTGACAAAATGTTTTGAATAAAGTTGAATGTTGAAAGCATGTGTACTTGAATGAATTCTCCCAGTAATCCCGTGGGGTAGCATTACTGTCCCTTGAGGGAAGTTAAGGAAACAGGTGCTAAGTGCCCCTCCCCCACCTCCACTACCAAAGTTCCAGAGTTAGTAAGGGCTAAAGTAGAAACATTTTAAATTCAGGACTTCTAGAGTCCAAATCCAATGTTCTCTTATACTTTAGTATAATTGATATAATTTACCAAAAAAACCAAAACAGAACAATATGTTTCCCAATTTACCTTCAACATCCAAAAATGCTCTGGCTGGGATAACCTAACCCAGTCTGAGTGCCTAAGAACAAACTTGGAAAATCAAGCCTGTGATCTTGGCAGACTCAAGCAAAGATGCCCCAGCACTTGGCTGGGTTTGGGTGAAGATGGTGGCCTTCTACCCAACTCAGGAGAATTCAGAGTATAACCAGGTATAGCCAACACCTCCCACTTCGTTCATTACCCTGAGCCTTGCAGTTAATCCAATCAAATTAAATTTTTTTAAAAATCCGTCCTTAGAACCATCCTACACTGTTGGTGGGAATGCAAGCTGGTGCAACCACTCTAGAATACAGCATGGAGGTTCCTCAAAAAGTTGGAAATAGAGCTACCCTATGACCCAGCAATTGCACTACTGGGTATTTACCCTAAAGATACAAACGTAGTGATCCGAAGGGGCACGTGCACCTGAATGTTTATAGCAGCAATGTCCACAATAGCCAAACTATGGAAAGAACCTAGATGTCCATCAACAGATGAATGGATAAAGAAGATGTGGTATATATACACAATGGAATACTATGCAGCCATCAAAAGATATGCAATCTTGACATTTGCGACGACATGGATGGAACTAGAGGGTATTATGCTTAATGAAATAAGTCAATTGGAGAAAGACAACTATCATATGATCTCCCTGATATGAGGAAGTGGAGATGCAACGTGGGGGGTTTGGGGGGTAGGAAAAGAATAAATGAAACAAGATGGGATCAGGAGGGAGACAAACCATAAGTGACTCTTAATCTCACAAAACAAACTGAGGGTTGCTGGGGAGGGGGGTAGGGAGAGGGTGGTTGGGATATGGACATTGGGGAGGGTATGTGCTATGGTGAATGCTGTGAAGTGTGTAAACTTGGCGATTCACAGACCTGTACCCCTGGGGCTAATAGTACATTATATGTTTATAAAAAAAATTAAAAAAAAAAAAAAAATCCATCCTTAATCCTCTCCTGTGTATTGAATTGAGCAGCATAGGGCTACTTTGCCCTTAGGAGATGAGGGTGGTAGAATAAGAAAAGAATACCTACAGTTGTAATGCAAAGTCAACAAGCTGACAATCATGAGAGAGATTTAGGTGACTCTAAGCTAGGAAATGAGCTACAATGGGAAATAATGAGGACAGGAATGTTATTAATAAAGATGCTTTCCTCGTTGAAAGCAAAGCAAAGCAACGTCTATAAAAATGGTTTATGAGTAAATTTGTTGAAGCAGGAGGAGCTGAGTAGCTCAAACCAGTATTTTATTCTTTCCAAGGTCAAGATGAGGTTTGAAATTGGATTTATGGGTCTGTTTGTTCAATCAGACTCTTCACTTTCCACTTCTGAGTTTATGAGCAGTGAGTAAAAATCCCTACTGAATGACAGTTCATCTGCCTAGGATGAAACCTTTTGCTTTTAAACATAAATACTTCGTACAAAAAAAGTGCACTGATCATAAGTGTGCAGTTAATGAATTTGCAAGAAAAAAAAACTAAACCCTTGTAACAACCACCCAGATGAAGAAATAGAACATTATTGCATCCAGAAAACGGTCCTGGTTATACCATAGATTAGTTTTGCCCTTTTTGAACTTTAAAGAAATGGAATCATACCATATATACTCTGCATGTCTGATTTCTTTTGTTCAATAATGTTATCTGTGGCATTCATCCAGATTGTTGCAAGTAGCGATAATGTGCTCATTTGCATTGCTGAAAGCATTTCATTGGGTGGATTTACCACATTTATTTACCTCCTCTACTGTTGATGAACATTTGGATTGTTTCCACTTTCTGGTCATTATGTACAGTGCTACTATGAGTATTTTTCCTACATGTCTTTTGATGGGTAGATGTGCCCATATATACTTAGGAATAGAGGTACTAGTTCATCTGGTGTACATGTGTGCAGATTTAGTAGATTTTGCCAAAGACATTTGAAAAGTGGTTTTATTGACTGTATAACAATAGTGTGCAAGAGTTCAAATATTCCAAATCCTCCCCAGTACTTGGTATTGAATGTCTTTTTCATTTTAGCCATTCCAGTATCTGTTTTTGAAGCTCATGATTTCAATTTGCATTTTTCCTGATGACTAATGGAGTTAGACATATGTTTGCTGGCCATTTGGATTTTCTCTTTTGTAAACTACCTTTTCAAGTCTACTGCACATTTTTCTGTTTAGATATCTATCTTTTTCTTATGAATTTGTAGGAGACCTTTATATATTTTGGATACAGGTCTTTTGTCTTGTATATAACTTGCTAATATTTTCTTCCGATGCATGACTTCATTTTTCACTCTCTTAATGGTATCTTCTGATTAACAGGAGTTTTTCTTTTCTTTTCTTTTCTTTTATAAGATTTATTTGTTTAGAGAAAGAGGGGAGGGGCAAAGGGAGAAAAGGAGAGAGTCTCAAGCAGACTTCACTGAGCACAGAGTTCAGTGTGGGGCTCAATCTCATGACCCTGAAATCATGACCTGAGCTGAAACCAAGAGTTGGATGCTTAACCGACTGCACCACCCAGGCACACTGAAATTTTTCTTTTTTAATGCCCTGTAACATCAGTTTTATGTTTAGTACATCGTAAAAATTATAAGTGCTATTAATGAAATCTTTACCTTTCCCCTGCTCATGAAAATAATCATCTGATTACATTACTGAGTCTTCCAATCCATGAGCATGATCTATACCTTCCTTTTTTCAGGTCTTCTTCAATTTATCTCAGTAATGTTCTGTATGTTTTAAGTCTAAAGATTTTGCTCTCTTTTGTTAGATTCACATTGAACTTTGGGCAAACTCCAAGTACCTGTCTTTCCAGTTTCAAGAGACATAAAAAAGTAGTCGAAAATATGTGTCCTGAATTCAGAATGTTTTGGTGCAACTGCAGAAAGATAAAAGATGGAATATTAATGAAGTCGTAATTGTGTGATGTAGGCAATGAAAAAAGAGAGAGGCAAGCAACCAAAATGGGTTGAAATTGTTGGCAGAGATGCCTGACAAAGGATGTAAGAAGGTGTGAAATGGGCTTGCGGCATTGAATGGCATTTGCAGAGTGGTATGGAAGGAAGCATTTCAAGAGGGAAACTGGAATGAGCTGAATTCTAGAGGTTAGAATGAACATAGCATGTTAAGGGGCTAATAGGACACTGGTTGATGAAAGTGTTTACTCTGATTGATGAGTAGTGGGAAATGAGATGAAGTCTTGAGCTGAGAGGCCCTATGAACAACAGAAGGAAGATTTTCCAGTCCATTTCGATGATGGAACTTGGCATCCTGGCCCCTGGAAGGGAGCTCAGCAAGTATTTACACTTGCTTGACACTAATCAGCAGCCAATTAAGAATTTCCTAATAGTAACTCCCACACTCTCACCCTTGAACCAGACTACCTATCCAAGAAGGCCTCCAATCCAGAAAAGAACTATTTCTTATAGAAATATATTTCTTATAGAATGTATAATCCAGAGCTACTTTCATAGTAACCCAGAGCTCATGGCCCAGCCAGAAAGCTTAGAGTCAGCATCAATCACCAAATGCTTTTGAGAGGGCTAGAGCTGTAAAACCCAGTAGTGATTACTAGTCAATGCACACATTCTGTAGCAACAGCTGGACTTCCCAGAAGAAATGGGGCTAGAAGTCAGGATTCAAGTCTTAGATCACTGGTTGGGTTTTTGATGGTCCATTTCCTTCCTAACTTAGGCAAAGTTAAAGCCAGCCGACTTAGGGCAGCTCCAGAACTCATGGAGGCAGGTCCTCAGGCCTCCTGGGAGCTACTGGAATGAGTAAGGCATGGAGTAGCCAATAATGAGTTCAAATGATAAGATTCCTAAATGGGACAGGAGTATGCATTTTGCCAAGATTTATTCTAATTTTGGAACCCAATTGGAAACTTCTGAACGTCATGTTCTATTTGGCTCTGACAAAACACAGCTCTGCATTGCTTTGTGTTTATTTTATCCTTCAAGATCAGAGCATAATTTATTTGTAGTTAGATTTTTGTGTTTAGCACAAACCTCCATTTAGATAGAAAAACAAGCCGATATTTTTTTTTCTTATATGTCCTTGGGGTGGGGGGGAGAGATGTACAATGGAGAAAGGTTCCACTAGAAAAATATGCATACCCAATATAGAAAATTTACACAAACAGAAGCACCCAGAGGAGAAATATTTTATCAAGCCTAAAGTATAATGAGTCCTCAAACTTGGCACAAAACAGTAGAGATTAGATCCAGAAAATCTTCAGGACTCTCCTACATTTAGGCAGGACTGCATCTTCTCTAGCACCGCCTCCTTGTTAAAATTTCTTACCATATTTAAACAAATATTTTGAGAAGAAATATTATAACTTCCCTTGGAACTATGTTCCCTAACACTTCAACACTATTTCCCAAACATGAGGATGTTTCCCTATCAGTACCCTCAGTGTCCTCTTTATCTCACTTTTCATTTAATCTCAAAAGAATTTTTTGGTATTTATTGGTACAAAACCAAATTCTCCTATAGCTAAAATGCACTAGGGCCTACAATAAAACAAGCATTGAGAAGAGTTGGGGATGAGATTATATTTATCAGGACTCAGAAGCTCAATATAAAATAAGACTCCCTCCCCTCCCTCCTCCCCAAAAGGAGACTTATTGGCTCAGGTGGCAAGAGCCTTCTCACTGCCTCCAGTTAGAAAGGCCTCAGAGAAGGACTCTGATTGGCTGAACTGAATCATGTGCCCAAGTTTGGACTAATCACTGTGGCTGGACCTGGGTGGTACACCCAAGTGGCATGGACTCCTGGAAAGTGGATTTATTTCCAAGAGAAAGAGGGTTTATAGATGATCCCTTAGGGACATTTATAAACTGACAAATTTGAAAGAGGCAAAAAGAAATGTTTTCACAGTGTATCAGATCTAGTACCTTCGGATTTTGGAGAAAGCATTATTTCTTAAAGATAGATGAGGGTGTTAACAAAAGAGCACTGATGAACCCTGAGACCTGCTCTAGCATGTATAGCTCCTTTCACTGCAGACATCTAATGGGCATCAAGAAGGCCGTATAGCATAATGGCTAAGCATATGAATATGCTTAGTCGGATACTAACTGACTTAAATTCAAACCCTTGCAGTGCCAATGGCTAGTTTTGGTATTTGGACAAATTACTCATCCTCTTGAATGAGGAAAAATAAAATTTACCTCTTGGGTTATTGTGAGGATTAAATGAAAAAATACACATAAAATCCTTAGTATAGTGTCCATCACTTAGAGATGAGATCACTAAATATTTAGTCCGGCTATTATTGTTTTCATCATAAGTGATATAATTACTAAGTATCTATTATTATTATATACAGTATATCATAACATAATATTTAATTATAATTATTATTAAATATTATTATTAATTAGAGTACCCAGGAATTTCAAGGCTGGAGAGGTCCAGGATGGGTAATAGTGATAGTGTTCCATTCTATCATCTTTCTGGAATAAGAAACATCTCTCTATACATCCTCTCCATTTATATCCAACCCCATCCTTTGCCTTAAAGTTATGTAAAATGTCTTTCTTCTACCTTCCATAATTTCTCTTTTTATCCACTGAGGCATGAAACACTAATGGACCTGAGTAGGAAAAGCAGGGTGATGGTGCCCTTGATACTTGTTTTAATCTTTCCAAAAGAGACTTCACAGGTAATTGAAGTCCAGGAAATTACAGTCTTAGGAAGTGTCCGTGCCGTGAGCAATAAAAGATAACTCCTCAGAGAGATATCAAAACAGTTGACCAACTTCTGGAACCAATTGGCAAAGTTATGTGTAACCGCACAAGATTGCATTGCAAAGGAGAAGCTGTGAGGTCCTCTAGGAAAAATTGGAGTCTTCAAGGCTGCAGTTCTACCTTCTCATTAACTCTGTTATATCTTACTTTTCATAAAACTTTCCATTGAAAGTTCCAGAAAGGGAGATGTCTCAAGAGAAGTCCTTTACTTCAGCTGCAGCTGTCAGGGATCCCTGTTGCCTGTAGACTTAGAATTTTTTAATCAGGGAAAACAGTGTGAGACAGGAAAATATGTTACCATATGAATTTGACTTCCATGCTCTACTGAATGTCCATGGTAGCAGTTACTCGGGATTCGGTCTTTTTTTTTTTTTTTTAAAGAAAACGTTTCATAATGTTTTTTCCTTTCTAATTATGAAAGGCAGATAGAATAACACCTTATATTTATATAGAACTGGTTCTTGGAAAGTGCTATAAATAATGTAATTCTTTCTTTCTCCAGAATTCCTTGTGGAAGCAACATATTTTCCTCACACCACTTTTATAGATTATATAGTCTGTCAGAAGCATTATGGGGGCCAGAACCTGGGTTTTCTTTGGACTTAAAATGAGGTATTAGGTTTCCTTTCTATTAGAAAAACAACATTTCTATGCAAAAGAAAGGGGGGAGCTTTTATGCATAGTGCTCAAGGTAATTGCCATGGGAAAGAGCTCAGTTTAAACTTCTTGCTTTTCAACATAATCAAATCATCATTTTCCCATTTTCTTACAAACTTTGTATAATCATAACATTAATGGTATAGATAGTATACAGATATACTATTAATATTAGAGTCTTGTGTTCATAGTAATGTTGTCTCGTTCTGTGAAACTCATGTGTGTCCAAGGTCACAATATATTTCTTCCTGTGGGTTGCAGTGGCTTTTAATTTTTTTCTAATTGAAATGTAATTGACATAAAACATTTTATTGGTTTCAGGTGTACAATATAATGATTCAATATTTGTATATGTTGAGAAATGATGGCCATGGTAAGTCTAGTTAACATCGGTCAACTTACATAGTAATAAAATTATTTTTTCTTGTAATGAGAACATTTAAGATCTACTTACTGTGTTTTAATAAAATAAACATTTATTTATCATTCATGTGACAGTACAGTGTGGGTTCTCTTACTCAGCCCATGATGGCTATCCTCCATGTAGTGATTCAGGGACACAGAGCTCTTCCCGTTTTGTGGCTTCGCTATCCTCTAGTATAGCGATTCACAGCCAGTTCTAAGTAGAGGTCAGGAATATGCAATGCACAGGACAGATCCTGCAACAAAGGATTTTCTGGCCTAAAATGTCAGTAGTGCCAAGGTTGAGAAATACTGCCCAAGGGACACATTATCTTCTGTATCCAGCCAGCTAAACAGGGACGTGGAGGAACGGATTAAGATACAACCCCTTTGTAAATGCCTTGACCTAGAAACACTAGTCACATGATTCCCACCTAAATACAAGAGGGGCTAAGAATTAGTTCTGGTGGGCAGCTGCTTCCAACAACAGCTCTTTTTTGGGGGAGCAAGAATTTTTAGTGAAAAAGAAGCTAACTTGTCATAGGGGTCAATGGCAAGATTTGAATTGCATATTTGCCTGGCTACTCACAACACTGTTGAAGCAACGTATGAGCTAATAAAGCCAGTAATATGTAAATGCAACCCCGAATTTCTCCTTGGGCTCCAGATTTTCTGTCTAATGTCCTGTTTAATATATTATTTGGTGTTACAAACAACACAAAGAGAATTTTTGGTCTTTCCACCAAAATTTTACTTCTCTCTCATCTTTCCTATCTCAGTGAATGATGACACCGTGCTCCTCCCCTCTGTCCTATATCTACTTCAGTTGTTCTGCATTCTTTGCAGCTCTATCCCCAAGATCAGTGTCAGCAGGTGCTACCGTGGACCACCATTTCTAGCCAGAACAACCACAATAACCTTCTAACTGACCTCTCTCTAACCTCTCTTTTCCCACTACAGCCTGTTCATTCATATAACCAAAGTGTTCTTTATAAACTATAAAGATTATTTCATACACCTGGTGCCTGATTACTCTCTTGAGTGCCTTGGAACATGCCCTGGTGAGGATCACGTGAGACCCGTTTACTTCACTCCATTGTTCCTCTGGGTTCTGCATACCCCCTCTTTACCCTCACAGTTCCCTGAATTTGATACTGGCATTGGTTTGGTGGCTTCTAGAGTCACATGGTCCCTTCTTTGTACCCTTCTAAGAACGTGGCATAGTATTGTAAAATGGAGGGTCAACTTGTCAACCTGGGGAAGCTAATTTGTCCGAATCTATGAACCTCACCATAGCCCTCAAAACTCATCAGCATCTGGCCTGTCTCCCTCTCATCTCCTCTCCTGCTGTTCTCCACCTATTCACTTCACTGCAGACCCTCTAACAGCAGCTCTTGGCCTCAGAGCCTTCATCTGCCCTTTCTCTTGGGAGCACACATGCCTAGATGCTTGCATACCCCCCTCCTTCTCATCATTCCAGCCCCAGGTGTTATCTCTTCAAAAGTGAAACTCTTCTGAAATTGCTGTTACCACCCCTCCCCACCTCTCCAAACCCATATCCCACCTGCCTGTTTCAGTGTCTCCAGAACACTTACCCACAGTCTGGAGCTGATTCAAAGCACTCATGTGCTTATATACTATTTGTCTACCCCTGGCCCCAGAATGGAAGCTCCATGAGGACAAGGGCTTTGCCAGTCTTGTCCATCACTGTATCCCCAGTCCTAGAATAGTACCTGGCATGAGGAGGGATTAGTACATACACATAGTCATTGAATCTGCGAGCCAGCAGGAGAATAATGGAGCCCTAGAAGAGCAGAAAGTGGCGAGTATCAGGTCTTGCTCCAGCTCTGCCATGGAGCTCGCAGGTTCGCAAATTAGTCTCATGATCCTCTCCTGTAAACCTGTTGTCTTACTCAGGAAAAGGGCTAACCACAAAGGCATCCTGAAACACAGACCGGAGTATCCTCAGACTTAGCCAAGAATTCTCTCCAGGGTCCGCACACTGGCTGCCATTGGTGGGTCACTTTAGAAACCTTTGTGTACTTGCCCATTAGTGACTTCTTCTTCTTCTTCTTTTTTTTTTTAAGATCTTATTTATCTATTTGACAGACAGAGATCACAAGTAGGCAGAGAGGCAGGCAGAGAGAGAGGGCGAAGCAGGCTCTCCACTGAGCAGAAAGCCCAGATATGGGGTTCGATCCCAGGACCCCGAGATCATGACCTGGGCTGAAGGCAGAGGCCTAACCCACTGAGCCACCCAGGTACCCCCCATTAGTGACTTCTGACCTGCTGTCCTTCCAAGCCACACACGGAATTGCCAATACTGGGGGAGTGTTGGAGGCCATTCGAGGAAAATCATTATAATTATTATTGTCCTTCCCTCTCCACACTTGACCTAACCTTTTTTAACTTCTTGTCTGGCATGTCTGGGCTGCCCTCTCACCTTCTCTAATGGCCAAGACTGTTCTGTGCTTTTGAAAAATGTCATGGTCCCAAAAACAGATCCTCAGCCTGATGCATCCTTGGAAGGTCCCCTGGGCTGGCCACCTGGCTGCTTCCTGGGGCCCACGTCAGGCTGAGACACTGCTTGGGGTGCACACATGGGTAGCAGCAATCTCCCCCTCGATGTCCTCTTTCATCCCTCTGCACTGTCCTTTACAGACTGACTTCCCCATTCCCTCAACTGACAGCTATTTATTGAGCACTGAACTGGGCTTTAAAATGGATACAAGCAGAGGCGCATTTACTGTGAAGTTGATAAGTCTTAAGCTTGCGAGACCCATGGTCACATGGGTTTTGCAAAATTGGCAATAGTGAAATATTTTAACTGAAATCAGTTCACACTATCCTTCTGCTCTGACTTCCCCTTCACTCCACTAACCCCTGCGTAGGGTTGCCACAGCATTTTTGGAATTCTGCTGACGTGAAGGTGAGTTGGAGATACATTTAGTTTGGATTTAATGGGATATATTTTTATGGTTCACAGTCACGGCTGCATATAATAGTTACATTACTGCTATTCAGCTCCATGTAGGATTGCTTTTAAGAAATACTCCGGGAACCCATGACGCCAACCCACCCAGTGTCATGATAGGAAGACACACAGCCAGATGTCCTACCGCGACATAAATGCGTTATGCAGAATCTGGGAATACATGGGAAATGGAGGATCACCCACGTTTGAGATTACGAAGGCAGAACCTGGTCTGTGGGAATTCCTCCAGTCATAAGACATGTAAAATCGCATACAGGGATTTCAATTCTCACAGACATTTAGTAAAAGAGGAAGTTCTGTCTGTATGCGGGGCACCAACTCTGACAGAAGTAGTACTATAAACAGAAAATATGTCCTTGTGTGAGTTGTTTATACATCCCAACTATTACATTAAAATTTTTTTTAAAATGGTTTTGATCAACCATGTTAGAGGAAAGACTTCATTATCCTTCTATTGTTTTTTCTATAAAGTTATTGTCGTATAAAGAGGGGATCATATAAAGAGTATGGAGTCAAAAAGGTGTGGGGAAAACAGTATTATTGAGGTATGTCAGGCAGTTATTTCATAGAAACAGTAGGCTGTTGGGGGGTTGGAGGGTCGTGATGTTTGTAGTGTTTGTCAGTATTTAAAATTTGTAAATTTATTTCTATTTCTATCTTAATCTGAATAAATATTTGATTTTCTTAAATGCTCCCACAGTTGTTAAGCTAGCTGGGTCGTCTCCTGGATGCAGGACCAAAGGAGGTGCTTCTTGTTTTTAAGGAGCTTCCAATAGACCTAAAAATAATCCCCAATAAATTGGACTCCTAACAATCATGTTTTTGAGGGAAACGAAGGGGCTAAATTGTGGTGTGTGTTACAGGTCAAATTTGGCTACTCTCCTCTTTCCCTTTGGCCTTTGCCATCAAGAGGAAAGCCAGCAAGCATGACAGGGTAAGCGTTACTTTTGACTCAAGTGTCCTAAGACAGGCCCTAAGAAGGGAGCTCTTGGTCTTCTTGGGTCAGTCACTCTGAGGGCTGAGGCCAGCAAGTTGGTCCCTGGCAGTCTCCAAATGCAGTCACGTCACAGTGTCAATGAATATTCTCTCTGGAAGCCTGCATCTTTTCTTCCTTCCGTGTTTAGACCACAATGATTATTCAACTGATTTCCAATCCTTCAGTGAATGTTTGACTTGGGGAGCCATTTACAGCAGAATTGGAACTACAAATTGGGTATGAGGCTGCCCGGCCCTACCCTTCAAGCCTACACAGAGCTATTTGCAAAAGATCCCTGCAATGAAGCCAGCTCACCAATCAACTGGCGACTGTGGTTACCATTTCATAAAAGAAAGCGAAGCACATCATGGCTTTCCTACAAAAATTAACCAGAAATGTAAAGGGATTAGAATCTGAACAGTATGTGAAGCAGCCAACAATTAATCATTTACTACAGGGTGGGTGACCTTTTCATTGAAGGTAACAGGTATAATTAAACAGCCTCTTGCTGAGAGGGTGTTGAAACTGAAATTCTCGAGGCCTGACTCATGGCTTTCTACCTGGTTCCTGGCTTCTTCGGACTTGGTTGGAGGCAGGTTGCCTCCAATAACAAACTCTGGGAAATCCCAGCCTCGGGCCTGCCTCTGAAAACACTGCCGGTGTTTTCCTTTGTCATTTAAAGTTTGTTTGTGTGCTGGGCCAGGAGAAGCCAGCAAGCAGGTACTTGAACTGGGTGGAATGAAAGCCTAGGGATCCCATAGTGCCCTAGACCCATTGCCAAGGCCAAGGGAGGGACAGAGGTCTAATCACAGAAAGTGGATGCAGCTGCACTCCAAAGCTGTCATTATTGTCTTGCTGGAACCCCTGAAACCTTGTTTATTTCCTGTTTCAAACTTCCAGAGATGTACCACGCAGGACAGTTAGGAAGGGCAGGAAAACCACAACCCAGGGAGGTGGGCTAGCCTTTTGTGTTTCATTTGGGTGGTGCCATATTCGAGATTAGAAAGTCCAAATCCAGCCGGGCCTGGCAACCTCCTTTTGATCCCTGCCTCCAGGACACCCTGCCCCCACATCTCCCCACTCCTGGCCTTCCCTCCCACCCCATGAAACCAGAAACTTAGAAATGATCAAACTGATGATGCTTAGTTCGGAGTCAATGTTTTTCTTAAGTCTGACATCCTCAGAATCTAATGGGGGAGGAGAAGGAAGTGAAACTGTATAGTCTAAATAATTTGTAGTTAAAGCTGAGATTTATGAGGGGAATTACTGCACAGAGCATGGTTTTGCATGTCTTTGGACCTGGAAGCCAGATTCTCCCCTTTGACTGCCCAGATGTGTCTCTTGTGGCTCCGTGGCACGACCCTTCCAGGGTGAGGGAAAGCTACAAGTGTCCCACAAGCCGGGGGGCCTGGGTCCTGAGAGCCCAAGGAGAATGGCCACGCTGGTGTGTGTGGTAATTAGCATGTGGCTCCTGAAGATGAAAAAGAAAGACTTTGTGGTGGCAGGGGAGGAAACAGAAGGAAGGAAAGAAGGAACCACAGACTGTGAGAAACACTCCCAGGGAGACAAGGCCTGGGGGAATGCAGGATGCGACTTAGACCTTTGGATCTTGTCTGCCGCTGCCCCTTTGACCAAGAGGTAGGCATTCCAGTGGGACCATTTCCCGAGCCACAAGTTGGAGTCAGATTCTACTTAGGTCAGGCCCTGCTAAAATTCATTTTGAGTAGTTTGAAGACTAGAGCAGAAGAAAACTGAAATTCTAGCATCCTTACACACACACACACACACACACACACACACACACACACACACACTGCTTTATGAAGTTACAGGGCAAAGTGAATTAATATAACACACTTAAAACAGAACCTAACACACAGTAGATGCTCTAGAAACATTATTTGATTTGCTGCTTTAACTATGAACAACTATTATTACTATTACTGTGTTGTGACATTGCTTTCAAAGAATTGATTTTGGACATAAACATGTAAGTAGGAAATCCCACCCATATTCTTGGTTTTCTCAGTAAGCACACACAAGTTGGCAAAGCAATGAGCTATAGGAGTTGGTGTACCCGGTGGAGAGTAGAGGGGCAGCTTTGGGAAGGGAGGTCAGTGGAAGGCACGCTGAACAGGGGACTAAGCCTAACAGACTGCTCACGTAAAGTGCCTAAGTCCCCACTGAAAGAGAGAGAGGTCAGGATCTGAACCTCACCTGTGAATCACCTAGCTGTGAAAATTACAGAGTACCTCTGGGCCACTGGTTCGTCTTTTACTAATGGATGGGATTAAACCACCATCCAGGGGAGGAGCAGAAGGCTAAGCCACTGCGTGGGGATCAGATGGCTTCTGCCTCTCGCAGTATTGAGAGGGTTTTATTACCTGAAGTTTGTAACAGAGCAAGAGTCATTAGGAAAAAAGGGCAAAATCCACACTGTGGAATGATAGCTAACCAATCTACTCAACACATACAATCAGTTCCAATTCATATCCACACCAAATCAGAGGTAAATGATCCTTTGGGCTTTTCTGTCCTCTCTCTGTAAAGGATCTCAGGACTTTATCCAGGTGGGCCTAACCTAAAGGAACACCTGACCTGGTCCTGTCCTGACACCAGGTCAGGGATTAAAATTTTCATTTTCCTGCCCAGATCCTTTTAGGACTTCCTCCTTGTGTATTCCTTGGCTAGTTGTGGTCTCTGGTCTGCCCGCAAGGGCCCCACCAGTATCCAGCCCATGTTGGTCTGCCTAGAGCCATCTCTTCCATCTAGGACGAGTTTCCAATTACAGCCAATTGTCACTGCTTTTAGTTCAAGATTTAAGAATCATCACCTTTATCATTATAACCATTGCAGGTCCCAAACTCATTTTTTCTCAGTAAAATGGGAATAATATCATAGAGTTGTTAAAAATGGCATTTTTTTAATTCAGTTAGCACAATGTTTGCCACCTGTATGTAAAAATATTTTAATGTTATTTACAATCATCACCACCGTCATCTTCATAACTCAATCGTGCTACTCTTTAAATCAGCTCCCAGAGATGCCCTTCAAAATCACCTCTAACAGTTTCCCTTTACACCGGAAGTTGGTTTTATGAATCACCCTGATGTCTGGCAAGGAGAAGACAACTTTCAAGTGGAGGGTTACAAAGAAAACAAAACGAAAGCAAAAAACAAATTCCCGAATGATGCAAAACTCATTTACTTTACGACTACTTCCTCTGTTCCACTTGAAACCTACTCAAGCATAGTCTCATTGTTGAATAATTTAAATGCCACTCAGGTAGGAGACTTTAGGGAGTTAACTTATCTCCCAGGGGCCAGCTAGCATATTTATCTTAAATTCGTGATGGAACTAACACAGTCTCATTTTAACATGTTACCATTCTAGTCCTCTTGAGAGCTATTTAAATGCCATGTTTAGGCAGCACGGAGAGGCCCAGATTCAGTTCAGGCGAGGAGGTGGATACTGGTAGAAATCAAGGGCCTTCTGTGGACTGGGTATCCTCAGAGCTAGTTTGTAGATAGGTTACTGCTAGGATCGTGACACTTGGGATTAAATCTCAGACCAGCACACAACAACACAAAAAAAGGGACAAGCCATTCAGTTGTAATGTAACTGGACTGGCATGAGGTGGCCCGGATGGCATCTTGCACCAGAGAGAGACCCTGTGCTCACAGACGGGAGCGCTCCTCCGTCTACGGGAAGAAGGGCATTAAGCCCAAGGAGGAGGATTTCCCGGATGTTGCATTGGTCTGCTCGACATCTCCCCTGAGATTAGTCAATTAGCTTTGTTTTGATTCTGCGATCACTGAGAAACCTTCTAATTCTTTCTTCAGTCACCCCAGACACCTTAATTCCCAAAAGGGATGCCCTGGATTATGGGAATGAATATTTCAGTTACTGGAATGGCAGCGGCCATCTTTGTGTAGGAATACATTTGTTTTGCGGCCTTAGACATCCATCGTCCATGAGTTTAGCCTGCTGCAGCCCCTCCAGGACTAGTCAGCTCCGGGCAGACTCGCAAAATAGAGATTCGGCATCAGAAAGCTAAGAATCGAACACTCAGTCAATGTTTCCTTAGGTTTTGTTGTGCCTCAGCGTCCTCCTCTGTAAAGCAGGGGAAAACAAGGGTGCCTGTTTTGTATGGTGGTTGTGAGGACTTGTGATTTAGTAGATGTAGATTATTTGTATGAATGTGTGTATATGAAATGATTTTACATGTGGAAGAACTCAGAATGGTGTCTGTTATTCATGGCGACCCCATGAGACACTCCCCACCCCGAATACCCTGTAAGAAGCAACCACCTGATGTCACCCTGCCTTAGACTTTCTTACGTGGCCCTCAGAGTACTTAACTCCTCCAGCTGCTGAAAACTAGAGACTTCAAATAAAAGCTACGTACAACACACCCTCACGGGCGTGTGACCTGTGCAGTCACGTGGGGCCTGCACTTAGTTTAATGCTGGGCCCCTGCCATCTTGAAGTTCTTAGTAATTTTTCACAAAGGAGCCCCACATTTTTATTTTGCACCGGGCCCTGCAAATTATGTAGCTGATCCTATCTCCCTGGGACCAAGGTCTAGCCGAGCGGCCTTGGGAAGGCTATTCCCTTTCCAGATGGCAGTACTCTGGTTCTGTGGATGTTGTGGAGACGATGAGAGAAAGGGGATGAACCCAGCCACAGACCCAGGCTTGCCAGTGAGCAGAGTGAAGCCTTCTAGAATGTGTAGCCATGTGTCCTGGATGCTGGCAATAAGTTCTCTCTCATGGGTCTCCATAGACTCAAAGAAAATAAAAGAAACTCTGGATGTGCTTCCCATCCCTCTCAGTTCCCCCAAATAACAAACATACTAGGTAATTCAGAGTGGAATGATTTGAGTTACTCAGAGATAGCACAGAGAGTGCCAGGGGAGTATTACCTGGTCACAGCTGAGAAACTGAGAGCACAGTCCTTTGGGCTGGAGCCTCCCAGGGGAGACTGATGCAGGGGAGGGGGGCAATAGGACCGCTTCAGACAAGCAGCTGAAGCCAGGCAACCTCCCAGGGGACATCCGTGTCAACCACAGGAGCGCTATCTGGCCTCCAGCACTGTACCCCCATGGGCTGGGACCCTGCACTGGCATTCATGCAAGACATTGCCTACTCGGGTGGGATTCCCACTAAATTCAGGAATGGGAGTTAGAGGCAGAGGGTTTTGAAGCCACTGTTAGAAACTGTTCCCTCTTTGAGTTTCTAAGTCGAAGGGAGTGGCCCAAGGAGAAAGGAGTCTACAAATTCTCAGTCTCACCATTCTGGTATGTATGTACTTTGTTCATTCGATAGCCTGACTTTGACACTGGAAGACGGGCTTGGTAGCCGTAAAATCACTTTTCCATGACCAGGTTCATTCCTACCATCTTCTCGCTCCGCATCTGTGACCCTGAAGTGATGATGGAATTTACCAAGAGTCACCAGCAGCACAGATGGATGGATGAGCTTTTTGAAATGCTGCCTCGGATCCCCTTTTAGAGAAATCCATCTAAATATCCCGTTCCCAATAATTCCGTTTCTTTGAACACTTTGGTTCACTCTGTTCTGATTTTAGAATCTAGAAATGCAGCGCAAGATATTTCTAAGCTGGGAACTTGCCATCCTGTTGCAGGAGTGCAGAAGCAACCCCAGAGGGAAATTTTTCAAGGCTGCGGAGAAAACAAGGGCTGGAAAAATGTTTGTTTATTGCCAACTCTCCCCACAGCCACTTACATAAGAGCTCGTGCTGAGACAGGCTGTCCTGCCCAGACCCCAGATCAAGAGTGACGCTCCTTGGGACCACGACAGAAACAATGTGGGAACCACACAGCCACGGACCGTGACGCAGTCCAGGAAGGAAAACCAAGTGCTGTGTAGCGATTAGCCCTTTCACAATGGCGCGATGGCTTCCTGGGGTGTGTTCAAGCTTGCCGGTTGAGGCACGGTCTGCAGGAGGGGAAAGGCTCTGCGAGTGAGATATGGCTGAAGAATGGGTCCTCGCTTTCCCATTTGGGAGATAAAACAATGCACAAAACTGTGTGCGCTGGAGGGCAGAGTCAAAAGTTCAGCTATCTTCTGACCTCCCAGACCCATTCTGACTTCCAAGCTACATAAATAAACACTATATCCAAAGCTGGGAGCATTTCAAAAGTGTGGACAAAATTGTATAGATTTTGTTCAGCTGTTTACTGCACTATATGTATATTTTTTCTTCACAAAACAAACATGAAAAAGAATGAAGTCTGCCAGGAAAAAAAATGCAAAAGCCTTTTACGGCATGCCTTCCCCCGTGCTGTTACTGAAAAGCAGATGTGAAGGGCAGGGACGCGGGCCTGTAATCAGTCTCGTGAGGCAGCCCTAAAGCAGTCTAAACTATTCTCAACAGCCTCCCTTTCTCCGAGACGCCATGGCCTCTTTGTGTAGACTGTTCCAGGCTTTCCGTGAATATCAAAAAAACATTTTCCATATGTTTTAACTTAACTTCTTAAACATGGGCCCATTCATCCTGTTCCTTCCTTAACCGCCTTCGTGAGTAATTGTCCGCTTACTTTGCTGCTTGCCGTTCATACCTGGGTGTACGTTTTTCCTACACCAGACACACCTAACTCAGCGTCTGTCGTCACAAGTAAGGCTGCTGCTTGTGGCCTTGGAATGACGAGTGGAAATTAGCACAACCTCACACACGAAGGAGATATGCAGTCAGCATTTTGCTGATGGAGTCATCTCTCTCTTTCTCTCCTTACTTCTACTTTTTCCGCTTCTCTCCCCTCCCCCCCTTTTTCTTTTTTTTTTCTTCTCTCTCTGCTGCCAAAACATTGTGCTTGCCAGCGAACCTGCTGAGTATTCTCTAAATCTCCGATTTACACCAAACAAGTAACACCATGTCCACAAAAAAGAAAAACACTCATTTTGAGACCCCAACTTTGGCCTGAAACTGTGTGAGTTTGGAGTCATAATTTATTTTAACCAAGCTGAGGTCCAAAAGGAGCAAAGGTAGCGGGACCCCATGCAACACCTGTGGATTCCATCCCACTGGACCTCACACAAAAGAATCTTTCTCACCTGCATGATTTCCTGTCCTTTCTTTCTCCTGACTCTTCCCCAAATCATCATGGACAGGCTGAACTCTGAAACTAATGGTTTCTTATTTGTAGTCCACTTTTCAGCATCTCTAGGAAAGAGCAAGGCTGAGAGAGGCCCTAAATTATTCAGGACTCATGGGCTACAAATGGAAGAAACACATCTTAAACCAACTTAAGCCTAAAAGGGAAATTTATTTGTTCATATAACCAAAACATTAAAAAAGAAAAAAAAGAGAGATGATTGGATTGAGGGATATCCTCAAGACTCTTATTCTCTCTCTTTTTTGCTCTTGCTTGATGCCATTTTCCCAGACTAGATCCTCTATGGAAGTGGGGATACGGCCATGGGCAAAGGTCATCTCCTCATAGACCATGACCTGAGCACATAGGAGTTTCCCCTGCTTCCCTCCCATGGGCTGGGGAAAAAAATCCAAGATTAGATGTTGATTGGCCCATTTACCAAGGCTAAACACATAGGGTATGTGATCAGCTCTCCTAGGCATGTCTCCCACATGGCCGGGAAGACAGGCTACATCTGTTATCAGAAGCGGGGGGTGGAAATTTCTAGGTAGATTAAACAGCAGGTAAGATAGCATCTGAGGAAAAGAGAGCTCTGTGAAGCCGCCAGGTCTGAGGGCAGATGACTCTTCCCTATCCTTGCAGCCTCATATGTGAGAGTTAAATATGACATATGGTCTAGGGATTCTCGGACCCTTTACATGAAGATATAACAACAGTCAACATCCTACCATTCCAACAGTGAAAAGATGGGGACATTTTGTCTGATTTTCCTACCAACCCCAAGAAGTAATTAGAGATGAAATTTCGGATTCACAAAAAATTGTAGCCTCAGAGAATTGGAGAAGATCTAAGAGAATCTAGATGATTTCCCATCTCTGGCCAGAGCTTTACAAAGTAGGCTGATGACGGGTGGCAAAAGATCTTGTAGAGGGTCTTGCATTTGGTGGGAGGCTGGACAAAGAAACTCTTAAATGTCCTTTAGTCTGTGAGAAGCTGTGAGTCTATGAAGCCATCCCAACTAGAAATTGGTTGATTTTTTCCTTAAATCCTTCAGGACATTTTCTCACACCCCCACTCTTACTGATTTGACTGATCAGCAAGGCTTGTTGTAGGGAATTCCATCTAGATGTCTCATATAAATATCCACCCTGGAAAAGTAAGCCCATAACCTTTAAGCCTGGGAATTCCCAGTTCCTTAGAAACTAATAACTCTTCCCTTGGTCCTCATCCCATGTAGCCAACATTTATAAGCCTCCTTTTCTATAAATTTTGGCATTTTTAATTCCTTTTCTTTGTGTCTTGACTATATTAACCAGATCACAGCTGAGAAGAGATCCCTGAAGTTGAATACAGAGATCTAGAATATCTTCAAACTAGCTTTTTCTGGTTATAGAGAATTAGAGAAGTCAAGAAAGCAAGAGAAAGAGTTGATCTTTGTTCTCATTTTCCTATCCCCTTCCTGTGATAGGCAGAAAAATAACCCCCAAAGATGTTCATGTCCTAATCCCTGGAAACAGTGAAATATTATGCTATGTGACAAAAAGAAGTTCTGGCTGCCTTTAAGCCTGCTTGAAGATAGGAAGATTACCCAGGGGAGCCCAATGTAATTCCAAGGGTCCTTCGAAGTAGAAGAAGGAGGCAGGAGAGGAAGTGGGGTGAGGCAGTGTGACACATTGCTGGCTTGGAAGACAGGAGAAGGGAGCTATAAGCCAAGGAATTGAGGCAGCTTCTAGCAACTGTAAAGACAAGGAAGCAGATTCTTCTCTGGAAGCTCCAGACAGGAAGGAAGCCCTGCAAACATTTAGATTTTGGTCCCATTAGACCCCTGTTGGACTTCTGAACTGTAGAACAGCAAGATACTAAATTTGGGCTGTCTAAGCCATTAAATTTGGGCATGTTTGTTACAGCCACAATAAGGAACTAACACATTTCCTATTTCTTTCACGTGTGTCCTGAAGTGTTAGGTTCTTTAGGATTCCAAGTGCCGGACTACAGCAAGGCAAGATAGTTCAGCAGAACATCTTTGTTCATATTCAAGGAGAGCAGGCTTGGCTATGACTTTACTTCTGACTTTGGGTAAATCAGTTTCTCTAGTCCTCAGTTTCCACATCTATAAAATAAGGTAGTTTTATTAAACAGCCTCAAGAGCCTCTCTCCCTTGAAGTTCAGAGATTCGATGTCCTTGACCTTTTCTTAATGGTGTCGAATGTTCTGCAACCCCCCACCCAACACTCCCCTCACCCTCCTTACCTCCCTCCCACTCTCCCACCCCCTCACCCCCATCACAGCTCACAGCAGAACATTTGATAAGGAGAGAAGGTCCATGGCTCTTTTGGGTCCTACCCCACAGTGGATGAATGCAGAAGTGGTCATAGTAGGCATAGCAGCTACCCAGTTTCCTACCTGTACTCAGGCAGAAAATATCTGGTGCCAATAAGCACCGTGGGGGCTAACATGCTAGATAATTCCTAAACCCAGCTGATGACAGAGGTCCACCTGAAGGAGGGAAGACTCTGTTAGCCTCCAAGGAGACGTGAGCTTTTGGTAAGGATGTTCAGTGCCTCAGTAGTGGAAAGAAGTAAGGCGTGGAGTGAGCTAGGCATGGTGAATAGACCAGGCTGATAGAAGAGAAGTTTTTGCAGTGGACCTAAAGTCAGAGTGACATATTAAAACCAGATGGTGGGGGACCTTGAGAAATTCTAGGACAAGGATGCGAAGACTGAGGGATCCCCTTAAGACTGCACTGCATTTTGTGCCCTGTTGTATCACAAAGCTCACTTAGTAGAGCCCCAGACATATAATAGATGCTCAACACAACAGGTGCTCAGTATCTGTTGAATGAATAAGTGAAGCATAAATATTTTTTTGAACAGGACGTTGCCATAACCCGAGATGAATTTAAGGAAGGTAAGTGGGACCTCAGTGTACAACATGGATCAGAGGGGTCAGGATGGACTGTCTGGATAGCAGTCAAGAGTCTGCCAAACTAATTGAGACGTAAGGGTCAAGCTGGGCCATTGGGCAGTGTGAACTGAAGGGAAGAGACCCGTATGCCATTCAAACTTTCTCTAAACCAGTCCAGCTGGGAGGATGTCATTTTCATTCATGCAGATCTCCAAGGAAGGAGCCCCCCTCCACCAAACCTCATGAATAAGAACAATGCAATAGCCCAGACAGGCCAGCACAAACCGAACAACATCCTCAGGCAGCAACCTAAACATCTATAACCCGCATCTTATTTTTGGCGGAAATGACCACTAATCTCTGCAGAATTATTCTCCCTGTAATCAAAGCCGGCGCTTAGTTCACCCTTTCCTTCCCTCGACTCAGCCACTCTGATTCCCCTAACCACTTTTCAAGGCCCATTCGCCGAGTCTTCTGGTTACTTGTGTTCTTCTCCTCTGACTCCTTTCCAATCTCCCTCTCCCTAAAGGCATTTACCTGAATCAGAAGACCAGTTTTGCTCCAGCCACATTCATCTCACAGGCCTGCTTTTTCTCTAAGCATTTGGCAGGGAGCACAGCTCTGCTCCAGGAGGGGACCTGGCCTCGCGGGAGCATTGCAGTTATGTCTCAAGCCCAGCCGGCCAAGGATGCAGACTTTCCTGGCCTAGGGGAGCCCCCCCCAGAAATCAGCAAGAAGCCCACCTCCAGACAGCGTCTGGCCTCAGATCCCAGAGGAACTCACCGTCATCTTCCTCTTTAAGCTTTCCTATCTTTGTATCAGGCAAAGCCCATGCCGGCAAGGACAGAAGGGTAATTGATGGCCTTAAAGGGATATCAAAGTGCTATTGAGCAAAACCACAACTCAACAGCCTCGCAGGTGCTTCCTGCAACAGGGAGGGAAAAAAGTGTCTTTAGAAAGCCCTAAATAACTCTAGGCAGGGATGTCAACTTGACAAATGACTCTCAAGAAATAGCCCCGTTGTTCTCTGGTGTGTGATTCATCCCAGGCGGTGCTGGTGTGGGGGGCAAGGCCCAGCCGTGAGTCCCACAGTTGTCACTTGGGGCCGCTCTTCAGCTTGCTTCTCAGGGGGGCTAAGAAGGCACTGTATTTGGTCCCTGGGCCCAGGTCCTTCTGACCTTGTTCTCCAGTGGTTTTATTCCATGAATCCTGGATTTGTGCTGATTTGGAGCAAGCTGCTTTAAGGGGAGGGCAGGCACCACGGAGAGACTCACTCTCTCTGAACATTGCGAGGTTTCCCTCCCTTTGATGTTAGCTCCCAGTGCTTCTTGCAATCATAGCAACAAAGACAGTGGCCTCCTCAGGACAGAGACCCCCTTTCATCTCCACGTTCTCAGTTCCTCAAAGAATTGGCTTAAGTGCTTGTCAAATGGTGGAATGAACAAGTGAAAATATCCCAAGTCCAAGAGTCAGGATAGCTAGTTTCTGATCTTGATTCTGACAACAAGTAGCTGGGACTTTGGTCATGTGCTCAAGTTCTCTGTTCCTTCTTATCCTTGTATGTGAAATGAGATGGCAAGCTCTCAAATTCCCTCAAACTCAGACCAGGAGGTCAGAGAAGCCTGCAGGGGCTGGCTAGAGTTTATACTGGGCTTAGGGGAACAAAAAATTCTAATTCACCATTACAATTAACACCAATTTTTCTGCATGCCCAGCAGCAGTGGTAAACAAAAGCACATTGAAAACCCAGGAAAAAGGTGCATAATAATTTCAATTAGTAGGTAGGCCTGGAGGTCCTCTCCAGTGACACTAGATGTAGGTATTGTGAATAGCGAGTGGGCTAGCATAGAGCCACGGACCCACACCTGACATAAATACAGCCCTATCATTTGCCCCAAGTTTATTAGGTGCTCTTCACCAAGGTGTCCCAGCCACCAGACTATGATATGTGTATTCTTTGGCTTATAGTGTTTCTTCTGTGAAACAGCACAGCAAATACATTGTCCAAGGAGGCTATCCTACCAGCAGAGGCGATTTGGTATGTGAGTTACCAAGAGAAGACTATACAAGATGGGATGTGTGGTTTGTAATGAATCATGGGTATGTTCTAAGGAGACTGGCCAATGTGTCCCAACAGGGGGCCCATTACTCAAAGTGATCATATGATTACTTTCCCCATGGTGGTGGATATGTTCTGGGTTTGAATGTCCTTGGTTTTCATCAATGGAAGCTTTGTTGGTGTCAACAGAAAGCAAGACAAATGTTTTTGAAATCAAGGTCTGGTGGGTGCCTGAGTATGTGCCCTCCTCTGAAGATGGTTGTAATCTTGAGACTGAAGAATTGAGTGAATTGTCTTTTTTATGGAAAGACATTTTAAAAACTGTAATGAAGGGTCACAAAAGTTTTCCAAAGTTTTAACAACCCCAGTTTCCCCTCAGGGAATCATTGCAGGTTCTTTTCGACTGATCACTGATGCCCCATGATCAACTGAGGTTCCTTATGCTGGAGAAGTCAGTTAGTGAGGATTCCAACTTGCCCTTTAACTTCCCGTGCCTTTGGGGAAAGCATCTAGTTACTTTCACACCTTGGCTTGGCTTGGCTTGGCTCGGCTTGGCTTGAGCAGGTGCTATGATCTGACTATGTACTCCACTCCCCCTGCAAATTCATATGTTGAAATCCTGACTTCCAAAGATGCTGGTATTAAAAGGTGGGGCCTTCGGGGCTGCTTAAGTCACGAAAGGGGAGCCTTCATGAATGACATTAGTGTTCTTATGAAAGAAACCCAACACTCCTTAGCCCCTTCCACCAAGTGAGAATACAATGAGAAGTCTGTGACCCAGAAGAAGGCCTTCACTAGAACCTAACCATGCTGGCACCCTAATCTCAGACTCCAGACTCCAGAACTACAAGCAGTAAATGTTTGTTGTTTATAAGGCACCCAGTCTGTGGTAGTTTTCATAGCAGCCTGAACAGACCAAGATAGTGGGTATGACAGGAAGGGGCTTTATTTAAGCTGTGGATCTTTGCCAGAGTCTGGTATCCTCTGGAGGATGGACAGACCTTCCCACTGCAGAGTTAGACAAATAAAGGGAAAAAGAGATACTCTCGCTCCAAGACCTCGACACCTGCCCACATACAAACACATAGACACACGCATGCACACGTGCGTGCCCATCACTTGTTAGCCTGTGAGCCCGCTTGAGTTCATTAACCTCCCTGAGCCTTGGTTTATTTGTTTATAAAATGAGGAAAAGAAAAGGACCAAATCATAGTTGTGTTTCAAGAATTAATGGGAAAAAGAGATACAGAAAGCACTTACTTAGCACAAAGCTGGAATATTCTAAGTGCTCAATAGATGAGAGATGATTGTGATAATGACAACAATGAAATCCCCTCCTTCCTGACAGAGAACTTTCAGCTCCTCGGCACTCTACGGAAAGTCAGAGCTGACTCCACTGGGAGTTTCCATGAGGTTCACCATGAGGCAGAGGTACAAGGTAAGTTATGGGCTTTTCTTATCTATTACTACAAATAAGAATTCCTGGAAGAGAGACCATCTGCAGTTGTCTGGGTTTGAGGGGACTTGCCTTCTCGCTTTATAAATGAGGATGCAAAGGCCCAGAGACCTGGAGAAAGTGGCCTGAGTTACTAAGACCAGAAATCAGCTATCATGACTCTTGGTCCTGGGATCTTTTCACTTACCCATTTGACATTTGACAAGTATTTAAACAAGCCAGTTCTTTGAGGAACTGGGAGAGAACTAAAGTCCCTGCCCTCAGAGGTCTTTGTTGCTAAGATAGCAAGAAACATTGGGAGCTAACATCACAGGGAGAGAGGCTTCTGGATGCTCAGAGAGCATGTCTCCCATGGTTCCCATCCTTGACTGAATGCAGCTCAAACCAACTCAGCACAAATCCAGAAATCCATGTGCTGGGTGCACAGGACTGAGCCAAGACATCCGTGTTGAGGACTCTGCTTTGGGTCTTTAGCCCTTCTGAGTCCCCCTCTCTCTCTGGTTGAAACTTGAACAGTTTCGCTCCATCCAGTAGCCATAAAGACTTCATTTGCAAAGGACCAATAATTTCATAGTCTTAAAAAAGACCAGTGTTTACAAACACCCTCTCACTCATGTCCATATGAGGTGAAACAAGAGAAAGGCTCCAATGTCTGTTATCTGAAACGCACAGCGTACAATCGCTTTACTAAAACAAACACCCGCTGCAGAGACACAGCATTCACCACCACATGAGACGTGGGACTTTTCACATCCAGAGCTGCAGAAGGCATGGATGTCATGTTAAAGGTGACATGTGCAGTTTGGGGGTCACCCCGGTCTCAAACGTGAGCACTCGGAGCACAGGGATCTCCTTTGGGCTTGTTCACTGCTGCATCTCCAGAGTCTTGACTAGCACCCAGACATCATGGCCAATAAATGAATTAATAAATGAACCAAGGATGAACAATGGAGTCAAAAACCATCTGGTGACTTTGGACAAGTTACTTGCCTTCTCTGTCTGCACCCAGATTCCTCATCTGGAAAAGGATTATAATTGTCGTGAGGATTATTGGTTTCATTGTATAAATCTCCTTAAAACAGTGCTGAACATGGGCGCCTGGGTGGTTCAGTCAGTTAAGCGTCTGCCTTCAGCCCAGGTCATGATCCCAGGGTCCTGAGATCGAGCCCTGCCTCAGGCTCCCTGCTTAGTGGGGAGTCTGTTGTCCTTCTCCCTCTGTCCCTCCCTGCATTTGTGCGCACACACTCACTCACTCTCTCTCTCAATTAAATAAATAAAAATCTTTTAAAAAACCAGTGCTGAATAATGTTAAATATTTTTGAGTATAGATCTTCCCATTGACTTTACTTTTTCTTTGTCCTCACAGGGGATTGGTACATAATCAGGAATGTAACAGATACATCTAAAATTTATTTTGGTCAAGTAACCATATTAGAAAAGTTCTGGAAGTTTTCTTGGCTGCTGTTATCTGTTTTTGTTTCGTTAGATTTCATTAGATTTCGTTAGATGTTCAGATGTTCAGATGTTGAGAAGGTCAGATGTTCATCAGTGCTTGGTTTTCTTCCCATTATTTTATATAAAGTGTGACTTTTGCATACAGACTCTAGGTCTAGAGCCAAGTCACATTTCCACTCTTTTCTTGGGTTGACCCTCTTCCGACAAAACTGGGACAAGCAACCTGCTAGACATACTGATGGTTCCCTAGTAGTAAGCCCTTCATGGGAGGAAGGCCTCGAAGAGCTTTCCAGATGGTGAGTTGACCATGCCAACCTCCTCTGGCCACTCACTTAGATCCCTCCAAAAACTTCAGCTCAATTAATAACGAAGCGCATGTGGTCTGACTTCCTTCCAAAACCAAAGAAAACAACTAGCAAAATGTGTGAATACCTACCAGCTAATGTATTATGAGTAACTTGCAGACATGAATTCATCGAATCTTATGAAATAGGAGTAAAAGCAAGTGGCATCGTATTTATTAAAGTTTATTAAAGAGAAGAACAGAAAAAGCCCTTGAGAACCAGAAATGGAATCCAGCCCCCACGTCCTGGATCCACACTTAAGTAACAGCACACCCACCCGAAGTTCTCTATAAAAAGCCAGTGCATTGAGTAAACAGTCGTTCCCATATCCAGCTGCTGAATGTTGATCTGGCCTAGGACATTGTATTAGTAATGGCAAATGTTTGCACACAAAGAAATATAGCAGAAATAGTATGGATTTTGGACTCCAAAAGACTTGAACTTAAGTACCAACAGTGTGATCTTGAACAAAGTGCCCATCTGAACATCAGTGTGTCCTGTACAAAATGGGGTCAAGGATGCACCCCGGCAGTGTTGCTGTAGAAATGATGGATAATATCTGTAAGCTTCCAGAAGATTGCTTAGTGCATAGCCCGTGCTTGATAAAGGATAGTGATGACGATGATGACAACGATGATGTTGACGATGAGCGTCCCTATTCAGAAAACACACTTTCAGGTTAAGCAAACACTTTGCCTTTCCCCCAGAAATCTTAGTACTTATGAAAATGTGAGGCGCTAAGAATTTACAGCTTCTCGGAGCAGCTTTTGGGGAGGACCAATTCATCAGAACTACATTGGCTGTATTCATCTGACCGTAACTTTCAATGGCCCAAGCCGACTCTTCCATCTAAAACAGTTTTCCTTTCCCATCAGCTTAAGACACACACACACACACACACACACACACACACACACACTCAGTTACCCCAGCAATTCGTTTCTCATTTTGGTTTGGGATGGAGCCAGTTGGTAAAAGGGTTCAGAATGTGTTTATTGTCTCTTTGTTCTCAAGAACTTTCTGGGGCCTCCTGGCAGTCCTTGGATCTTGCAGCAAGCAGCAAAGCCCTCCAGGGTTGCAAAGCCCAGACAAATCCCAGGCTGTGACCATTGCCGAGGGCTGGCATAGAATGGTGGGAAGCTTCTCCCCCTCCCTCCCCAAACTCCTGCTCAGAACTCTGCGCAAACACAGGGCAGGAGCCGAACATTTGGCCCCCTGGGGCTTGTTCTTACTGGTGTTGTTTTGGAGTCTGCCCAGCTGCGTCTTGCCAAGCCCCACACAGGAACTTTCCCCTTGATACTGACTGTGAAAGACTCTGGAGTCTCTCTTGTTTGGTCTCAATAAGCAGTTATTTGGTGGAACGAGTGTCTGTGTGCGTGCATGTGCATGTATGTGTACGTGAGCGTGTGTGTGTGTGTGTGTGTGTGTGTGTGTGAAGCCCATCATACCTGTCTTCATTAATGACACCATTGGTTGTAGACGCCACAGATGCCCTGATTCTGGGAGGCCCCATGGGTGCCTTTCCAAAGAAATTACCCAAATGGGACCAGTGCAAGCCCCCAGCCTGACCCCATGTAGAAGTCCTTTTTTAAGACTGGAGGGGAAAAAACTGTTCACCCCAGGCTGAGCCATCCCATTCTAGGGCCCTCCACCCCTGCCATCATTGGACTGCTTAAACACGTGCTACGGTGGATGTGTTAAAAGATAATACAGCTCAGTAGTCAAGAGAACCACTGTTAGCCTTCAGCCAACTAAGGTCCAAATCTGGCTTTGCCATTTTGGGGAGTTCCATGACCTTGAGTCAAGTACATACTCTCTCTTTGCCCCAGTTTCCCCAAAGTAAAGTAAGCGTAAGGACAATAACACCTACTTTGTAGTGCCGCTGTCAGGATTAAATGAGATGGTGGGTGGAAAGGGCCTGACGCATATTGATAGTAGAAAGTAGAATCAGAATGTGAATTGCTGGCAGGCTCAGTCCTCCTGAGTGTCTGGGCTTTGTTTCAGTGAGTTCCCAGCAACTGCCTCAAGAGGTTAGACATAATGAGCATGAATGAATATGGGTTTCTGTGGAGTTGTTATGCCACTGGTACTTTTGCAGCCTTGAGAATGGTGGGATTGATCAAATAACTAATTTGAAAACATATTTTAGGTGTCAGGTGTAGTTAAGGTGTGAGTCTACAGAAATAAAAAGGCCCAGGTCACTGTCCTCAAGTTGTACACACAGAATAGGGAGGGATGGAAGGACCTGTTCAGATATTGACAAGGTCTGGGGTGATGCATAAGGGCAAGGGTGTTACAAAGTGGTGGAGGCATCAGTGGTTTCCTAGGAGGGGCAGCCACAGAGAAGGGTCCTGAAGAATGAATAGGGGCTTACTCAGAAGAGAAAATGAGCATGGGGATTCTGGACAGAGTGAGTATGCAAGGGCACAAAAACAGCAAAGAAGATGCCATATTTGGAGAAGGGTCAGTAGTTCTCTGCAGTTGGAACGCAGCAGGAGGCAGGTATCTGACAAGATAGACTGTAGGTTAATATATTCTGCTGTAGCGCTTTGGCTTAGGCCACTTGGTGAAATAAAACACTGATGGGATGTCAGCCTGGCATGCCCCCCTCAACCCTCGCCGCAGAGGCAGGAAGACAGGAATGGGACCAAGAGTCAAGGCTTAACTTGATTTAAACGGTTCTTTCAGATTTTTCTCTGCTGTGTAAACAAACATCTTCTCTAAGTGCAGTTTCTTCATCTGTAAAATGGAATCGGGGTGGGGTGACTCTTCTTCCGTTTAAAGGAACTTCATCCGTCAGTTTCTCATGTCCCACTGGTGAAAATATTAGGGGCATTATTTGAATAGAGCGGCTGTTCAACATACCCTTCCAGAAGATCATACAAAGTGACTTTGCAGAAATCAACTTGACTCTTTGCACCTGGTAATAGACATCTTGAATGAATTTTCCCACTCTCCTCTTGGCCCTGTGTGATTTTTTCTATGTCACCCTCTGCTCCCACCTGCAAGATGATGAACTATCAAACCTAAACTATTGCTTCCACTTCTGATTCCTCTGAGAAGGGATCTCACATTACAGCTCAGAGGGAGGAATCACTAGTCCAGCTGTAAGTACTTAACTTCCTCCAGCCAGCCATCTTTCCTTCCCATTCCACCAGGAAAAAAAAAAGAAAAAAAAAAAAAAAGGCAGCTGAACTCTATCAGAAACTTAAGTGAAGAACCAATGGACCTGTTAGGTCATCTGGCCCATCAATGAGAGTGGACTGACAGAGGAGGCTTCTTTCCGTGCTGGTCCCGGAAAGACTTTTCTAGTTTCTGTCAGCAGCAACATTCTCTCAGTGCCTAATCTGCTCTCTGCACCTTCCGAAACCACATTTTGACTTCCTGAAACCATGGCCAGCCCATGCTTCCTAAACACACTGCCTAAAAATCACCCGTCAGAACACCTTCAGGGCATTGTGGAATCCGGGTAATGACAATTCCACTCTTCACGTAAGGAGCCACAGCAAATACACGGGTGTGTTTCATGCCCAAAAATGTTCCCCAATGGAAAAGAAAAATACATTCAGTGCCCTTATTTATGGCTGGAGATCCTGGAGCTCCTTTCTCCAAGGCAACCTCAGGAAGGCAGCCCATGTAGTCTGAAGAGTGGGAAGTAGAGGGACAGATAACCTAAGTTGCAAGCAAATACTTTAATAAATAAATAAATAAATAAATAAATTTATATTTTATATATGTGAATATATTTATAAATTTTGATTTTATGTATTATATAATATAGCTATAAACATAACTACAAATATATTATATATATTTATAAGTATATTTATACATATTTTATCAGCAAATTCCCACTGACCCAATGGGAATTGACCAGTTTCATACTGTAACCTATTCCCTCTACCAAAAAAACAAAAAGAAAATATTTTCACACGAGAAAGTGAAAGATTCAAGAAGAACATGTTTTTTTTAAACCCTTAGAGCTTGTTCTTCCTTCTTATTCCACACTTACGCAAAAACTCTTGGCTGTTTGAGTGGTTGCTTCCTGATTCATGGTTGTCCTTCCCTTTGACTCCACTAATTTATTAAATGCCCACTTTGCTCTGGGAACCCAGCATCATACAAACAATGGCATGGAGAGGTCTTTAAGAAAACAGACTCAGCCAGCCCAAAAGGGCAAAACACAATTAAAAGAATTCATTCTGACTAAGCGATTGGAGAAACAATGGTGCAACCAGTTTGTTTTCTTCCATTGACTTTTCCTTGTCTCTGATGTCAGCAGACCCAGCCCTAAACTCACTTCTTCGTAAAAGCACGTGCCCAGACCGGAGCCGGGGGAGTAATTGTGTGGAAAGAGAAGATGAGGCGGATGTCCTGGGTCAGTTGCATGAACCAGGAATAGCACCCACAGGCAGCAGCGGGGCCTTCGAGTGGAACAGAGGCTGCTGACGCAGAGTGGCGTGCCCATCGTGACAGTGAACCCATAAACCTCCTTCTTAAATGAAGACTTCCTGGACACCACCTTGGGAGTGCTAAGCAATGAACTCTCTGGGTCTTAGGAGGCTGAGCCATAGACTGGAGACCATCCCCCTACTCCCTGAAGTGGGGGGTGTGATCTCACTGTTGACCAACCCCCTACGCCATGTCCCATCCCCTTCCCCTTTTCTACCTCCCACTACAGAGGCCACAGCTTAATGTTCTCTTTCTCTTGCAAATAGACCACAGCCAGATCATCCCACTTTGGCCACAGAAAGCAACTGGAAGATTCCTGGATGCTGCTTTCAGAATAAATTTTTCTGAGAAAAAGGAACAGTCTTGGCCAGTACAACGCTGCCATTCCCGCTTCGCGCTGCCATGAATGTGCCACTCACGGGGACACAGCCACCTGACAACCGAGGTGGAATTCAAAGCTGGGTCTCAGCCACCATCAGAGCTGTTCTCCTTGCCACCATGTTCTACTGCCTCCTTTTAATCACTTCTTTGGTCCACAGAAGGAAACCAAAATGCCAGGCAGTGAGGGACAAAGAAAAATGCCCTGCGCGGGGCACCTGCAGAGAGATCTGAGCTCAAGCGCATGCTCTATTCCGGCTGTGTGGCTTTAGGCTAGTCAGTTCACCTCTGTGAGTCTCTGTGATACTGTGATTTGTAATATGAAATACATTTGGGTTTTTGTCCCATTCCTAGTATACAGAGCACTGGAAAAATTTGTAGTGATGGGAGACCTAAAGATATCTATTTTAATGTTAAGGAGATGACTTTTAGAAAGGTTCCAGATAATCTAAGGATGGGGGCTGGTTGCTAGGGAGCCAACCCTGTGATTAAAGGGTTAGAACTTTCAGTTCCCAGCCCCTGACCTCCAGGAGGGGAGACAGGCTAAAGATTGAGTTCAGTCACCAATGGCCAACAATTGATTAGCCAGTCATGCCTATGAATGAAGCTTCCATAAATACTCAAAATTATGGGATTCAGAGAGCTTCTGGGTTGGTGAATGCGTGGAGGTGCAGGGAGAGCGCCAGCCTGGAGAGGGCAGGGGTGAAACTTTACGCCCTTTCCCCATGCTCACCCTATGCACCTCTTCTGTCTGGCTGTTTCTGAATTACAACCTTTTATAATGAACCAGTAATCTGGTAAGTAAATGTTTTCCTGAGCTCTGCAAGCCACTCCAGCAAATTAATTGATGTTAGAAGGGAGTTACTGGAACCTCCAATTTATAGCCGTTGGTCAGAAGCACCGTTGACACAATCTAGACTTATGATTGGCAACTGAAGAACGGGGCAGTCTTGTAAGGCTGAGTCTTTAACTTACCTGTGGAATCTGATGCTATTTCCAGGGAGATAGTATTAGAATTGAATTGAATTGTAGGACACCCAGCTGGTTGGTGTGGAGAGGAAACCCATGCTGGAATTGGGTGCAGAATTAGGGTCTCATTTTCCTGATTTCTGAGAACAAACCTGGGAAACTTCTGATGTCTATTCCAGTGTTCAGTGTGGCTAAGATTCTAGAATATGGAAATACCCTCCACTTTTGCTCCCATTTCTCCTGATAAGCCACCATATTCTCAAAGTCCTGTTGAACCTATCTGCAATTCTGACCCTATGGAGGCAGCAAGATGATAACCCAAAACATTCATGGTTCCATTCGTGTTTTTGCTGGACACTAACTTACTGATGCATTGTCAATGTGAGTCCCAAGGGAGTCCTGGCGAGAACTCCTAAGCACTAAGGGAAGGGCCTGATGGCAGGTGGAATTTGTTTCCAAAGATGAGAAAGAAGTCAGAGTCCTTTCCCCACTACAAGTCAGCTGGCTGCTCTGAGCCCGGGTCTTCTTTGTAAAATCAGGATAGCACTAAAATCTCCCTTATCCTTGTTCCAGCCGTGGTTACTGTGAAATCATGCGACATAAGGCACTGGGAATTCACTTTCAAATGGATAAACCCGTCAAAAATAAATAAATAAATAAATAAATAAATAAATAAATAAATAAATAAATTTGTCATTATCTAGGATTCAGCAACAATCAGATAGACCTAAGTAAGGAACTGATTCTATGTCTGGCATGTAAAAACTTCACCCATCTCATCACTGCAATACTGAGGCTCATTTCAAGGCAGGTGTACTCCTCAGCTCTATTGACTTTCTGGCCCATTATAGCAGGGGCTCATCCTTGACTCAAACCAACCACCAAATCCAAAGGCAACAAAACAACAACAAAGGGGCAGGGGAATGTGCAAAGGAATCTCTCTTTTCAGAGGACAGTCATTAAACACCTCCACATCACCATCCTACCGCCTTCCATCTGACTTCATGGACTGTGGTGGAATCCCATTAAAAAAAAAAAAAATTCTCTGTCCTTATCAAACCACTTTTCCAGCGTGGTTTGTGATTCACCTGTTTCTTTTAATAGAATGTGTATTAATACAGGCACTGGTGCTTGGCTCCATGGTTTCCTTACAGGGAAAAAAAAAAAAGTCACCATCCAAAAATCAAATTGAAATGACTTCAACTTAGGAAAGCCAGCAGAGCAAGGATTCAGTTTCTCATTCAGATCTCTCTCCCTTGGTTCTCAGGGATCTCAGACCAAAATGTGCTTGAGCTCTGGAGCTCCACGGGCACCTAAAGTTTTCATGCGACAGCCTACATCCGTGGGTTGGCCTCATTCAGTGAGACTGAGGAGGCTTTTCAGAAGCGGAAGGAAAGGTGGCTATTTTCCTCCAACAAACACTGCTCTGTCTTATTTCCATTAGAAAAGCTGTGCCCAGGGAGAATATCAAAGTGATTTTGTGTTGCTGGCTTCCAATATATTTTTTTAGTTTTTTTGAAGATTTTATTTATTTATTTGAGATAGAACAAGAGTGAGAGAGAGAGAGTGAGATAGACAGAGTATGAGTGGGTGGGGCAGGGGAACAGAGGAAAAGAGGGAGAAACAGTCTCCCTGCTGAGCTGGGAGCCCAATGCAGGGCTCGATTCCAGGACTCCCGGATCATGACCTGAGCCAAAGGCAGACGCTTAATTGACTGAGCCACTCAGGCGCCCTGATGGGTTCCAATATTGATCTTTTCACTCTCTCAATGGTTCCCATCCAAAAAATAATCTGACTGCTCAGAGTGTATTGTTTGGTGGAAGCCAGAGACTTCTAGTCCGGGCTTCTCTGAGGGCCATCTCCTTGCACAAGGAGGTCGGTGCTCTAAGTGCACAATGAGACTGACTAGACTAAAAATGGGGCAAGGAATCTGGCAGCCGGGTCCCGCCTGAGGTGTGGTGCTGACCATCACTCCCCCTCACAACCTCGTGTGACTCTGCTTCCCCGCCCTGTGCCTCCTCAGACAGTACATAGTCTTGGAAGAGCCCACCATTCTCCATGGCCACACAGCTGTGGTTATTCAAGCTGCCCACTGTCCTGTGTCCACCACCTGGTAGGACGCTTCGGTCCTAGTGTGAACTCATTCTCAGAAGGGACCCGTAGCATGCGAGAGGAAGTATACCCAGTGGTTAGTGCCCAAGTTCAAGACCAACTCTCTGGATTCAGTCTCTTTTCTGCCTCTTACTCTCTCTGCAGTTATAGGCAAATTTGCTTTTCTCTCTCATTCCCTTCGCTGTTAAAGGGCATAATGCTAGCACAGACCTCCCTGAGTTGCTGTGGGGGCCGAATGAGTTAATTGGCAGGAAGCACTAAGAACTATGCTGGGCAAAGACTCCTGGGTGGCTCAGTCAGTTAGGCATCTGACTCAGTTTCGACTCAGGTCATGATCTCAGGTTCATGGGATCAAGTCCCACATTGGGCTCCACACTCAGCATGGAAATCTGCTTGAGATTCTCTCCCTCTGCCCCTCACCCTCCCTCCCCACCCACATAAGCAGTCTCTCTCTCTCTCTCTCAAATAAATAAATCTTTAAAAAAAAAAAAGAAGAAGAAGAAGAACTATGCTGGGCATATAGTAAACACTCAGTAAGTGCTAGCCATTATTATTTTTTTTAATGTGGAGAAAAGAAAAAACTACCATTTATTAAGTATTGCTCCAGGCCAGGCTCAGTGCTAAGCCCTTTACGTTCATTATTTATTATTATTTAATGCTCACTCAATGATATACAAGTCACCATGGCCATTTTTACTGAATGAAGAGATTAGGCAACTTGCCCAAGGCTAGGATCCTGGGATAGGATCTGAACACAGGGATGTCTGATCTGAAATCCTATGCGGAGGCCTGTGTAGAAGAAGCAATATTGTTTCAAGGGAAGTGTTGTTGGAAGAATTCTGGTGGTGACTAACAGCAAAGCAAATAGCAGAGGAGGGTATTCATGTGAGAGCGTCTGCTGGGGGAGTGCAGGACTCAGCTCAGTAACTGTAGTAAGACAAATATCCTTTCTCTCAAAGATACTAAAGGAAAGTGTGACAGATGCCACAGGTTGACCAACCCAGCTGTCATCTCTAGGGCCATTCCCCCTTTCTCATAGTATCTCAATTTTAATAGAGTAACAATTCATCCATTCCTGGGAAATGACTCATGGTCCTCTCGTTCCCCTCGCTAGCTGCTCACATTCCTGTCCTCCCTTACAGCTAGCCACCCAGATCAGACCATGGGACATATAAGGAACATTTTCTTGAAGCCTTCAGAAAAAACTGGTTTCTTAAAAGCCAAAAATCTAGAGCCTAACAAAAAGAAGTTCTTTTGTCCTTGCCCCTTTCTTTAAGCTTGGGATGCGCATGTGATGTTTGGAACTACAGCTGCCATCTTGAGATCACAAAGCACGAGAACGAAAAGACATTAACCCTGAGGATGGCAAAGAAGGATGGAAAAAGCATGGAAGGATCATCAAGTGACTGAACAAATTCTGAGACCACTTAGCTCCAGACTTCTTAAATAAGTAATTAATGTAATTATGAGTTCATTCACTCAATACTTAGTCGAGTGTTCTCTTCCCGACTAACAGAAAGAAGTGAAAGCTTAGCCTAGTCAGAACCAAACTCCTCCATCTGCATTCTCATGATCCATGGCTTATACCTCATCCTGCCCGATGTTTCCAAGGCTACTTGTTTACACAACTTTCCCCTTCCCCTTTTTATAGCCCACCGTAACCCTCCAGCATCACCCATGGCAAGCTATTTGAAGGAAGGAAGCTTGAATCATGTTTTAGCCACTGCCCCCACTCCCCAACCTCACCTGCCATAGTGACTTACTATACTCTTCCATCCTGAATCTCCCGTCCTTTGCAGACAGCCCAACACACACACACACACATGTACACACTTATGTGCACTCACATATACATACACAGAATAACATGTGGTCGTGGACCTGAAGCAGGAATCACGGGGCTACTGAACTCCTGTTCAAGGTCTCAACATGCTGGAAAGAAGAGGCAGGGATGAGCATAAGAAATTGAATTAAACAACAACAACAACAACAACAAAAACTAGGAAGCATGGGAAGAGGGAGAGAAAGAAAATAAACCAACATGGCAACAGCTCAACGGCTTGACACCCGCGAGATTTACAGCACTAATATGCCAGGATGCCTGCTGTAATTAGTTTCTGTAAAAACCGTATCTCCTAGCTCAGATTCAATTAAATCATACAGTGTTTATTTGAGAGCTTTCTTGTTACATGATGGGAGGGCTGGCAGGTCCCCAAACTCAGCTAGCCCACCTGTCCCTTGCCTGGCACAATTTATGTCTCTGTCCCACTGTTTTCAGGTAGTCGCACAGTGAGGAGATGAATGGGTGAATGTGTGTCCCGATAGGGACACAGGGAGATGCCACGTGACAGCAGGCTGGCACCGACTGATGTCGTTTTCTTCAGAACTTGGAAAGGACACCCGCACTGGAAATCGTTAACCCAGCGTTCGATCCAGACTTTGGTTATCTTACCAGCCCTTTGTGTGGAGGAGGCAAAGCAGAGTGAATTATTCCCAAAGATCATCTAAGAACAAGCAAGAAGTTTGTTAGGGCTGATCCTGATGAGGTGGGAAAGAAAAGCATCTCATTCAGGAGATGCATCTGTCTGAGATTTCCTGGTCACCATACAGAAGTGCTTTTCACTGAACGCGCTTTCTATGCCAGCCTTCATTGCCTTAGAATGAATAAACAGCCCCTCGAAATGCCCTCAGTAGGAGACACGTGCATGTGGGGCGGGACAGGGAGGCGAGCAGAGCCCTGTGCAGAATGAGAAGACAGAGCTCGCTGAACGACACCAGCCTCGGCTGTAAGGGCAGTTTCTTCCTCCTGAAACTGAAATCAATATTAAATTAATTCTGTGGGCTTCATCCCCCTGGGTAACTTCCCAGCCTTCCTTCATGGCCAGTCACAGTTCCTTTCACCCTCATCCACTCACTTGTATGGCGTGTGTGTGTGTGTGTGTGTGTGTGTGTGTGTGTGTCTGTTTCTACACCAGCCAGCCAAGTATATGTTCCCCTAGGAGAGAAACAGCATAATACATCAGCTGCTCCCTGTTACTAAAGAGTTAGCAAGAAAATCATCTTGGAAAACTAAGATCTACAGGAAAGAAGAGTCAGAGATATTCTTTAATTCTAAGAGTATCCATCTCCTGCTTTCCAGCCCTGTAACCCGGAGAAGGTCTGGTAAGAGAACATTGACCTTGGGCAGAATCTGTTCTGAAATGTTACTCTGAGTTTCTGAGGATGTTTCTATCTCCCTGTTGTTGTTCTGGTGAGTGATTATTTGCTGTTGTCTCGATCTTCTAATGCCCTCATTTACTTGTTCAAACTTTCTAGGAGACAGTGATTTCTTTGTTGAGGTTGTACTTGAGCACAGGACATAAAATAATAACTTTAAAAGCTTTCCAAGGCTTGAGACAATAGAATGAACTTCAATGCCATTTTCCCCAAGGATATTCTCTTTTCTTTTTAAATCATTATGATTCTTTTCTACCAATGGGTGGTCCCCACTGTTCTGTGACCATTCTTAACCCAGCTTTGCTTCTTCTCTGGCTTAACTTCTGCTCTTTACCCAGAAGCATGAAAGCATCTCAGTTCTAAGGTTCATGGTCAAAGACAAACAACCCAGCAAAAAAATATAATATCAATTAAACTATAACAGAAGCATCATGTTTCTTTAAGTAAAAGCAATCTGCAGACTCTGAGGCTAAAAAAGCTAATATTACTGAGGCAGAGGCTGGACATTTTGAATAAATCCAGACAAGAACCTGCAATGCAGTTATTGTATTTTGTAGGTGAGGAAGCTGGAGTTTGGGAAGATGAAGTCATTTGCCCATTAATGCAATGACAAGCCTAGACTGAACTCTGAGCAGAACTCCCAAATATTTCATCCTGCTTACATATCGGCAATAAAACATTCCCAACTACCCTCTCATGCCTTCTCTCCTCCAAGCCCTCATCCCCTCCTATGGTGCTGAGAGCAGTGCGTGGGCCATCTGACCAGAAGCCACAGCTGATGATGAGGGCCCTGGGGGGAATGATATCAATCAATGTGCAGTGTAAACCTCAATGGTGCAGCTCATGTGCCTAGGCCGTAGGGCACCCAGCACGCTGAACATCCTTGGCGACTACTGAATACCGTCAAGAGGAAGGGGAGATCATCCACCCTAAAGAATAGACCAACACTTACTATTTCATTTCAAAATGGTATCCTATTCCTTGTGGTTCTGTGCAACAGCTTTGCTAAGACCCCCTTAGGCTGTGATCCCAGAAAAGAGATCTTTGACCTCTATCCAACTAGAAAAGAGGAAGGGGATTATGACGAGAGTAAGGCTGCCGGCTTCATGACCTGGCATGGGAAGAAGCAGAGGACTCTAGTCAGCTTGGGAAACACGCATGTGCCGGTCAGACCTATAGCTTTTCACAAAATCAGCCTCATAAGCTGGCCCCAGCCCTGACCAGGGGACAGACGGTGTACTCCAGCACACTCAGCCAGGGGGAGGAGTTCCTCCTGCCTCTCTCCTAACTGCCGTATTGTCCACTGCACCCCTGTGCTAATTAGGAGCACAGACCCCAGAGCCAGACAACCTGGGTTCAGCTCCCCAGCTCTGCTGCTTACTGGCCATGTGACCTTGCATAGTCACATAGTGTATCTCACTCTTTCTACGGAATGCAGAATGGGAACAGGACCTTACCCTCGGTAGCTGTGCAGGTTAAATGAGACCATACATGTGAACTTCCTAGAACATCTCTGACTTGAGTCAAGGCTCTCTATATGATAGCTATTTCTAAAATAATTATTATATGGCTCCTGATGACTTTTAGAAAAGGCACCTTCCAGAAATCCTCCCTGAAATCCACCCAGTTCTCAAAAGTAAGGAAGAGACTGAGGAGCCAGGGTCCTATGGCAGATGCTCAGAATGCGAAGCTGTGGGTGCCTGGGTGGCTCAGTCAGTTAAGTGTCTGCCTTCAGCTCAGGTCAGGTCATGATCTCTGGATCCTGGGATGGAGTCCTGCATCGGGCTCCCTGCTCAGTGGGAAGTCTGCTTCTCCCTCTCCCTCTGCCTGCTGCTCCCTCTGCTTGTGCTTGCTCTGTCTCTCAAATAAATAAATTAATTAATTAAAAAAAAAAAAAAAAACTCAAAGCCGTGTGGTAGAAGGCAAGGGGCCCTGAATTAGCCATCATCACCTGGAAGTAAGTCCCCCATCGTCCTATATGAGTCACAGGACCTCCCACACATCACAAGATCTTCTTAGACCTCTTCATTTCCAACTGCTATGGATAGAATTGTGTCAAACCAAAATTTATATGCTGAATCCCCAGTGTGATAGCATCTGGAGATGGGGACTTTGGGATATAACTAGGGTTAGATGCAGTCACAAGAGCGGGGGCTCTCATGATAGGAACAGTGTCCTTTAAGAAGAGACACTAGAGAGCTCTCTGTCTCCCTCCTTTCTGTTTGAGGACACAGCCAGAGGCAGTTGTCCACAAGCCTGGAAGAGGACCATATCAGCACCTTGATCTTGGACTTACAGCCTCCAGAGCTGTGAGCATCTAACTGTCTGTTGCTTATAGCACACGGTTTGTGGCCTTTTGTTATGGCAGCCTAAGCCGACCAAGACACGACCCGCACCCGAAACCAGCCATCCTTACAGCTCCATCCCCACGCACAAGCACAGAGAGGGGTTTGCGTGGAAAGGTGAGGCTCCTGCCTAAGATCCCGCTGCAGAAAGGATTTCAAGGCCTGTTGTTATTTAAGGACCACCGCAGTCCATGATTGCAAGGATCCCTCGTGTTCTCACAGACCCTCTGCAGAATCCATGCAGCCGAACTCCTACTTCCACTGGCTGGGAACTCCTACTAGAAAGCAGTTCCAGGGGTGCCTGGGTGGCTCAGTCGTTAAGCAGCTGCCTTCCACTCAGGTCATAATCCCAGGGTCCTGAGTTCAAGCTCCACCTTGGGCTCTCAGCTTGGTGGTGAGCCTCCTTCTCCCTCTCCCTCTTACCCCTCTTGTGTTGTCTCTCTCACTGTTTCTCTCTGTCAAATAGATGTTTTTTAAAAATAAATAAAAATTAAAGTAAGTAGTTCTGATGCACAGAATATACATAGTAGTAGCTCACATAACTTAAGTTCCCATAAAACTAATGTCTGCCTTTCTTATTTTGTTAGTTTGGTAGGAAATCTTACTGACATATAGTACATACTTTACCTCCTTTAAAAATATGCGTGTACTTGTGTGTACATATGCATACATATTCAGCTTTCCTTGATGACATATTGGTGTCATTCTGAACATGAGTAAAACAAGACCTTCAGTCACTTTTAGGTTATGCAATATTCTTCGTCTGCAGTACCATTTGGGGGTGCCACGTGACCCCCAACTCCCATCATATTCGACATTATCCTCTGCGTTGGATGTGACCCGTCTCCAGCACAGTTCTGAATGGTGCATTACCTCACATAGTTTTCAGCGATGAGGTACTCACGGTGGCTTCATGTCACCTCCGTGGAATTAAATGCACCATCCTTAGCGGGCAGCTGCTTCCCAATGGCTCTTAAATCTTTCCCCAGCCAGTCTTGCCCCTGGGGGTTCCCCTCCCCACCACAACGCAGGGCGCTGGTCATTTGAGTGCCAGGCTGTGGGCACCACTGCCGAGGGGACTGCTTTGAGGGGCCAAGAACGCAGAGATCTCACAACAGACGCCACAGACAGTGAGTAAGAAGCCGTCCATCATTCACACTGTGAACAGCCAGTGCTGGAGATGCAGATGACCACTGTGGATTGTTATGGGCAACTCAGTGGCCAAATGCCGGAGCCAGATGCTGTAGGAGTTTCCTGATATCGGAGAAGTCAGAAACATTTCTGTTGAATGCACACATTGACGGCCCTGATGAAGCAATAAAAAAAAAATGCATTCTGAGTACACAGAGAAGTGGAGGGATGAACCGAGAACGTTCCAGGAAGCCTGGCGACCTGTCACCGCGGCTGCTGCTGGGCCGTGACTGGGTTCCCGACTGGGATCTTTCCTGTACCCAAGTGATCTGGGTCCCGTTCGCCCTCTTAACAAGGCCCTGGTCAGATGAATTGTCTAAATGGTCGTTTCCATGACAACGACTGATTCTCAGAGTGCCAGAAACAGGAGGCAACAACCATGCCGGAAACAGACCTGAAATTTGCTCCTGATGGAGCCAAAATGAGAGCGCTTGGGGCGGCATGGAAAGCGAGAGGCAGGGGGCAATCCATCAGAGCAGCTCTGTCCCCCTGCCTGCCCTTTTCAGGGAAACCCTGTCACTGTATTCCCTCACACACCTCGCCGGGCTGATCATGTTTCTCAGTCGGCTTTGGGAAATGGCTTACGTACACGGCGCCGACTTCATATTTCTTAGCCGCCATAAGCCTCGGGAAGGCTGCGCCGCCTCTCAATCAAGTTGAACCGTCATAAAATTTCCATTGTTTGACCACCTCTTTCTCAACTTCTACCAAGAGATTATGTGTAGGGGATCTACCTCATTTCCTTTTATTCTGGTTTTGATTCCATTCCTTCTATTGGGGAAAAGTCTTTGTTTCTTTTCAAATGACTTTCGGTTGGCACAGTGGTTCGCTTTGTGAGACTGTCTCGATTTCTCCCCGTCTCTCTCTAACGTGGCTCACTTTGTTGCCCCGGAGACAAGATAAAATTCACAGCTCTGTCTTTCTCTCTCTCTCTCTTTCTGTGGGCAAAACTGCACGAGATTTTTACGGCTTGAAACATTAGAGAAAAATGACCATTTCTTAATTCCAATATTTTGTCTTTCATCTGCGGATTGTTCAGCTTAGCAGCTCAAGATCAGGTTAAAATTAAAGTCACATTAAATCGCTCTGCTTTGTTTTCCCAGTTCCAGGCACATCTTCGTAGTTGATCCTTCACCAGGATGTGATTTCAGAAATACACAAAAAACAACCATTTATACACTTGGTATGTGTGTGAATCATGTGCAGATAGTGTGCTCGATGAGCAAGAATATCTTTGCTCTTTAGGAACTCATTAGGCCCAAAGAGGGGATGGCAGGGAAAGCAATTCGAATACATAACACAGAAGTGTGTGACGGGTTTTCCCGGGGGCAGAGGATTCAGGGCTGAGAGGAAAGGAGGAAAGGGAGGTAGAGGGGAGAGGGCGAAATGAGGGCAGTCCCCCAAGAGATGGAATCAATGCTGAGCAAAGGCCTACAGGACGGTGGCACTTCGACCAGTTTGGAAGTCCCCAGAGAGGTGCCCAGCTAGTTCAGGGAATGTTTACTGAATAAGGGGCACAAGTGGAAGGTATTCGAGGAAAGAAGAAAATACGTAAAGGCGCCAAGGCAAAACAGAGCACGGGAGGTCTGAGTTCTCAGGCTGTAATGCTGAGAAACTGAGGAAGCGCGGCCTAGAGGGCACGGCTGGACCGCTCCCTCTAAGATGACAGAGAAGAGGCCCAGAATGTCAGACAGAGGGAACAGGCAGGGCCACGGCCTGGGCCAAGAATCGCCCTTGAAAAGCAATCTTTAAGCTTCCTACGTCTTGAGAGGGTGCTTGCGTTTGACACCAGTCCAAGTCCAGGGAGGGAACGTTGAAGGACGCCCCCGAGAAGCTTCCGTAGTTCACTGGGCTGACAGATGGCGACGCCCTGGGGTTGCTGCTTCTGGACAGAGGGCCAAATTGCCCGGGGGGAGCGGGACAGAGATGATGTGGTGTGACAGCTGAGGCCAGCGCAGAGGCCTCCCTCGCACACTGGCAGGCTTTCCCAGCTCAGGAGCTTTCGGTCAAGTTTCGATCTTCGAACGGCCACATCAGTCATCAGGACTCTCAAAGCTTTGGAGGGGAGGACGGGAAGAAGAGGAACCGAGATAGGACCGGAGCCTCCTTCTCTCCCCCAGGACCTCCCCTCCCCCTCCTTCCACTCCAGCCTTGTGGCTTAGAATTGTGTCTGAAGGTGCCAGACAGGAACTGTCTACCATTCATCCTGGTACTACAATGAACTCCTATGGTGATGGGAAGGGCCTAGAAAATGATCCTGACAGTGGCCTCACAGTGCCTTGCATTCCCCTGCATGCTCCAGGAGAAAAGCAGCCACCAGGGACCCCCAGGTTCCCCGGGGAGAGCAGAATCATCTGGGGCACAGAGGAAGACCTGTCACAGAGAAGGCAGGTAATGGATAATACATGGAAAGCAAAATGAGTGGACAAATGGATGGCTGGATGGATAGATGGAGAGACAGACAGTTGGCTTTGCAGCAAGAAGTCAGAAACCCAAGTCCTAAGGAAAAGCTGGGTCAGAAATGGAAGGCCATAGCATGAGACTGAGGATGAAGGGCTGTCAGAGGACACCCACGGGATATCTTTCGATGATTTGCTCCTTGCCAAGACCTTTTGTTAGTGAGGCAGTACCCTCCGGGCGAGGACCGGAGAGAGGAGAAATGCAGCAGTCTTTGGCTTCTAGTCACTTGGTTGTTACTCTCTTAGGATAAAATTAAAACCCACGAAGACTATAAAAGTAGTTATTTTTATATGACCCTTCTGCCATATAACCATGGGTTGAAAGTACCGTGAGAAATGTCATCTTTAAATCCAGAAAGTAAGGTTACATGGAAAGTACTCAAACACAATATAAAATCCTTGTTTAAAAAAAAAAAAAAGCTATTGTTGCTATATCTTCTAAGCCCTCACCTATTACAACCTTTTGAGTATTGACCTATAAACAAATACTAAGCTCTGTTTACATCCACACAGGAATTCCCCAAGGAGTAATAATGCTCCCGAAATCCCTACTCAAATTACATTTACATGGAATGGTCCAGATGAAACCACACACTCCATATTTGGCCCCGACGCTCTGCCGGAATTCAGTGTTCTTGCCAGAAAGCAAATATAATGTTTTTGTAATTTCATCCCAAGATTCTTGTGCCACTTTCCATACCGCAATGTGAGACGAGCCACACAGACCGGACCAGATTCGGTTTAGTTATAGACGGGCCCAGGAGGAATTTGCCCTCACCCACCTCACGATTGCCTCCGTTACTGAAAGTTCCTTGTTGTAGTAAAATCCAGATTACCCAAAATGTGCAAAGAAAAGAATTGTTTTCTATTTCCAAAGTGAACCAATCAAAGGTTACCCAGCAATCCTTTTTTGTTTCAGTGTTATGAAAATCTGTCCTAAAACACAGAAACACAAAAACAAAAATATTTCGCCTCTGAGTAACCATAAAGAATATGCACATTTGACCTTTCCTTGATGATTTACAGTCTTGCTTGGAATAGCTTCCTGGGCACCCATGACCACTGTCCAGTAACAACACCCCAGCCCATCCATTATAAGTCAGGAAGAGCTGGCAGGAGTATAGAGTTGCCAGGAGCATGAACTCTGAAGCCAGATTGCTTGATTTACTCCTGGCTTTATGCCTTAGTGGCTATGTGATCTTGAGCATCTCTGGGCCTCAGTTTCTTTATCTGTAAAATAGGAGACTAATAACAGCACCCACCTCTCAAGGCTGTTATGGCACTGAAAGAGTTGAATGTGTGTAATGTGCTTGCACCATACCAGGTCACCTTGTTGGTTGCTGCCACAACCTAGGAATTTCAGGGACTCCCAGTGGGAAGAGACATGAGAGACCCTTCCTGGGCCTGGTTCAGGGGAAGCATAGTCTCCTCCGCATCCCACTACCCTGAGTTCTGAAACTTGACTGTCAGTTCTTCTCTTGCTTCTCCCCCATGTATCCAAGCCCCAGTCGTCCTGAAGATGTAGATGCTAGAAACGGGAGGATATCAATTGACCTCAGAGAGGCCCCTGGAAATTGCATCTCTGAAATAAATACTGCTAACCAAGTGAGGGTAAGTTTGCTAACTTCAATTCAGCTTTCCAAGAAAGAGCACATTTATATATCTTTATTGACTCCAACTCTGCACAAGGATCCCAAAATTCAATCTTAGTACCTTTGGAGGCTTTCTGACCTACCAAGATCATGCAAGTAGCCAACATGGTCTTTTGAAGTCCTAGTGCCTGGGATTTCTTAGCCCATGCCAGGAGCAGAAGAAGCCAATTATTACTGGGGCCAAGGTCCCCATTTTCTGGACGCAAGCACCCTGAGAACTCTCTACAACTATTTCTGCTCAAAGTCCCCCCGCTAACATGGGATGCAGACAGAGAGGAGGTGAGGACGCCGTGACTCAGCAGACCCGCCCATCTGCACCAGCTCCCCAGGCTGGGGATAGCTCCCCATCTCTCTCAGCTTTCACTTGCACACCCCAAAGAGCCTCATCTCTCTGCAGCCTCAGGAGTTCATAGTCAAGTGTCCCTAAATGACCTGTCTACTTTCTTAGAACGAGAGAACTAGGATAAAATTAGTTACGCACAACAGTGTCTCATTCAAGCGCATTCTTCTACCGCAGCACAAAAAAAGCCCAAATATTATCTTAATGCATTACCTTGACATACAAGCTTTGTGTGTAGTTTACTAATCGTTCTCATGAATACTAAATGCAGCAACACAATTCTGGTTTAAATGGAAGGTCCTGTTTCTTAAGGTCCTACCGAATCATACTTTGAAGTTCTTTATTTTCAGTGCACGGCTAAGAACCCTAACTGCTTATATTATCCAGGCGGCAGAAGAAGCTGTTCTCGTTCATGAAAGAGTGACAAACATTACCGGTTTCTAACCTGAGGGCAGATAGATCAGAAATATATGTGTCTCTTTGTGCACCTGGCTACATCTCCCCAGAAGGTGGGATTTCAGCCGAAGCAGTTTCGGCGGTTCCTCCACGTCCTGTCCTCGTGGCCGACCGCCAAGAATCCCACCCATCAGTGCTATTGCCCAGCAAGGACAGGGCCACAGCCGCCAGCTATGGGAGTTGAAAGGGCTCTTGCCCACCCCTGCACCACACTGAGTACACACACGTACATGCGTCCAGAAGCAGGGGTGGGAAGACAGGGACAAGGAGGAGGCCAGCAGGGAACACCAGCTAGAGGCCTTGGCACGCTCACCTCATCTTATACAACAATATCATGGCTCCGGTTCATAGACTTTGATCATCTCCACACTAGATGCATATGCATTCTGTGTTTCGATCCTCACAATGACCCAGGGAAACAAAACTGACAGCTTCCTTACCAAGCAAGCAAGCCTCCATGGCAGGCTGAGGGATTTGCCTGCCCGAGAGCACTCAGATTGACCGTGCAGGAACTACACAAAAATGTGGCTGTCCCAATTTGTAGGAGAGAAAGATGCTTCCTTTTTTTTTTTTTTTTTTTTTTTTTGAGAAAGTGTTTTCATATCTATTACATCATGACTCCTCTCCTCTAAATCCAGGAAAACAGGATTATCACTTCACGGGTAATAAAATGTGAAATTGATGATTTGCCCAGAAACAGCCAGGAAACAAAAGAAGGCTCTTCAGTCTTCAGATCCTTCGCTCCTTCCCCCACTTCCTAGCTGCCTTCCCATGAGCATTTTGCTCTATTCCTTTGTCAGTTGGCAGCCAGAAACATCATCCCCCAGAATCAGGATGAGTGCTTGGCGTCTGCACCAGACACCGTGCTCATTTGGAGAATGCAAGAACCAATGAGAGAGGATCCCTAACGGGGTTCCAGAACCAGCGGGGGAGACGGACCTGCGAACAGATAGTATGCTGTCAGCCATGAGTGCTTGAGTGCTGTCATAGTGGTGAGCGCGTGGGGCGGGGGTGGGGGGAAGCAGTGGAGTGGGGGCTGCTCTGCCTATTCAAGGTGGGGGAGATGCATTCTTCCGGCCCAGGAAGAAGGTGGAGGTGGTCCGGAAGCTCCCCACAGCATTACCCAAACACAGGAATTAGCTTACATACAACCTAAAAGCTGGAAGGACAAACACTTAACCTCCAGCACGTTATTGAGACTCATGAAAATTACAGAGTAGAAGAGTGATCAGCTAGCCTACTGATCTTTTCTACTCCGAACACTTTAATTGAAATTGTCCTGAGTCATGCTTAATACCTCTGGATATTTCTTGGAGCCATAACAGGTACAAATCCTCAGCAGCCAAGTTGTTTATCTAAATTCATCCCGGAATGTGTGCCACGCTTGCCATTTTAGCCTCCGCAAAGAACATGAAAAGGCCAAATTTAGTAGCAGATGACAAGTGTTGGGTCCAGGCATTTCCGAGAAGCTTATGAAATCCTGTCCTGTTTACTGAAAGTCTAAATCTCCCTTCCCAAAACCTGTCCTTCTCACAAGGATGAAGGGAGTGCTCACACAGGGGCTGTTACTTCCTGCAGCTTTTGGATGAGGAAATCAGACCCACCTGCCTCTGGGGTGCCCGCAGGGGAGGCTGGGCAGCCCGGGGCCGTGGGAGAGGCTGGCATCACCCGTGCCCTGAATGAGCCCTCCAAGCAATGATGAGAAGGAAGCCACAAGGGTCTAAGTGTTATATGTTTACACAGCACCCTGGCCCTTGGTCTTCTTAAGCAGGTGGCTTTACAGGAAAAGACCAGAGACAGTGGCAGAAGAATGAGACAACAGACCAGCCACTTCCTAAGGCCAGGCACCTTTTCCTAATGGGACACTATATGCCTAGTGACAGCAGCCTAAGGACAAAGACTGAATTCTTCCCGGCACAGGCAGCAAGAGTAGAAAGCTGCCTCCAGAGTGTTGCTCTGCAAACAAGCGCAAGTGTTAATATTTTAAACAGTGGGGTCAGTGATCTTGGGACTCATCAATTAATAAAGTCATTTTTTTTTTCTTGTAGACACTCAAAAATCCTTTGCATTTGGATCTTTTTTAAAGTTGTGGCTTCATTCAGCCATGTTATTTTGTAACATTTATGGAGCTCGGATGCAGGCCGCAACGTTTTCTCCGATACTCCCAAGTGGGGCTAGTTCCCTTCTCACCATGTGGCTGGTGTCCCCAAGGCTACACCCAGGCAGGCCAGCCATCTCATTTCCATCTGGTCAACCCCCAGGAGCTATTTTGGGTTTGGCCTGCTTTTAATCCATTTTTCCTGCCAGTGCAGGCTCAGCCCCTCTACTCTCCTGGGACTCTTTCCTCTAAGGAAACCTTTGAAAAATAGTCTTCCCATAGGGCTGGCCTCCCCATCCTCTGCCCTCCCAGCTCCCCACTCCCTCCTCCTCTCCGCCCCCGCCTTTGGCTCCCTCCTGCAGTCTCTCCGTAGTGCACCCTGTACGTGCCTGGACCTTGGCTCGGGTTTTATTTACTCTGTGCCTGGAGCACACACACATTTGTATAGCTGATTCCTGCCGGTCCACCAGGCCTCTTCCGGTCTCCAAGGTGACTCAGGTGCTCCTCCCTCACACTCCTGTAGACTCCGCCCCAGGAGGGCTCTGACCCCAGCCTTGCACAGCTGGACCGTTTTTACCTGTCCGTCCTTGACCCCCACGTGCAAAATTACCAACTCCTTCTGGATAACCACTGTGCTTCCTTTACCCGCGCATGCTGCATGCCAGACACACGGTCCATGTCCCGTATGCCTTTGCTGAACTGAATTTAACAGCGCTAGGAAGTGTTGGCAGGACAAGATGAGAGCCAGGAAGAAGACGGGACTGGAGAGAGAGAAAAGAAAAAGGAGCATTTGGTGCAAAGGGAGAAGGCCCCTCCGAACTCTGCCTCCACTCTCTTGCTTGACCTTGTATATGGACTAACACCAAGCGGATGATGAATCAGACAGAAACAATGATACTTATCTCTCACCTCCGCTGCCTCTAGAAAGGGTCCCCAAGTTCATTGTCTCCAGGGGCCAAGTTAGGTAAGACTGGTGTGAAGAAGTGGGCCAGATGTTAACCAGCAGGGGAATAGTGGAACCATAGAAGCACTATGGAGAGACCCTCACTGGCCCAGACACTACAAATCCCAACAGTGTGGGACAAGAAGAGCCAGCCGGGGACCCAGCGTGGGCTCAGATGACCAGAGCAAGAAGCTCTGCATTGCAAGGGACTAGCCTGGAAACAGAACCTGTTTCCCTTATTTTTCTATATTTTATTGGTTTAAAATGCACTTGAAGGTGTTCTTCATAACACGATTCTATCTACTTGCAACTACCATTCAACATGCTGTTTCTATGGGGAAATGGAGTTCAAGCTCTAATTCTAAATGTGAGGACTGTCCTAGCACCGCATCTTTGGTGACGACAGCATTCATTGTGCCAGCCTCTGAGGGACAGAACTCCAATAGAGAGGGAATCCCGAGCCCAGGAAGCTTGGGTTCTCTCCATAGCCCTGTATCTATCTCTATAGTTCCCTCATACGTGATGGGGCAGACATACCAGAATATCTACAGAAGCCACATTATCCCCACCCCCTTGCCCACTGTGCATCATTCTATGCTCTCTTTCTCACCTTCACGTGGCTCTCTTCTTTTCATCCTTGGGGGTCCCTCTTTCCTGGATCCTCCTCCAGCAAGGTTAACTGACTCCCCAGATGTTTCCAGAGCATTATGGACCTCCCCCAGCCTAGTGCTTATCCACACCGGAGTGTAATTGTCATTTGTGGTTGGCATCTGCCCTACACTGGCCAAGGCAGGGCTTGTGTGTATCCCCAAACCTGGCCGGGGTTGCACACTCAGTGGTCAGCATCAAGGGAAGGAGCAAATGAATCAATGAAAGAGCAAATGAACCAAGTGGATAGAGCAAACTTTCCAGCTAAATCTCTGAGTAGGTATTCTCAAACAGATCATATAACACACTGTCTTATCAAAGGACAGGAACAAATCTGGAGTCTGAAATTCCCCATACCTGCAAGGTTCAATGCTTATTCCTGCTTCACAATAACCTCCATGAGATAGGTATTCTCATTTGTCTTTTACAGAAAAAAAAAAAAAAAAAAGTAGTTCAAAGATCAGAAATACCGAATAACTTGCCAAACATCACACAGCTAGTACGGGCTGAGTCCCAAACTCCAGCCCAGATTTACTGACTATAAAAACCTGTGTTTTCCCAATACACCAGATGGGTCAGAGGTTGGGGAGATCATTAATATAGAGGATCATTATGCTGCTGCCACCACTCCAAGCCTTAATATTCTAAGTTGAATCAACTCTTAGGAGATGTCAACTCCCAGGTCAGGTTCTGGATCACAGCTGTTTGGTCTTTCACTTCGGGTAGAAGCTTCACTTCACTGTCCTGGGGTTTCTGTGAACATTGAGCAACTGCTCCACCTGCCATCCCAGACCTGTCTCTCCCATTTCGTATTCTCATTTAGCACATTTTAAAAACCATTAACGGACAGCCTCAAGCCATATCCCCAAATCTTCCTAATTAAAATGTTAGGGCAATATTTATCACCATATTTTGGTAAATATACAGATGAGTAAGAGAGAGGCAGGCAGAAAGAGAGAGAGAGAAACTGGAAGAACAAAGCAGTCATAAACAATGGGCTCTTAAAATAACACTCTTTGATAGAGGTGTCATAATGACGCACATCACTAGAGAAGAGAACAAAATGGAGGAAGATCTCTGGCCAGTCTTTATACCTTATAAAATTACTGATTAAAACAATTCTTAAAGTCACGTAGTATTAAGTGGCAAGTAGTTTAACTACAATAGCATGAGTCAACTATTGCATATTCTGTTCTATTTTAGCATTGAATCCTAAGATGATTCAGGCTAACCGTGTTGTTTCCCGAACTGCTTTAAAATCAGATCTGCCTGCAGGAGAAGAGGTAGAATCACTGGCCTGCAACCCAAGGGGCAGCCAGTCGGCACAAATTCTAGCCCAGGGTCTATAAAACCCCGAGACAGCTGCATGGAAGGGACCCAGGGCTGTTCCCACTGGCTGTTGTGGTCTTTGAAAATGGGCCAGCAAGGCTGACAGAGAAAGAAAGCAGACCTTTTCAGAACTCAGCAGCTCTGCACGGTGACGTAGGAAATGGACAAGGGCTGCCCTGTTGAATTTGCAAATGGGAATGTCACCACACTTATGAAAACAGTTCTGGGTACAGCCTATGCCACCTACCAGCTCATCAAGTTTGTTTAGGGTGAGAGGTGATGTTATGTCTACCCTCTATCAGGCAGAAGGCTCATAAAAAAGCAAATAGCATCAATGGCAAATCCAGTGGTGTTTTCAAGGGGAAAGTGGCAACACACATTTGACAGGGATTGTCTCTGCCAACCAGCATATGAAGACGAACTTAGGCCACAGGGCTCCGGATGAGCTACCACTGCTCAAAACAAGAGGTAGTCTTTTGTAACAGAAATATTTACAGCTGGAGAGCCATGGTCCCAGAAAGAAAATGTCTTAAATGAAACTTTATGCCTTCGTAGCTTTGCACTTTCAGATCCTCAAATACTCCATCACTGTTTTCTTTATTCCTTTTTCTCTCTCATGAACTCACTGCCCCTCTGCAAGTTTTGGGAAATCAAATGGCTGCCCACTCTGCAGCTGTTAAAGAAAATGTACCATGCTAAGTGAAAGAAGCCAGTTACAAGAGTTCGCACACTGTATAGTTCCATATATAGGAAATGTCCAGAGTAGGCAAATCCATAGGGCAGAAAGTAGATTATTGGTGTTTAGGGCTGAGGTGTGGTGGGGGTGGGGGTGGGGGGGAGGACTGGGGCATGATAGCTAAGGGTATGGGGTTTCTTTGTGAGATGGTGAAAATGTGCTAAATTAATTGTGGTGACGGTTATACAACTCTGTGAATATACTGAAAGAGTATATATTTCAACTAGGTGAGGTATATGGTATGTGAATTTTACAGCTGTTGAAAGAAAGAAAGAAAGAAAGAGAAAGAGAGAAAGAAAGAAAGAAAGAAAGAAAGAAAGAAAGAAAGAAAGAAAGAAAGAAA
>NW_019154099.1:6895781-7237523 GCF_002288905.1 Enhydra lutris kenyoni | reverse complement strand
AAAAGAAAAAGGAGGGAAAGAGGGAAGGAAGAGGGAGGGAAGGAAGGAAGGAAGGAAACAAGGGAGGAAGGGAGGAAGACAGAGGGGAGGGAGGGAGGGAGAGAGGAAGGAAGGGAGGAAGGGAGCGAGGGAGGAAGGAGAAAACACAGCAGCCCGAAGGCAGGAGAAGTGGTTTACAATTGCCTCGGCTCAGCCTGGATCTAAGTTCTCTGCTTCCTTCTAGTGTGAGTCACCCCCACCTTCTCCCTCCCACTATACACACTTACACACATCAAAACCTACACTCCAACCATCTCAAACAATTTATATTTCCACCCAAACTCCCTGCACTTCTATTCCTTTCAGTTTTTGCATAAGCTCCTCTCTACCTTGAATGCCTATCGACCCCTTTTCCCACCAAAGGAGCTCCCATTCATCCTTCAAGAGGGCTTCAAATGTCACGTCCTTCAGGATGTCTCTCCTGACCTCCCCTCATAGTTAACAGGCTCCTCCTCATCACCCCTGGAGGACCATTCTACCCATGGCATCTGTATTACATGGTAGGGCATTTGCCTCAAGGCACTACAACTTTTTCAACGCACATGGCATCCCCAATGAGATCACAAGCTCGTGAAGGATAAATATGATATTTTATTCATCTTGGTATTGACAAAACTTGGAACCGGGGCTGTCACACAGAGGGCATCTAGTCAGTATTTACCAAATGACCCAACAGCGTGGAAAGGTGATACCTCCATACACAGGTCCTGGAAAGATAACCAGAACTAGCTCCTAACTCCCACTGAGAGTAGAAACATTAATGGTTTCTCAAAGAAAGTGTCTGGGTGCCCAAGTCCACCCCAAGTGGGAATCCCACCCACAGAGTTCCAGGGACCCTACTGATACTTGGGCTGGATCCACACCAGGAGGGAGAATGCAAGTGGAAGGCAGAACGTGTTGTTAGGGAGAGACAGAAAGAGCTACGAGCGCAAGTAGAACTGCAAAGCAAGCCTTGCAAGCACAGTAACAAAGCAGTTTGCAGAATGTTTTCTAAGGAAACCAAACTCCATAGAGACTGCTTGATCAGAGCTATGTCTAAAATGAAATCTGAGCACTTGCTGATGTCAAGTCTAGAAGTTTCTGTACATAAAACAAGCACCCTGAGCAAAAGAAGCAGCCAAACTCACACTGACAAGAAAGGACAAGAAGGGTGTGAAACAGAGAGGAGGTCAACGGAGCCTGAGAGAAAAGGCTAAGAAGTCAGAGAGCCACCTTCTCCATAAACAAAGCCAGAAGGCTATTAATTATATCTGTGGATTTTTATGTACTTATGTGGATGGTAATGGGTAGACTTCCTTAATGTAAGTTCACTCATTCTCAAAGGTCATTATCTTGGCCTCATGGAGTCCTGAGATAAAGATGTCCCTCTAGGTCTGCTCAAATGGGAACAGGACTTGTCAACTCCTATGCAACACTAGGAGCTGTAGGAGCTTCTAAAGCAAAGACGGCATTCCAGACCCTATGTGTTAACTTGACCTTATTATAAATTAACCTCATTATACTGCCATCTAAAAATAAACCAATAAAAATGTAGATATGAACTCTTCATGCTTGTAGCGCTAATACAATTTGAAGAGCAATACAAGTTTACAAATTAAACGGAAACAATACCTCAAAGGGCAATAAAATTCAAATTAACCACATTAAATTAATGGCACCAATAGCATTGCTTTATGGAGACTACTTCACAGCACAAATGCGTGGCTGACATGGTTTCGATGCTGGCATCTTTGACTGTGGCATGCCTGTGCCACCCTGTGCCATGGGATGACTCAGTGCTCCCACCACTTTCCTCGGTTTAACGCGACACTACACCTCCATTCACGCAAAGCTTCGAGATGGCATTTGCCCTTCACCAGAGTGTATGCAGTCATAGCTGGGGGCGTTCCAATCATACCAGAATGCCACTGGTAAGCTCATCATCCTGTTGCTCCAACTATTCCATTAAATGTATGATTGTAAATTATTTTTGTATTATAAAGGTTAGACTACTATAAATTATTTTTGCCTAGAGAACCTGTGGATTCCTCTTGAGAAACATTCTGTTAGATGAACCACCCACCAGACTACATTCTCCTATTTGTCCAACTGGTCTGACCACTCTTTGTGCCCAGTGAAAGACAGGCCGCTCCAGTCACCAGAAATCTTGAAGAGACAGGAGTTCCCCCAAGACAGGGTCAGTATTTAGAGTAAAACACGGAGATGAATACTTTCACAATGGGTTTTCCTCTGGAAGTTACCAATGGAAGGAAGAATTCCTATGGATGGAAGGACAAAGGGCAGAGGGGATGACTCACCTCCCTCCTCAACAGATCCTCCCCAGGGCAGCTTCTCTCCCAGCTGAGATCACCTCCCTTGACCCCACACCCCACTAGCCACATGTGGCTGTGTCTCCCAGAAGTCTGAGCGACCAGCTAATGAAGCTCTGCTGATCCATTAGTTGTTTTACAACTGGCTTGTCCTGTCTTGTTTTTGTTTGTTCATTGTTGTTGTTTAGCTGTGGTAAAATACATATCATATTTAATTGACCCTCTTAAATATTTTTAAGTATATAATTAGGTGGTATTAAATATCTTTGGATTGTTGCGCAGTTACTTTCTAGAACTTATCCATCTTGAAAAACAGACTTTATACTCATTAAACAATAACATCCAATTCACCTGTCCCCTTAAGTCATGGACCCCCACCATTCTACTTTCTGTCTCTGTGGATTTGACCACTATAGGTACCCCATATAGTGGATTCAAACAATATTTGTCCTTCTGTGATGGGCTTATTTCACCTAACATAATATCCTCAAAGTTCATCCATGCTGTACGTAGACCTGAAATTCCTTCCTTTTTGTGTCTGAATAATCCATTATATGCATATCATACATGTTGCTTATCAGTCCTTCCATGGATGGATTTTTAGCTTGCTTCCACCGTTTGGCCATTGTGAACAGTGCCGCCATGAACATGGGTGTACCTTATTTTATTTTTGACTGAATTGGCTGATTATTTGGGTTCTATCATATTAACCTCTGAGTTTTCTAGATTTCTCAATCTCCTTTTAAACCTGAGAAGAGCTTGCCTCTGAGATTTGGTGCTTTTTTTTTTTTTCTTCAGTGTACGATTTCATGCACTTTCTGCCTCCAGGCATGGGCACAAAGCTTCATGGATGACAGGTTGCAACAGCTAGACTCCAGAACGTCCTGCAGGAACCTGTAAATATGAGCGTAGACAATGATGCTTGAATCAGCTTCCCAGAGGAGGAGAACGAAGAGAGGTGTTGTTCTCAGCCATCAGCCACAGGGTTTCCCCTCAATGTGGTAGGATCCTGGTGTATCCTCAGAGGGACTCTGCCATGAAGCTCTGGGAAGCCTCCTCTCTCACCAGCCTTCCATTTCCAGGATTTCACAAATGCTTCAGTGGAAACTCCCTCTCTTGTAAGTGATGAAATCAACCCAAAGTGAGCTGAAATTGTAGGGGAAAGCTGTCATTCATCATGACACCTTTCCTGTGAGTAACATGTGAGATGTGCTATGACTTGTGGAGGATCACTTAGAACGCCACCGTCTAACAGCTGCCCCCCGACACGTGTGTAAACACACACACACACACACACACGCACACACACACACACACAAACACACACACCCTACAGAAATTGGGCAGCTAATGTCTACAGCCTGCTGACCTGAAATCCATCCTCCCAAACCCGGAAGCCATACAGAAGTGCATTCTAACACCGATCTATTTTCTCCTGGTCTAAGAAAATAACTCCCACAGGGCATATTTGTTTCTGGTCTCACGAGAAGACATCTTCCCCCCCGGCCTATGAGAACCTGTGTTTTCACAAAAGGGGAGATCTCAGAGGTATCTTCCCTCTCTGCGCCCACACCTACACAAGGAGCCCCAGGCCATTCCCAGTCACGAGCTAGTCTTCTCTCTGTGCACACCTGGTTCCAGGTGGAAGAAGAACTCCTAGGAGATGGAGAGGTAAAAAGTGGATTCTTAGATAGCACCCACCTGCTGAGAGGAGGAAGCGAGGGGCAGAGGATTGAGCCCTGGGCTGAGAACCCTAACGGAAGTCTTGGATTCCAGGACACGCCGCCTCCTCCTTTTGCCTATATTGTGAAGCTGATGTGAGGGCCACACATAATTTGCAACAATCTTTTGTAAAGGCTAATATGCTTTACAAATGGAAGGCACTTTCGCTTTATTAAATAAATAAATTAATTAATTAATTAATTAAATAAAATTTAATACAGATAATTTCCTGCTTGAAAACATTTTGTTCACAATTTTAATGGCTGCAAGATAGGATTTGGTTTTAGGAATGAGCAAACGGTTATACAAACCACCAGCTACATTCCCCCAGGCCTGAATTGTGTCCAGGATCAAAGGGCTGCTTTAAGATCAAAAGGCGTGGCAATCCAGAAACCAAGCCTGGATCTGCCTCACCCTAGTGCCCCCAGAGGGGACCAGCTCTGCAAAACAGTAAATATTCCCTCCTCTTTGTTCCCCAGCAAGCTTCGTTTCCACTTTTTTTTTTTTACATCTACATGGCTTAGTTATTGCATAACTGGAGTTTTGTACCTCTTAATCCCCATTACCTATTTCACCCATCTCCTCACTTCCCTTCCTTCCAGTAACCACCAGTCTGTTCTCTATATTTATGAGTCTGTTTCTGCTATTTTATTTGTTTGTTTGTTCATTTTTTTTTGTCTTTTAGATTGCACGTATAAATGAGATCATATGGTGTTTGTCTTTCTCTGTCAGACTTATTTCACTTAGTATAATACCCTCTAGGTCCATCCATGTTGTATGCAAATGGCAAGAGCTTTTTTATGGCGGGTATGGTTTTACTGTATATATATATACCACCTCTTCTTTATTCATTCATCTATTTGATGAACACTTGGGTTACTTCCATATCTTGATTATTGTCAATGATGCTGCAATAAACAATGGTGTATCTATCTTTTGAATTAATGTTTTTGTTTTCTTTGGACAAATGCTCAGTATTAGAATTATTGGATCATATGATATTTCTATTTTTAATTTTTTCATGCACCACCATACTGTTTTCCACAGTGGTTACACCGATTTACATTCTCACCAACAGTACACAAGAGTCCCCTTTTCTCTACACCCTTGCCAACAGTTGGTATTTCTTGTCTTTTGATACTAGCCATTCTGATGGGTATAAGATAATATCTCACTGTGGTTTTGATTTACATTGTCGTGATGATTTGTGATGTGGAGCATCTTTTCATGTGTCTGTTGGATCTGTCTGTCTTCTTTGGCAGAAGGTCTGTTCAGGTCCTCTGCCTATTTTTAATTGGATTATCTGCGGGTTTTGGGTGTTAAATTGTATACACTCTCTCTATATACTTGATATTAACCCCTTCTCTGATATATTATTTGCAAAATATCTTCTCCTATTCAGTAGGTTGCCTCTTTGTTTGTATGGAGCCATAAAAGACTCTGAATAGCCACAATAACCTTGAAAAAGAACAAAGTTGGGTGTATCACAATCCCAGATTTCAGGACATCCTCCCAAGCTGTAGTAACCCGAACGGTACTGGCCCACAAACAGATACATAGATCAATAGAACAGGTTAGAAAGCCAAGAAATAAGCCCACACTAATATGGTATTAATGTACAATAAAGGAGGCAAGAATATACAATGGGGAAAAGAGAGTCTCTTTTATAAATGGTGTTAGGAAAAACGGACAGCTACATGCGAAAGAATAAAACTGGACCACTTTCTTACACCATACACAAAAATTAACTCAAAATGAATTAAAGACCTAAATGTGAGACCCGAAACCATAAAACTTCTGAAAGACAACTTAAGTAGTAATCTTGGATATGGGCCTTAGCAATATATTTATGGATGTCTCCTTACGCAAGGGAAACAAAAGCAAAAAATAAACTATTGAGACTGCACCAAAATAAAAAGCTTTTGCACAACAAAGGAAACCATCAGAAACAATAGTTTCCACTTTTATCTCCTTCCATACCCAGGAAGCAATGAAGGCTCACAGGGCTTGCTCAGGGCAAAGTCAGAAGGAAGCAGGGCAGAAAGATGACCAGACAGATGACCTAGACCTAGACAGATGACCTAGCCCACTCATTGGTGGGTGCAGAAGGAAGTGCTCTTTGCCTTATACAGATTTCTCAAAATGATCAATGGAAATATCAACGGAAATGATCAACAGAACAGGAAATATCACCGTAGGAAGGAAATACAAGTGTGCCTTTCCTATTTTATCTTGAACCTCTAATGTTAAAAATTCTATTAAAAGTAAGTTTGCATAAGATCTCTGATTAGAATACATTCCCATCCCTTCTCTTTCACCCGCCATCACAACAGTCTCTACTTCTCTTAGAAAAGTGAAAATCTTAGTAATTTGTTCCAATTACTCATGATTCATTCCCCATCTGTTAAGCAGTAACTTTTCCTCCTCTCCAAACCATAAACCCCAACATTCACCTGACTATTGGAATTCTACCCCACTAGATAATTACGAAGAGTACCAACAATACAGAAGCTTCCACCTTGAAGGATACCAGTCTCAAATATTTCTAAACTGCAGGGGAGATGGGTTCACTTCAGGGCTGCTGCTGCTCTTGGGCTGGGCCGCTGCTGTCCTTCTAAGTTTCTTATAAGTCCCCCACAGCTGTTCCAAGCTGCCCTCCTTGTGTCTGCTTTGTGCCACTGACCCTGGTCACACCCAAGTGGCAATCACACAGAGGCCGCTTGGCCCTCAGTGTCCTTGAGCCAAGCTGAGAGGTGCCTGATCAGAACATACTCTCCTGCCTGGGCTGGGTTGCCAATCACATGGCTCTTCTGGTTCTGCCTCCAACCCTCTCTCAGGAGCTTAAAAACCAGTCTTATCCAAAGGTCGAAGCTGAATCTAACTATGAGGAAACAATCAGAAAAGATCCAAATGGAGGATTGGTAAAGCAACTGGCCTGGACCCTTCAAAAGCCTACATGTCATGGAAAACTACAGAAGATCAAGGGGTCTGTTCTCTAGACTAAAGGGGACCAACCACAGACGACAGCTAAAGATGATGGACGGCCTTGCATCACGTTCTGGAATTTGAAAAAAATATATATATATATATTTATATATTTATATATATATATATATATATATATATATATATATATATATATATTTTAAGACAGTGAAAGACCTTAATGGTGGAGGAAATTGAGGAAATTTGAATGGGAGCTGCGTATTAGATAACAGTCTTGTATAAATACATTACCGAATGTGAAGGTAGTATTGCAGCGACGTTCTGCAGAATAGCGCCTCTTTTCTTAGCATATAAATGAGAAGACATTTCAGGGTGAAATCTCAGGATGCCTATAACCAGCTCTCAAGTGGTTCAGCAAAAATAAAACACCTGTGTATGCTGCACACACATAGAAAGAGAGATAGAGAGGAAGCAAATGTTATAAAATATTAATGCTGAGGAAGCCAAGTAAAGGATATATGGTATTCTCTCCTTGAAATCTTTGGAAGATTTCAAATTTTTTATACTAAAATATTGAGGCTCATAATACCAAGTAGAGGAGACAGACATTTTGCATTTCTCTACTACCCATATTTCTCTCCTCTCTCTCTGAGATGTTCAACACTAACCTTGGGGGAAAACAGAACAAAACAACTCACACGAAACAATTCATGGGGCAGATACGAGAGGTGGGGTTTTTGCTGGTCAATAATAGCCCACTTATCCTGCAGATAAACATACTCCGAATTCCAGTTTGAACATAACAAGACGCCACTGCCTTTGTAAATAATGGAATTCATTAATTGTATCCATTTAGGTTTATCTGTATTGGCTGACACAAGATGGGAAATGAATACTGGACAAATACCCGGAAGTCCAAAAAAGGACATGACCCCAAACACACGTCTTCTCTAAAGTCTCCTAGCCATCTGTGCCTGCTGCAGGGCTCAATTTCTTTTTCACCAGGACCAACGACTTATTTTTTTTTTTTTAAGATTTTATTTACTTATTTGACATACAGAGATCACAGGTAGGTAGAGAGGCAGGCAGAGAGAGAGGAAGGGAAGCAGGCTCCCTGCTGAGCAGAGAGCCCGATGTGGCGCTCGATCCCAGGACCCTGGGATCACGACCTGAGCCGAAGGCAGAGGCTTTAACCCACTGAGCCACCCAGGCGCCCCTCAACGACTTATTCTTAATGGCTCCAGGATGAGCCGTTAACATTGAGTATTGAGTTCAATACTCAATGAACACAGCATTAAACATAGGTAAAATTAAGTTTTCATGAGTCCACTTTGAAGGATTAACTCAAATTTCTCTTTCTGCATGAATTTCTTGGTACTCTGCACTTCAAAAGCGCTTGTACGTGTACCTCTATTATATCCCAGCTGACTATACAGCTATACAGTGTTCCTCTTCTTTCTATCTCCTGTGGTTCCCTCCGTAAGTGATTCCAGCCACTGTCAGCTGCATTTCCCACCCACAGGCTAACCGGCCTTATGAGTCGCTTTGGCTGTCTTTGGAGTTTCCGGTTATATGCCGAACTCCCTACTGAGCAAACCCTTTTTCAGGCCCTCCAAGTACTTCACAGCCAAGCCTTCCTCCACTTCCTCAAAATCCTATTCTCCCTCTTATATTCCCAGTCTCAGCTCACCAAACCTCCATGCACCGATTCAACCCAGCCACAATCTAATTCTTACTGCTTTTTCTCCTTTATCTTCTGTCCATTGGCCAATCCATCATGAAATCCAGTTGTTTCTTCATCTCCTAAATGGCCCTTAGACTCCTCTCCTTCTTCCTCCTCCACCCTCCTGCCCCTTTCTTAGCTCAGGCGCTCAGCTCTTACCTGGACTATTACACAAGACTTAGCCACGCCAGTCAGATTCATCTTCTATTCTGCAGTTAAATGACATTGAAGCGTGTCCCCCTCCACATAAAACCATTCCATGGCTTTCCAACATGACAGAACAGAGCTAAGCTCCTTGCTTGACCTACTGTCCTGCACAAACTAGCCTCTGTCCTTCTCATTTCCTCCTCTACCACTCCCTGCCTCACTCTTCATGCTCTCATCTTGCTGAAGCACTTGTACGCCCAACAAACATTCTGTGGTTTCAAGTTTCCTTGCTGTTGCTCCCACTCTTTCCTCAGCCTGGATCTTCTGTCCATCGTTTGTTGACACAGCTAGCTACCCTTTACTCACCTTTCAACATGAGGCTCAGCCTCCATCACTTTTGAAGCCTTCCTGGAAGCTCCAGGTTAGGCTCAGTGCTCTTCTCCATATGCCTAACACATCCTCTGCCTACCTCTCCTTTGGCCATAGCCACATTATAAGCTATGTATAAGTCTGGCTCCCCAAAAAAACTGTAAGCTCTTGGAGTGCCTGGGTGGCTCAGGTTGGGCATCCACCTTTGGCTCGGGTCGTGATCCCGGGGTCTTGGGATCAAGCCCCACGTCGGGGTCCCTGCTTGGTGGGAAGCCTGCTTTTCCCTCTCCCACTCCCCGGGCTTGTGTTCTCTCTCTCGCTGTGTCTCTCTTTGTCAAATAAATAAAAGTAACAACAACAACAAAAACTGTAAGCTCTTAATGGGAGAAACTATGTCCTATTTTTATTTGCCTCTGAAGCAGGTAGCACAGTGCTTGGAAAATAGTACATCATTGTTAAAAAGCACTAGTTACTGCCCATTGTGACTAGCATGGAACCATGTTGCACCAGGTGCCCAATGGATGTCTATAGAACTTGTTTCCTGGGATGGAAGGGAGGGAGGAACACAGTAGACTTTTCATCAGAATCCCACCTGAGGGGAGGGTTGTGGGGCTCTGTTGCTTTTCCTAAACACTTTCTCCAAGTATGGCATCTTTCCAACGATCATGACATGATCGTTAAGCATGTGGTAAACAGCCATTAGAGGAAGCAGAGCAAAATACCTGGTCAAAACACCAAGGTCCTGGCTATGAGGTGTCATACAAAAATAGTTTAAAGCAAGGACCCCTTTTCTTGTGCTCTGTGCCAAACCAATCTTTTGACCCCAGCCTGTCACCTCTTCTTCTCTCAGTCCTCAGAGGTTAAAACCTGCCACACATCTATATTATTCGATTCTGCCATAGAGCCTGGAATCCCCATTTCATATTCCCTAAAACTCACTGCACAACACTACTACCCGTTTTGAAGTGTCTTTGAAACCCTTTCTCATCATGCCTTTGTTAGAATGGTCATTCCCTTTTTTGTGTTTCATCATCCTAGAACCCCAAATCATTGTGCATTTGGTATATACCCATTGTTCACCTGTCTGTCTCCCCTGCTAAGACTATAAACTCCTTGAGGCCAAGATATATGTGCTTTTGAGTCACTAGGCCTAGCCCCATGTCTGATGCTATACATGGTGCGTACAGCTGACTGACTGAACGTTCTCATATAAAGAAAGCACAGTCCTGAAAGAACAAGAATAATACACTTTGATGGTGGAAAAGGGGAAGTAATTGGGAGCCAAGTGGTTGGATCAAGTCTCCTGTTAGTTGATGTGATGTTGCCCAGCAACGAGATCAGGGCACTAGGGTCATTTGGGGGTGGAAGAAAGAATGGGGGAGAAAATTCCCAGTAAACTGAAAAATACTTTACCATGGTGGTACCAGGCCCTTAACCTGCCAGTTCAGGAGTCTTCCTGGGAGTTCCAGAAAATTCCAGAATCTAGAGGAATTACATATGCAGTTATTATATTTGTGTTTGGGCCTGTCAGTTTGGTCTCCCATTATAATGGAAATCTTACACCAACTAAGATCACAGTTTTTGTGTGATTTGAATTCTGGCAGACCCTACAGAATGCTTCTTTAGGTGCCCAGAGAATGTTTGATGACTTGTAGACCATGTTCTTTGACATTGAAATAGTCTGTAAACATGGGAATGACTTCAAATGAGTTTTGACCAAGTCTTAGGAAAACAGTCTCAGTCAGATTGTATTCATTTAGTTTTTCCTTTACGTTCCACCAGCTCTAAATGTCACAGCCTCTTTCTGGATATGGTTCTAGAAGTCAAGAGCACATTTACATGGGAAAGAGTACTAAGTGAATGAGGCTGAGCACCAGGCCAGCAAAAGCATCCCAGTGGTTCTTCCCAATGGCGGTCTTGTTTTCATGCTAGTATATTGTGCATTTTAAAGTCAACTCTCACACATACAACTATCACTTCCTATATCCTTAAATCAATTGGGGTCAAACTAACTAATACAACAGAACTGTAGTCTTCTCCTCTAAAACAAACACTCTAAATGAACCAAGGAAGCCACAGTAAGAGAGTTCAGACTCGCCAGAGGAGCTCATATGCTCAAAAATAAAAAGCAGAGGAAACTGTAAGAGGTATAATGATGCAAAGATATTTTTATAACACACATAAAATGATAGCCAATGTCTCTCGAACATCTGTTAAGTGCCAGGCACTTTTTAGACATTATCTCACTCAACTACACAAAACCCTACAAGATGAACATTATTAATCCCATTTCACAAATAAGAAAATTGGACTCTCAAGGAAGCCAAATATTTTGGCCAAGATTTCTCAGTTGGAAAGTAAAGGAGCCAAGAAACAAACTCAAGTCTTACTGATTTCAGTTCGGTGCCCATTAGGCTGTACCAACCATTTCCCACACGCATAGGAAATCAAGAAACCCACACAGAGTGTCATCTCCACCGGGACACAGCAAGAAAACAGAAATTTTACTAGTATTTCGGCAGAGAGAATTTACTACAGAGAATTGTTTAGGGACGCCTGGGTGGCTCAGTGGGTTAAAGCCTCTGCCTTCAGCTAAGGTCATGATCCCAGGGTCCTGGGATCGAGCCCCGAATTGAGCTCTCTGCTCAACAGGGAGCCTGTTTCCTCCTCTCTCTCTGCCTGCCTCTCTGCCTACTTGTGATCTCCCTCTCTGTCAAGTAAATAAATAAAAATCTTAAAAAATAAATAAATAAACAGATATTGGGGGACTGAAAAGGGAAACCGGGAACCCTGAGGTCACAAAAGCTAGTAACTGCAGGAAGGAGACAACAAACATCTCCAGGGCTGTAGGAACATAGAGAGGGCGCTGGGGGCAGCAGACCCTAGAAGCTTGGATAGAGGTCTGGGGTTGTAGGCCTGAGACTTCTGAGGAGGGGGCACTGCCTCTGGGGCTGGTTCCTTAAAGCACACAAGTACCATAGGGCTGCTTTGGGGAATTCTGACAGAGTCTGGAAACTGCAACTAACTAGAACCTGGCTGTTTCCAGGGTGAAAAGTCACTGATGGAGCCTGGGTGGCTCAGTTGGTTAAGGAACTGCCTTCAGCTCAGGTCATGATCCTGGAATCCTGGGATCAAGTCCTGCCTCAGGCTCCCTGTTCAACAAGGAGTCTACTTCTCCCTCTGACTCTCTCCCCTCTCATGCTCGCTCTCTCTCTCTCTCTCTCTCTCTCTCCATTAAAAAAAAGAAAAGTCACTGATGGGAATGCTGACAGGAAAAGCAAGCAAACAGAAAGGGCAAGTAACATCTCCCCTCCTTGTGTCACTCTATCTCCCAGCCATGTCACTCATTGGCAAAGGAGACACGTCATTAACAAAGCCCCAGCCCCAACCAATGGAACAGAGTACAGGAGGCAGGTCTGGAGCTTAGAGAATGGGCTGCTAACCAGCTCAAGTGGGTTGTGTGGCAGCACCAATGGAAATGACTGGGGATAAGAGAGATGACAATCATCACTATAATAACGCTCGCTGCCATTATTGGGCATCTACTATGTGACAGTCATTCTGTTCCTTCCTTTCCACACATTGACTCCTTTGGTCCCTGCAACCAATGAAGGAGGTACCACCGTCTTATTACCAATTTCACTATGCAGAAACTAATATTTAGAGATGCTAAGGGCCTTGCAAAAGGTTAGGAAGCAGAGGGGCCACGATTCCAAACTAGGTCTATTTGGAAGCTAAAACCCTGCTCTAACCACCCATATTTGTTTGCTAAGGCTCCATAACAATTTCCACGAATGGGTGGCTTAAAGCAAAATTCTCTTATAGTGGGAGGCCGGAAGTTCAAAGTTGAGGAGTTCACACTAGCTTCCGGTGGCCCCAGGTGTTCACGGGCTTGTGGCCTCATAGCTCTGATTTCTACCTCTGTCTTGACAAGGCTTTCTCTCCACTGTGTCCCTCTGTGTGTCTGTGTCTTCCCTTTTATCTCTTACAAGGACATTTGTCACTGGATTTGGAGCCTACCCAGGTAATCTAGGATAATCTCATCTAAAGATCTTTCATTTAATTCTATCTGTAAAGATGCTTTTTCCGAATAAGGTCACATTGGCAGGTTAGAATATAGACCTATCACTCTGGGGGCCACGATTCAACCACTACACCACCATACCATGTAAAATTACTCCTTTACTTTTGAAAATCATGTCTGCAAAAGCATTGAAAGTGAAATCTGTATTCTTGTAGCATTTTCAGATTTTAAAACAATGTTTTGTGCTATATGTAGTACTTTTATTATTTAGTGTTCCTGTCCCTTTAAGCTTTTCTCTCTTCCTAAAGATAACTTCTGCAGCTCCCATCATCCAGAACAGCCACCCCGTATTTCTTCGCCTCATCAACTCTTGATCTCATTTCAAATCTCATCTGGAAGTTTCCTCCCTCCTCTCTTTTCCCTCCTTGACTGCTTTCTTTGACTTGACTTTTGTTCACACTGGCCTAGCCATCCCAGGATTCAGCGTACATACCTGGTCAAAGAAATACTATTTTAGATAAGAGTAGTTCCTCAACCACAGGGTGGAACGTTCCTAAACTTCACCATTGGATCCAAAAGAAGCACCCTCCCCCTCCTTCCTCAGCCTCCACTCCACACCCCAGCCTTGGAAAGGGAAACTTCCCGTGCCAGTATCTCTCCTTGGTTGGAAGGACTGAGGGATCCATTTTGCAATTCACCTGGTTGAAGACATAGTTTAAAAATTTATGTACCTTGGAGATATGCTTCTTATGTGTGCGTGAAGGGCAAAGAGATTTCTCAAAGCAAGCAGATAGTAGGAAAGAAAGGTATATTATGCCCTTTTGCTAAATAAAATATGTGAGCTGAGGCCCCCTTATTGCATCAAAATTAATGAAATGTATTTCATATGCCTGGTTTAAAAGAATAAAAAGACAAGATGCCTTTCTGTCTCATGGAAATATGTCAGAACCACCTTTATTAAAGTCTGACATATTTGCTGGTGAATATTTCCAGCATACCAAGCCACTATATCTTTTAAGTTTAATTCTGAAGTTCATAAATTTTGCTCCCTAGAAGGAAAGAAGATGAATATTAGAAAGCAAAATCTTGAAACTCACCCAGAGTTTTTTCTTCAAGTGTCTCAATATCAAAATCATCACTATCTGTTTAAAATTCCATTTTCAAAAAGTATTTCCTGCCTCCACAGGCATGGATATTGATGTGATTGCACTGTTTCTTCCTCTTTCCCCACAACATTCTTGGAAATATTTCTTTTCCAGGTGGGATATGTTTTTGGCATTCACCAAGATAATTTCTTGCATTTCACTTATTTTCCTCAAGTTCTTCCTTTTCTGTGGGTTCATGTTTTACTTTTTTTCTTAAGGCAGTAGATGGGAAAAGCAAATGGATTACTTCAGATATGCCACCTCTCTCCTTTACCACCAGGAAAGGACCAAATTCTGCCTGTTCCCTTATTCTTCTTGGTATAATTGATGGAAAAGTCATTATGCATTTGATTCCTCTTCTCAAGTATTTGGGATAATAAGAGTAATCCTCACCAGGTTTGTCTGTCTCATGGTATTACCCTACAGCTGTGTCTATTTGGGGCTTTATGGGGGAAAGATACAAATATAAAAGACAGTCATGAAGAGGAGGCCTTCTTGGGAAACTCTTGCCCAACAGATGACCATGGCTCCAATTATTTTTCAGATTTGCCACTCAAAGCTAGAACACCTCCCAAGCCCCATCAATATATTCACCTGAGATGTTAATTGATAGAGTAAGCCATGAAATTTATGGTTTGTTGAAAGTAGGGGCAGAACATTTCTCTAGTTCCATTTTCCAGAGAGCACGGACCACATGGACCTCTTGTTCCCTTACAAGGACCTCGGGTCCCATGGGAATTAGCAGTCAGCCAGTCTGCAGCAAAATGAGAGCTCCTAACAATCAAGTTTGTACTTAGGCTTACTTCTTTCAGTGACTGGAGCTCTCAAAGATTTCATAGTCCTCATATAACTCCTCCATGAGGCAAAGGGGAAGGTGGAAATCAGTTCTTCTTTAGTGAACTGCCCAGTTTTCTGCTCACAGCCTGGCTACCCCTTCCATAGCAAGCATCTTGTCTATAGCTCCAGTCAAACCAACCTAAAGAACAAAGGTATGAATGGGTAGTTTGTGAATTCTGTGGCTTGTTGTAAGGTGAAAATGAGAAAGAGAGAGAGAGGGAAATATTCTCTCTTCCTCACTTAGACCAAACTGTTAATTCTTATGGTTTGGCCACCTGAAATGCCTCCCTGTCTTCTCCACCTGGGGTATCTTACCATCATTCAAGGATGCTTGACAAATGTCTGTTGGCTGAATTAATGATAGTGAGATGGGCACGGCTTTAGTTTTTAAGGAACACCGCAGGCTTGTGAGAAAAGGCAGGAAGATGCGGGCATGTAACCATTGGCAGGAAAGCGGAACAGGATGTCATGGCCACAGGTTGTATTTAGGCTTTTGCTATGTTTGAGGGATTCCAGAGTTTCCTCTAGGCATCTCCAATCAGACACACAGAGGATAGAAGGCCATGTCAAGATGAACACAGAGGTTGGGGTGATGTGGCTACTGTGACAATGAGCACCAGGAGCCACCAGAAGCTAAGGGAGAGTGTGGAACAAATTCTCCATCAGAGCCTTTGGGAAGAAACAACCTGGCCCACACCTTAATTTCAGACGTTTAGCCTCCAGAACTGTGAGAGGATACATTTCTGTTGTTTTAAGCCACCACCAACACCGTGCTTATTTGTTATGGCATCCCCAGCAAACAAATATAGACTCTTGCCTAGAGGGTGAGAAAATGTCTGTTTAACGAGTACCAAGGGATGTGGATTTATTACGACTTCTAATGGATTTAATACAATTTCTTGAAAAAAATTTAATGATCACCAATTATGTGCCAGTCCCTGTTCTCTGCTTTTAGTCCAGTGGAAGCCATAAACTCATAATCATGCTAGTGAATGCCTAATTATAAAGGAGATGAGGGCTCTGGAGGAAAGGAGCGGGTTTTACGAGCGAACGCAACGGAGGAATCCAGGCTCAGCTGAGGAGCGCATGGAGCTCTGTGAGGACGTGACTGGGAACACGCCAGACTCGGGCCTGGTAGGGCTGTGGCCCTCTGCTTCCCAGTCGCTTTGAGTGGGCACTGAGTGCTTTTCTAGACAAGGTGAATGCACCTTTCCGTGCTTTAAATGATGTTTTGTGAGCTTCCTGATACCTCAGTGGCTTACTAAACATTCAAACAAATTTTAGTAGTTTATTAAACAACAACAACAACAAAGATTTTTTCTTTTTTTCTGCAAGTCTTCTTACAACTTTTCATATGGCAATTTACACTGCGCAGCTCCCCTGAGTGACATGATAGGCCATATCCTCCAAATCTTTGGACTCAGAATCCTTTCATCACAGGGCAGCTCATGAGATTAGTGTTCCATGGAACCCATTTTGAGGAACACTGCCTCAGGGCAACTGTTGAGTTCCACAAATGGTTGGTTTCCACTTTCCTTCTCTCCTCTTTCTTCCAAGGTGCCTTTCAACAACCGCAGAAGGTAGCTGAGCATCCCATCCCCCGGAGACCCTGTCCAGGACAACTAGACCCCCAGGTTGGTCCTCACTGGAACACGAGGAGCTGTGGCCACAGCTGCAAATGAAGGACATCTTCTAGAAGTGATAAGTGTAAAAGGAAAAGCCTTTCTGACCGCTTGTTCCTCCACACATCCTTGACCATGAATTCTTGACTACTACACTTGTAAGTAGAGCGTCCACAAAGGTGTTAGTAGAAATATGGGTAACAAGTAGGATCCAGGGACTGGACATTCCCTTCTCATAAGACAAACCAGGCTCCAGGCAGGATGGTCTGCAACTGACACCTGTGTTCTGTGCGATCTAAAATCTCCTAGCATTGTCCTGTTGTATCCTGGGAGATACAATTACAAGCACTGAAGTCAAAGAAGCAAAAAGCATTAAACAATTCCATAAGCACAGCAGTAGATGCACACTATTATGTGTCCTGGATCCATTTCAGTTCCCCTGACAGCCTCTCAAATGTCCTCATTTCCATGCACATGCCATCAGTGACTCATCACTCTTTCACACTGTCTAACACGGCGCAGGACTTCCTTGTGCTGCGGTCCCTCCATTTGCAACTGGGACAAACAGCAGCTTTATTGCTGTTGTGTGTTCAAGGCACCTGGCCATGAAGTGCTATGGAACCCTCGTGGGTGTGTGTGTAGGTATTTAAATAGCGGTAAACTACTAGGAGCATCGACCAATTAGGGGGTCCAGCCGAAGATGAGAGATCGTTGCAACTTCTTGCATTAAATTTGAGCAGCACAGGCTTCCTCAGAGAGAATGTGTTGTTGTTTAATGGTAGCTTGGCATTCACAGGAAAGATGGAGACTGTAGGTTTGAATCTTGAATCTTGGATGGGCAACTGATGGTTGCAAATAGCCAGGTGTCACTGGGCCACTCACTCTTCTGTAAAACAGAGATAAAGACACCTTCCTGGCAGGCTATTTGTCAAGAGTAAAGATGAACATGCAGAATCTTTGGAACATAACATTTTAATTATTTTAATTTTTTAAATTTAATTTAATTATTTTAATTATTTCAATTAATTTAAGGTAAAGGTAAATAAGCCACATGTGACTACTGGCTACCATATTGGACAAGGCAGGTAGGGCTGTCGTGCTAAGCCTGAGCTACACAGAGAAGGCTTCTGGGTCAGTCACCTTGTCTTTCCATGGGCACTGTCCCCCAGACCCATCCCTTCCCCATGCCAAGGCCCAGGCCCAAATGAACTCATTCAGGAATAATCATCAATTGTCCCCAGAACCTCCAAAGAGGGAACTGACCCTAGCGATGGTCAGAACCTACAGGCTACCCAAGGAGTTTGATAAGAACGGGGCCCAAAAGGGCCAGCCCACCCAATCATCACTAGCACCCCTCTTGGGGCCTTATTTTCCCCATCAATCCAGGACCTCCAGGTCACAGTTTTGAAGTCAAAGGCAAATTCCTCACTATTCAGCCATTATCACAGTTGGAAATTAATTAGCTTACCAGCCGCCTCCCTGGGTGCTAACAGGAGCAGATCCCAGGAATGAGAGACAGGCTCTGAGAGAGACAGAAAAAACAAGTGGCATTGCCTAGGACAGAAGCACAGATGAGAAGATTGGCACCTCATCCAGGCTTATTTTCTTTGACCAATACCAACTGTTAGAAAAAATGTTGAAATTAACCAGACTTCCAATATTTAAACACAGTGAGATTTCAAATAAAAACGCATTTTCCCACTCCTCCTAGAACCTTGGGCCCCCTTGTAATGCCCCGATTCACTAGCATCCATCACCCAGACCATGGGCAGCTGTCCTGCTGAAGTGGGCCAGAAGCTGTCCAGTCCTCTGCAGCCCCACCGCTGGATCCCCACCTACCCTCTCGACTCTCTGGGCTGACCCAGCTGGGATCTGCAGTCATTTGTGGTTAGGATCCCAAAGCAGGGCACAGGCCAGGGCAAGGTGCCTCTGTGAGGGGCTGGGAGAACACGACAGGACATCTTGGTATCTGGAGGCCCGGAGTGCTGTAGGGGAGAGGGTGGACAAAAGGCCCTCAGAGTGAGGGCAGGAGGGAACAAGGGAAGGGGGAAGGGAGCTGGAGCACACTTGATTGCAATGCCACCACCTCTACTCTCTGCCTCACCCCTCACCTGCCATGATAGGTGCCAGACGCTTCTTAGTTTCTTTGGCTCCTTGGAACAGCTTGATCTCCAGCCCCCAAAGCTTTTTTCCTATACTTTTTTATGGCACCTGGAACAATGCCAACCACACAGAAAGAACTCAAGAAACTTAAGTTGCTCCCAATAAAATGCACTCAATTCAGAATGCCTCCATCAGACCCCTGCCCCCCGCCGCCACCCCACAGTTGTTGCTCCCAACTGTCATTCTTCCTGCTGAGCACTTCTGTAGACTCGGTCCTGCTTAAGCTCATACTGAAGCTCTGTAGTCACTCCCCACCAAGCTGGGGTTCTTACCTCTGACCTCCACCTGCTGTGGCGGACCGACTCACGGACCAGCACAACACAGGGAGCTGGTTCCTCAACGTGGTCTGGAAGTGGCACTGGAAATTCGTATCCAAGCTGTGACCCACTCCATGATTCTTTTTTTTTTTTTCTTTTGAAGGTTTTATTCATTTATTTGACAGAGAGAAAGAAATCACAAGTAGGCAGAGAGGCAGGCGGAGGTTGGGGCGGCCGAGCGGGAGCGGGAAGCAAGCCCCCTGCTGAGCAGAGAGCCCGATGCGGGGCTTGATCCCGGGACCCTGAGATCATGACTTGAGCCAAATGCAGAGGCTTAACCCACTGAGCCACCCAGGCACCCCCCACTCCATGATTCTAACACTTTTCCTCGCCTTCCTTTTGTAGTTCACCTGTTCCCTTGAGATTTTTCTCCAGTTGGGAAGAGAGGAAGGAATCTGGGAAGGTCGCTGGACCATAAGCTCTTTGGAAACAGAAACTATGCATCTCCTTTTGTGTGTCCCTTGCTTCAGCAGAGTCTCTGGCACAGGCTAGAGTTTCTCCAAGTAAAGCTCTGAGGGAGGAAAAGTGTGAGTAGAAGGAGGAAGAACCCGTAGACTGAAGAGAGGTTCAAGGACACAGGTTCAAACACTGCTATACCTTTCTCTACCTATGTTAGGTAATTCGCATAATCAGAGCTTCTCCTTCCTGATCTGTGAAAAACAAACAATAATATATACTTTGTTGTTGATTGCCACAATCCTTAGGTACTCAGAATGTCACCTGGCTGCAAAAAGCATACACGTTTTAGGAGCATTAGGTCAGTGATCCCGATCCTAGGATCTCGTTTTAGGGAACTAATTCAGCAGAAACAACACTGTTCTATGCATCAAAAACTTCATTTGGAATCACAGTCAATAATGGAATATTTAATGTTATCTAGCTGTTCACAACAGGGGAGTAATTGCCCCTGTATGGCATTAAAGCATGAGAGATAATTTTTCACTAATAGCTATATATGAAGATGATCTCGATACACAGAATCTGTCAGCCTCAATGCTACTATTCTTTTAAAAACCAAATCTGTCCATATTGCTGTTCTACTTAAAATTATTCAATGGCCAAAAATTCAGGAGGTTGCTTGCTGAGTTCATGTTTATGCAATGCGAGAAACTGCCAAGCCATTTCCCAAAGTGGATGTACCTTCTGAGTTTCCCATCAGCAGGGTCTGAGAGTTCCAGTTTCTCTACCTCCTCGCCATATTTATCATGTTCAGTCTCTTTAATTTTAGGAATGCCGATAGGTGTTCACTGGTATCTTATTGTGGTTTTAATTCACATTTCTTGATGACCAAAGATGCTAAACATCTTCTCATGTTTAGCTTCATAGTTATTTACCCAAGAGAAATAAAAACACATGTTTACAGAAAGATGTATGTACATGAATGATTGTAACAACTTTGCAATAGTCCCAAACTGGAAACTTAGATATCCGTCAATAGATAAATGAATACACAAATTGTGGTAGAGTCATACGGGGGACGACTACTCAGCAATAAAAAGGAATAACCTTCTGACCCACCCAGCAGAATGGATGAACCACAGTGACATTACACTGAGTCAAAGAAGCCAGATGTAAAGGAAAACATACTATAAATGTGAAATTCTTACATAGGCAGAATTAATCTATTGTGACTGCAAACAGATCCGTGGTTACCTGGTGCTGGGATTGGAGGGGGTTGTTGGCTGCAAAGAGGCACAAGGAAATTTGGGGAGTGACGGAAATGTTCTGTGTCTTAACTGGGGCAGTGGTTACACAGGTATGTCTGCCCAAACTCATCAAACCACACACTTAAAATGGGTGCATTTTATTGTATTTAAAATACCTCAATAAAGATTTATTAAGAAAAGAAATATTCCATTGTTCCTCACTATGTCAGATTAAAGTAAAAAATGCTACTATTACACACAAGGTCCTAGATGATGAGTCTTGTCTTTCCCTCTGACTTTGCTTCCAGCTAGAATCCCAGGCATCTGGCTCCAGTGCTGAACTACCGGCTGCTTCCCAGCCGCCATATTTTTTTTCATGTCTCTCTAGCTTTCTAAGTGCTGCCCTGACTTCCTCACCCCCTGCCTGCTTGTAAGTTGACCTGTTCCTACTCATCTTTCAACATCAACCCAAGCTTGCTTGAACTTCTCTCCAAGACAGTACATAGACCCTCTCTTATACCATCTCACAGCCTCCCCCACACACCTCTAGTCCACTGTTCTCCTTGTGACACCATAGCTAATATTTTTTCTGTCTCCCTTACTGAGCCCCAAGTGTCTCAAAGCTGGGTTCTGTCTTATTACATTCTTAAGCCCTAGCACAGAGCTTGGCCCGTGTGGCTGGTGAATGTTGAATGATGAATGGGTGGGTAAATGAATAAATGAGCAAATGCCCCATCTGCCATCAGAAGGACCCCATAAGGATCAAATAAAATAACAGATGAATCCCTGCACTCTATTTTGGGGACATTTGACTTGACCCCATCATCCAGTTGTGTGGCTAAGACCATACCCCCTGAGAACCTCCACCAGGGTATAACCAGTAAAGAGAACTTTGCCAGTTGCTATCTTGGGATCAGGGTGACAGATGTTGCGAGATGAGAGAAGCTCCCAAGGTCCTCCTAGCTTGACTCTAGGAACTCCTGGAGCTGACAGGTGGTGGCTGCATTCCCTCCATTGGGTAGCACCCCTCAAATACAGTTCTTCATTTCTATAACATTTTCCACTATTCTATACAATATTTGTTGACTGATATATGTAACCTAATTATATTGGGCCCTTCTAAAGACATCTGTTTCAGTTTAATGTATATGCTTTAATTCCAGAACATTCTGAGCAGTGTCACCACTACCGCCAAGCAGACACAAGGCAGCATTGCCCTCCTTCAGAGAGACCCCCTTGGCTATTTCCTTGATGATGTAGCATTGGTGCAGCTTCTTCGCATGATTAGGATCCATTTTCTTCACCTTCACTGGAGCTCTAACAGGAAACACCTGGAATCCCGCCAAACCCTCCTCCCTCTCATCACCTTGCTGCTTCACCAACGTCCCCTCAGCACCCAGTTCCATTCTGTCAACACTACCTCCAGCTTAATGAAGACTGACAACCAACCCAGGTGTCGTTTTCTTGAATGAAGGGAACGGAGGCATTTTATACCCTGCCATCATTCCTTGACCTCCCACTTTTATTTCATGTGTGCTTTCCTTTTGTTTTGGCCAGAATTCATCAGAGAGCCGTGGGGTCTCTCCTCTTGCACAACAGTCACTCATGGTCTTTTTTACCACCTGACCCTGAAGGTTAATCTGTCAAGGTAAAGGTCAGTGAAATCTCTCCACCAAGTCAGTGCTCAAAGGCAAGTAGGTGAACCTCTGAAAGGGAGAGTCCGGGAAGGCTGGTGAGAGGGGAGAAGAGTGTCAAACGCAGAGCTGGGTCCCCCGATCCTTTTTTCAAGTCACAAGGAAGGATTCCCTGGTTCATTTAGTTATTCATTCTTTCAACCTGGCTAGATGTCGCAGAAGTGGCCTCGTCTCTAATATGGGCCCAGAACTCCGACTCCATCAGGAATTCCAAAACTCCCCAATACAGCCCCAAGCTTGCCCTGGAGAGGAATGTTCTGTGGACATTCGAATCCACCGAGAGCTTAAAGATGGTGCTTTTGGGAGCGGGCCAGGCGACAGAATGAACATTATCAACAATCTCTTCTCTGAAAAGATCTGAGCCCTGGGAACAAACAACCTAAGTCTCTCATAACACAAAAGAAGGAAAGGGGGGGATTGGAATGTTTGCTCATATTTTCCTAAAAAATCCAGTGAACCGTGAACCTAAACTTTACACCTGAGGCAAACTGGGAATTGCTATTTTAACAAAGCACAGCTTAGAAAACAACCTGCACATGTTTTGTGTCTTGGGCCAGCCCCAGAGAGATTTCTGGCAGTGTTTTATGGGTGACTAATACTCAAGTTAAAGTCAACATGGGTTTTCCAAACACCGCATCTCTGGGGGCGAAGTGTGGACTTTTCACCTGTCTGCCACGGCTCTGCTTTGCCCCATGGGATCTGGGAAGAAGGTTTTTTTGGTAGAGGCATATGATGGAGCTTTGAAGCTGCTTGTGAGTGTGATAGTCTGATCTAGGCTCTCTCCTCTTGGTCTGTTGGTTCTCTGTAGTAGAGAAGGACTGGAGAGCGCATGTGACCGGAAGTGCACTTGTTTATCCCACAAACATCTGTGGATCTCCTCCCTCCCCGAGGGGTCACTGGGGAATACCAAGATGACTAAGCCACAGTTGCATGAGGGCAGATAGGAAAACAAATAATTAAAATAATGCAGCCAAGTGCTGAATAAGGTTTGTACCAAGGGCCGTGGGAACACAAAGAGGGAAAAATTAATTCTGTCACAGGGAGTCAAGGAAGGTTGTAGAGAAGGTCACCTCTGAGCTGTTCCTTAACAGAGGAGTTGGAATGTTCAGGTGAGAAAGGAGAAGGCAGGCATTCCCCCCGGCAGAGGTTGACAGCAGACATGAAGGCATGGAGGCATGAAAGCCCCGTGACACGTGTGGTGTGTCTGAGGTCCAGGGCAGGTGGGGGTAAGGGCAAGGACATGGGGTTGATACACGGGTTGGGATCCGGTGTGTAGGCCCAGGTGCTACACTAAAGGATCCAGACTGAATTCTTTGGGAGACACAGAAGATTTTCAGCATGAGTGTGATTTATCAGATTTGGAGCAAAGACCTCTCAGGCAGCTGGTAAAGGTGCACGTGGAGCAGGGAGGTCAGAGGCTTGTGCCGTAGGCCAGCTAAGAGGAAATAAAAGCTAAAATAAGTTCATTGTGGTAGAAATGGAGAGAGGACCCAGGCATGTTGCCTTGGGAAAAATGAAGTCACGGCACTTGGTGGTAATGAGATTTGGAGGGTGAGGCGGGAAGGGCGTCAAGGGAAATTTGGAGGTTTCCAACTTGGCAAACCGAGTCCATGATTGGGGGGTGGGGACGGTAACTGAGCTAGGAAACTGAACACAAGACGTGGAGAAATTAGTCCCTGCTCATCCAGATGTTTAGTGTATAATCATAAGATACGGACCACGCCAGGTAAAGGTGGTTGCTTTCACAGAGACGCAATTTGTAAATCAGTTGCTATAAAATCAACACTTTCCTTTTATTGTGGGTGGTGTTAGACTCACGTTCTTCAGGGAGATGAGTGAATACAGTGTTACTGTCAGGCCTCTCCCTGTCCTAGGCAGTGTTCCCCGGGGTGACAGGCAGTGAAGAACAGACCGGGCATTCTCTGTCTTCCTCACCACCAACAAATTCGTTGAGCGCCTAGGGCATGGAGGTCACTGGGGAGAGTGCTGAGCCAAGAGGTCAGGCCCTGGCGAGACTGCGTGGGATGCCTACGAGGAAATGGGGTGCCATTAGGTTTAGTATTTGCCCCAGGGCAGATGGTAAGGGCAGGGGTGGGGGAGAGGCCCTGCGGGAGCAGCCATGGGACCTCAGAATGACCACTTTCTTCTCCCTCTGGTCGGAGCAACTCCAGAAAATGGCGGCTGTGAGCCAGGAGGCTGATTGTCACTCAGCGTGATTAGCCACCCTGGCTGACCATGTGCCAGGCACAGCCTGGACAACAAGTACGGAGCAGTCCCTGTCACACAGGAGGCTTCAGTCTGACATGGGCAATGTAAATATCTATGCCCAATGAGCAGAACACAGAAGGCTGAAAACAGAGATTAGGAGAGGCTAAGGAGAGGCCCATCAATCAGAATCCTCCAGAAAAGACAGGCTTTCTGAAAGCTGCAAGATGCTTCCCGCATGAGGAGCAGGAAGGGCGGGTGTTCCGGGGGTGAAGGGGCCAGGCTGGTGCAGACCCGAGAGAGGGGCTGCCCACCTTCCCGGTGGAAGGTGAGGCTGGAAGGATGTGGGGCAGGAAGGTCCCCGAGGGCCTGGAGCAGGAGGCAGAGTGGCTAATCCACAGCCGTTCAGGGTTTTTGAACAGAGGTTCTACTCTTGGGAATGATCATTTCAACAGTCGTGTGTGAGCTGGGCGGGCTGGGGAGAAATGAGAGATGAGATCGGTTAGGAGACAACGGGAATACGAAGTAGGAATCTCACTTTTACTAAGGCTAGTGCTGAGCTGAAACATTTTTGCCTAATTGTATATGATCGGGATTACTGATTCCACTCTACAGTTTGGTGAAAGCGAAGCTCAAAGATTTAAGAACCAGACCCTTGTAGGTGGCAAAGTCGATTCACAGCGGCGTTTTTTGGACTTCCAAGCCGGTGTTCCCTCTGTCCTGTACTGGAGGCAGGTCCTGGCACGAATGGAAAGGACGGTGATTTTCAGCCCTGGTTGAAAGTTAGAGTCACGTGGGGAGTTTTTCGAAATCATGGTGCCCAGGCTGCACCCCGGACCGATTTATCAGATCCTCCAAGAGTGGACCCCAGACATCACTATTTACGTGAAGCTCCCAGGTGATTCTGGCCTGCCCCTGACTTTGAGAACCACTGTTGCAACAGAGGTTGCAAAGGGAGTAATTGATCATGGTTGCTAGCAAGAGGAGAGAAGGAGGCAACGGTCAGATTTTTTACTTGGATAAAATCTGAACGAGAGGCTAGTGGGGAAACAAGGAATTTATGCTTATAGTTCTTTATTTTTTACCCTTATAGCGTGCTGTCCAGTGGAAATGCCCAACCGATGCTTGCCTTCTGGGGTTTCCGAGGCGGGGCCAAATCAAGCTCAACGCGTCAGCATGACAGTGTGTACGGCCGGCTCATCCCCGCCTGGCAGAACCAACTGTAACCTTTTCCGACATTTTGCAAGCCAGTTATGAATGCGGCCACCATTAAAAATCAAATCATAAACCTACAATTAAATAATCTTAAAAACAAACGTAGAAGCTTCTCAAAACTCATTCCTTCCTAATGGCTTTACCACGCTTTACTTTTTTTTTTTTTTAATCTGTCTTCTTGGGGTTATTTACATTTATTTCATCCATGTGAAGAGAAAATCCTATAGCAGTGTCTTAACGTGCATCTCTCCCCAGCTCCACATCGGTCATGGGGACAGCTTGAAATTGGCCATGAAGAGGAGTACTTACACGGTGAAAATTGGCAAAAACTGTAAATGAGGACTGCCCCCCTCCCCGAAGAGCCAGTTGTTAAACATCTCCCAGCACATCAGGACCTGAAACCATGTACGTGATGGTCTCTACAGAAAGGCCTATGTGTGAGCGCGCCCCAGGAGCCCCACGACGGTGAAACAAAGAGAATAAGGTAGAAACTAAGACCCCACAGATGAGGGGGAGAAATCAATGCCAGAAACACTTTCTAATGCTGACTGATATTTCCCCACACACAAGCTCTTTGCACTACTCAGGTCCTTTGGGATTGCTGCTATTCCAAATAAACCTGTTTCATTTAGCTCCGTGAATAAGAAACTTCTAATCAGAGAAGATATATTTTATATGCACACATAAAAATACTCTGTTTATATAGCACTTTCCTTTTAAGGAGCTCACAGCAATTACACACGTTCTCATTATTCCTAGGAACACCCTGGGGAAGTGGCTAGGTAGTGGAGGAAATCGGAAGGCATGGAAAAACTGTTAAATTAGAAATCAGGGCATTACCTAGCCCGAGTACTATAAGCAATCTTTCTTCTCCCGCTGCAGGAAACCCTGACTTCAGATCTTGAAAGCATCCTGCTTAAGAAGATTCTAGAATAGGACTCGTATTACCGGCATTTTCCCAAGGGCATGGCTATGGAAACCTCTCCCTTCTCTCCCTTCTCTCCTCCTCATTCTTCTGCTATTTTGGCCCTACCTCCTAACTTGGGCCAGACTGGAGTTTACAGTCCAAGACTGCCGGCCCGGAATCCTAGGGAGTTCCCCAGGGCCAGCCACAGGAAAAGCGATGAGCCCTGGATGGGAGCAGCAGCCACTGTATCAGGAGACCTTCCCGCATGACTCACTGTCTCTGTGATGCCTGTTCCTGGGCTCGGTGCCAGTGACACCACTGTCCCCCTCTGCACCAGCTGCTTTGTCCCACGGGGAATCCAAACAACTCCCCTGTCTTTCCTCAGCACATCCCTGTGAGGCTCTGGATGATTCCAAATCGGTCCTTTGGAACACAAGTGCATGTAACTCTAGAGCCAGCATCTTCTCCGTCCACTTGGGATTGATCTGTCACAGAGCAGAGGTTACTGTTGATGAAAGATGGAGGAAAGAATGAACTGACGTGCATGGGTGCCCAACACAGAGACAAACCGAGAAAGGCGAAGAGAGAAATGGAAATAGAGACAGAGAACATAGAGGGGCAGAGACTTAGAGAGGAATTCCTAAACAGAGATATGATTATTATTCGTAGTTCTGTTTCGACTAAGAATTTCACTATTTGTTTGTAACTGGTAGATCTTCCTGATGGGTAACCTTGGGCTCCCCCCAGGCCAGACCCACATGTGGCAGTGTCCCCTTCACAACTCCTCTGCAGACCATCCTGAAGGAGGAGCTATGGGCCAAGAGCACTGCGATTGGGAGCATTCGTCTTTGGCCAAATATCACTGGCTATTCAGATTGTGGAGACCCAGTCAAGTTGGAAGGAGACACCCCAGATTCCCAACAAAGACTTCGGAATGGCCACAAAAATGGCAGGATGTCTCCCACTGGTGCACTCCCAGACTCTCCCTTGTTCCAAGTTGTGAGGTTCTGAGGAGTTCCCTGAGATCCAAGGACCCTCAGCCCCAGCTGGAGTGGCCTTGGAAGCAGCCAGCGGACCACACCAGCCACACCACACAAACAAGTCAATGAAGTGGAAGCAGCACTAAGTCAGGAGACAGGGGACAGGCTTTCATCCGCCCAGCTCCTCAGGACTTCTGGGGAGCCCAGGCTGCTCATCGGTGAGATGCGAGGGTAGGAGTGGTCATTCATCGCGCAGTCATGTTCTGAGCACCTCCTGGCTGTCAAGCACTGCGCTGGGCTCTAGAATCAAAAAGCCAGATGGCCCACAGGGACCCTGGAGACACCAATGAGCCTGTAGCCCATGGACTCTGGAGGACCCGTCTATCATATATTCTTTAAATAATTTCACAGTGGCAAAAGGGCTTCTCGAAATCTCCCGAACTGATGAATTCAGCTCCTCCTAAGTAAGAGGAATCATGTTTTGTTTGTTTGTTTGTTTACATTTGAGTGCCCAACCTGAGCGACTTGACGCTTGAGTGTGTGGTTATCTGAAATGTTAATCAGGCCTCACCGCAGCCCCTAGAGACATAGGTGCTGCTCCATCTGCTGCCATCAGAAACATGCTGTAGGCTCCTGTCCCCTCGGGGCACCAGATGCACCAGGTCAAAGAGGCACAGCCCAGCTGTCCAGAAGCTTCTAGAAACCCTGGACCTCACCCACATAAAGGACAAACTAACAAATGAGCAAACTTGGATAAAATGGTGCTGTCATACCCACAAAGGGAATGCAAACGAAGAACCCAGCCGGTGAAGAAGGAAGATGGGGGATGGGGGGCATTGAGAAGGATCGATGAGTTTGCACAGGCCAGACAACGCGGCTGGGGGTGCAGGGTCACTCCTTCTGTCTCGCTGGTCCAGGGTTGCCAGAGTCTTTTGAACGGTGGACAAAAGAGGATAGAGAGAAATGCGGTGGGGACCCAGGAAAAAGGTCCCGCGGTGACACTGTGTCCCGAAGCCTTGGGGACATGGGTGCAAAGTCACAAAGCCAGGACAAAACCTCTCCAGCACTTCACTCTGGCTCCTTCCACAATCCCCCCCCTACCCCCCCTGCCCCTCTCTCCCCCCCAAACATCTTATACAAGAGCATCCTATTGTGTAATATCAGGGGGAAAGTGACTAAGGCTGGGTTATGACTAAGGAAAATAAAACTAGGAAGGGAGTCTCAAAAGCTCGCCCCCACCCCCAGGTTACTTGGCTCATTCCCTGATTCCGTCAGTTCACAGACTCTGACATAAAAGGCAGGAAGTTACATACGCTAAACAAAGGTCCTTAGATGTCAGGAAATTAACCTGGGAAATCGGAGCCAAGAGCGATTAAAGGCGCTGTACTCCGAGTTCAAAAACCACTATGGCGTTAGATCAAAAGCTGTTTGCCGGGCACCCCAGGCTCGGCTCTGCCCGACTGCACATCCCGGAAAACCTGGCCACAGGGCCCACACGCCTGTGTGCTGGGCTTTTGCTTCTCAGATCTATGCCTTGTGACTCTTCTTGCCATAAGAGTTTGGATGCCTACCCTTGGAGCCTCAGCCCCAGAAGAGGCCCTGGCCCACCCCGCTTCTCCATGAGGGAAGATCACACTCCCCTCACCTCAGAGGGGATCCAGCAAGTGATCCCCCCAGAAAACAAAGAAAGTCCTTAAAAGGGGGGGATGGGAGGTAAACTGGGGAAACTGGCCCTCTCAGCTAAGAAAACAAAGGCCTCGTAGAGAGTGGAAAGGTCAGAGTAGAACAAACCGTGGAGTTGTAAGAATCATTATTCGTGTCCCCGGCAATAATAATATCCTTTTGAGTCTCAGCTTCCTAATCTTTGCCATTAAGGGGTTGGACTAGGTGTTATGATACCTTCTAGTTATCATACCCTGAAGTTCTTTTTTTTTTTTTTTTTTAAATTTATTCATCTGAGAGACAGAGAATGAGAGAGAGCATGAGGAGGGGCGGGTCAAAGGACCCAATATGGGACTCGATCCTGGGACTCCAGGATCATGAACTAAGCCAAAGGCAGTTGCTTAACTAACTGAGCCACCCAGGCACCCCATATCCTGAAATTCTTAAATAACTTTAGCATTTTACATCACAATGAAGTTGTCAAGGGATTTGCACACCATTCCATTTGTATCTTCAGCCCTGGGCATTAGCCTTATGTACAGAGAAGTAAACTGAGGCCCCAGAAGGTGCAGCGGCTTGCCTGATGTCACCTAGCTGGACGAGAGCAGAGCCCCTAATAGACCCTCATACTAGTGGCTTCTGGTCCATTACCCTAGAAGGGCCATGATGGAAAATGACACTGTCTCCCAAAAGACTGAAAGAACATTTGTAATCACAAGCTCAGCAAGAGTGTGAGGGAAGTCCTTTTCTTATTTTTGTTTTTTATTGGAGTGTAGTTGACACACCATGTTAAATTTGTTCAGGGTGCACAATGGAGTGATTCAACAAGTACATAAATTATGAAATGCTGGCCATGACAAGTGTGGTTACTCTCTGTCACCATACGATGTTATTAATGTATTATTGACTCTATTCCCTATGGGGTGAGGGGTATTTACTGTGCCAGGCTCCTGGGACATGGAACACTCAGAACTGTCCCACCACATGGTGGCTTCATCATAGTGTAAAAACCTCCTTTTGAATCTACAGAGGTTAGGTTAGTCGGATTAGCTGGAGAGGAAGCAGTGAGAGAAGTGTAATTTGTCTGTTCCTTTAGGAAGCGGCCCTGTCCCCCACTCTGAATGTGGTGACTCTTTGGGCCACACCCACTGTCGTCCAGAGCTGGCTGGACCAGGGAGAGGAAGTCAGAGCTGCTTGCTCTGGACATGGACATCTAGAAGGCATGGACACCTAGAAGGGGTTCTTCAAGCATTTGTGAACCTGAAGCTATTCAATCACTATAGTAATCCGCTTTCTCCAAAGAAGCAGAAACAATTGGATGTATGTAGATCGAGAAAGAGATTTATTATAAGAAATTGGCTCATGCAGTTATGGACCCAGTAAGTCCCAAGATCTGCAGAGTGAGTAAGCAAGCTGGAGACCCAGAGGTGCTGATGGTTTAGTCCCAGGCCACAGGCTGGCGGGCTCAAGACCCAGGAAGAGCTAATGTCCCAGTTTGAAGCCTGTCAGAAAGAAGGAATTCTGTTACTTAGGGGAGGGTCAGGAGTTTGTTGTTTGTTGTTTTTTTTTGTTTTGTTTTGTTTTGTTTTTTTGGTGTATGCAGCCTTCAACTGATGCGATGAGGCCCACCCACATTGGAGGACACAATTTGCTATACAGAGTCTACCAATTTAAATCTTAATCTCCTCCAGAAACACCTTCACAGAAACACCCAGAATAATGTCTGACCAAATACCATGGTACTCCATGGCCCGGTCAAGTTGACACATAAACCTGACCATCATAATCATATAGAGAAGGGCCGGGTGGGCAGTGAGAAGCCAGAACCCAGATGAGGCCAAGAAAGGAAGCCCAGGGTTGTAGGAAAAGCTAGCTTAAGCTTCCTCTCTTTAAAGAGTGGAAAGTTGTCATTCTCCATGAGGGATAAGAGAAGGTACTGCCTGGAGGCCTTCCAGATCCCACGAGAGTCCCCTGTGTCCTTCTAGTCCCCCCTCCTCAACTGAACTGGTTTGAGTGGGTTTCTCTTTCTGACAACAAAACCACTTGTGATTAGAATGAGCACACTGTGGATGTCTTTGAATTTTACTAGGTCATCCCGTTCTCCCCAGCTTTAGACCAGCCATTAACCAAGTGACAGACCGTTCTATATGCCACATATTGCCGGGTTATGCAAACTTGTACTCTTGGTTCGTGGTCAGTTTTGTAGTTTTGGTCATGTACGAGCCCCCATATGTTGTTGAACATAGCATATGTTCAACATTTTATTTATTGAAATAAAATGTTTCCATGCAATTCGGGTTTGAACGAGGTTCTTTTGACCAATGATGCTGAGGACAAAGAGGGTTCCTCAGCTCGAGAGAGATCTTATACGGCTGCTCAGTAACCAGTTAACGGTGCAATGTCACTGTTCTCAACTCCCTTTTCTTCAAGAATTTTCTGAGGGAAATCATATATTAGAGGGTTTTCCTGAATTCAGGAATGTGTGGGGGCCCAGGCTGAGTCCCTTCCCAGTGCCATAGGTCATTGTCACGAACATCATTTTTTAGAAATCGTTGTCAATTCTACTATTAGCTCTTCAGAAGATGGGCCCCATGCCTGACACAACTTTGGGGCTCTTCTACTAGAATGCAGCACCTTGGACCTCGTAAGTGCACAGTCCATTTTCAAGAGAACTCTCATTTGATTCTCACAGGATTGTGTTATTCTCAGTTTTATAAATCAGCCTCAGCTAAGTTATGTGGCAATAACAGACACCCCTCAAATCTCAGTGTTTACTGCAGCCCGGTTTCATGTCTCATTCACGTTCTTCCTGCACTGGGGTCATGTGCAGCCCTTCCCTGTACCCTTCCTCCTGGCACCTAATGACAGAGAGAAACAGAGTGGCAGACCACACATTGTCTCCTCAGGTGTCTCGACAACAGTAGCACAGTTCCCTTTTGCCAGCCAAAGCAAATCTCATAGCCAAGCCTGGCGTCCACGGGGCGGGGATGGATGGCGCTTCCACGGGCAGGCATGATGCCAAAAATCGCAAGTGGGACCAGGAAGCATAATCCTTCCCCTGAAAGAGACAGCAAAATTATGAACACAGACGCCGCAGAGCACACTGCTTTCCAAACAGACCAACGAATAAAAACTGAGATGAAGCAATTGCCTGATCAACCCTCTGATTAGTGGCTGACTGAGTATTGGAAGGAAATCTTAAGCCTCCAGATGGCATTTGCCTTCATTCCGTCACAGCTGTGTTCCGGGTCCTTCTCTGGAGACATGCATCGCCAAGGACCCGATCTGTATCTTGTGCCACTCTCCAGTGATGTTTGTATCCCGTCGTCCCACTGAAACGTTTGGCCCTTTGGATATTTTGGATATTTGGATATTTGGATAGCCATTTGGATTTATTTTTTGGATACCCAATAAAACATTTGGATGTTTTATTCATAAGGATCCCGTGCCCAGGGGAATCCAAGGGAGCCAAGGCAGACAAAACCAGCAAGCCGCCGTGGAGAATCAGCACTTGAATTCTCAATACATGGAGTCACTTAAAATTTTTCTTAGTTTAACCAGAGCAAAGATAGAAAGGAGGGGGTGGCACCTGAGAAGGACAAGACGTGGTCACCCTCTAGGGTGCAAAAGAGAAGAAAACGGAGCTGTCTGCTTGTAGTCACAGAGCCTGATGCTGGGGAAGAGCCGGGCGCCAGTCATTCAGAAAGGGCCTGCTTGGCATTTCCAGACTTCATGATCCCCATCACCACTAACAGCATCCATCCCAAATGGGCACCCTGGTGGCTGGGCTTAGTGATCTCTCTGGCCAGCGGGTAGTCTTGCTCAAGGAAAAAAAAGTCTGACACAGTTTCCCTCATCTAGGAGACAAGTCAGAATTCACTGGCTTTTTCTGGAATCGTTTCATTTCCTTTAAGTTGCCCAGGTGACAAGTCTGGTCTTCTGATGGTACTGGTTACACCGAGCTCAGTGCTGTAACACCAGCAACAGAACCTATACCGAGTACCAGTTCCCTTGTTCGGCCAGCATCTGTAGGAAGCTTGGGTTTGATTCCAATACACATGGTAGGTCATGAAGCTGACCTGCCCAGGACACATCAGGTGCACAGTGTTAAGGAACACCTACCATCCCCGGTGTTTTTCCAAAAAAACGTGCAGAGAAGGCTGCCCTTCTGCCAGACTAAAGCCTCCTTTCCAACCTGTGCCCCTCTCTGCCCTCAGTCCAAATACCCAGCAAACTCAAGTGTGCAGGTGGCTGGGACAGGCTCCCGCACTGCCTTGGGACACCTCATGCCACCTCCCCCGGGTTCTTGTCTGGTGTGCTGCTAAGCGGGCCGCCCCAGGGGACTTGAAAGGACAAAGGTAAGAAGGCTCAGTGGGGCAGTCTCCACGGCAGCTTACAACTCTACACAGCTGTTAAGCAAAGGGCAAGACTTCCTTTCGAGAAGGACGTCTCAAAATGCAATCCAGAAAGTAGGCTTGGAATTACGGCCTAGCTGCAGGCCACGCCTTGGCCAACATATGGTCTCACAGGCGTATCAAATACAACACTGCAAGAAGCAATTAATTCATAGCCCAACTTGCATCCGTGAACCTGGCACAGGGTAACGCAGAAGGAAGCCCCCAAAAGCATCCTTTGAGACACCCAACGTTGCAATCCCAGGGTTACTATGACATCACTACTGTGCTGGGCATGCTGGTAACATACAGGCCGAAGGACATTAAAAAGATGAATGTTAATATAATGTTAATGTTAATGATAAATATTCTGTGTTCAAGGGGGCAAAAAAAGATGACAAAGGACTTTGCAGAGCTATGGCCTGATAATAAATCAAGAGCAGTTAGCAGCCAACACAGAAAGACGGATTAGCAGCTGAGGGTCCCCACTCCCCACCCCTCGATCTCCCCACACTCAGCCTGCCTACGTTTATTGTGGCCACCGTGGACCAGTCAGTGTGCGCCATGTGCAGAGGGTAGAGCAGAAGGGGCCATGACACCTGTCCCCAGGAACCTGCCAGCCCAGTAAGTGAGAGAGGACCCACACCCCCATGAGTGAAATGACACCCAGTAGGTGAAAAGTACCACAGAACTGGTGCAAATGAAGCATTTGAGGATGTCCAAAGAAAGATGGCTCTCCCACAGTGGTGAGACCATGAGTCTATGGAGGAGAGGCATTTGAGCTAAATCTGAAAAGCAGTAAGGATGCAGCCTTATGGAGTTGGGGAGGAAAAGAATTCATCATCTGCCGCCATGAACACAGGAGAGGTGCTGGGATCTCACTCAGAGCCCCTCCGCCTGTGGGTTCCCACTGCCTAGCTGTCGGGGCTTTGACTCCTCCTCCCAGCTGCTCCCAGCTGCTCCTTTCCCTGGAGGCTTGTCCCTGGCTGACCAGAGCACCTCATCAGAGAGATAACTACACCCTACCTCTGGGGGCAGCTGACAGCCAGTGAATGATGGAGACAGGATCCCAAAAGGCCAGGGCCCCTGCTTTAAGCAGAGATGTGGCAGGGGGTGGGGTGAGGGGATAGCTCTGCAGTGTGTGAAGACACCACCCGGCCCCCAGTGACTCATACTAAAGCTAATCTCTTCGCTGGCTTCTCTTCCCACTCCTACCCTGCTTCCTTCACTCTCTGGTGTATTCTTCCTAAAAACACCTCTTCAGTGAATCACATGGTACCCAATCCTTATCTCAGGCTCTGCTCTGGCTTTCCCTCCTGTGGCTACGCAGGTACACGAGCAGGGTCTTCCTGGGGTAGCCTGCCAGCTCCCCCATGAGCCACCTGCTGCACCCCCCACCCCCTGCTAACCACCTCCCCTCTGCCCGCAACTGTCCCCTCGCTGCTTCCACACCTCAGACCTCACTTCTGTCCTCTCTCCCACTCTGGAAGTTGACTCTCCACGTAGCCATCGCTTTCGAGATCTAATGCAAGATTTACTTTCTTCCACCACCTTTATCTTTTCACGTGTATTTGTAAGCACTTAAGACGGCTGCCAAGACATGTAGGTATTCTCCCGTGTTTGGGAAGGTTAGATCAGGACTTCATCATCCAAATAGATGTTGCCACTCTCCCAGCACTCGTCTGGAGGGATTAATCACTTCCTCCAATACAGCCATGGCCCAGACTAATTTAGGGACGCCCCTCCCGGGTTTGCCTTCAGAGTATCTATCAGACCCAAATGAACACAGTAGCCTACAGCAATTCTCTGTCCTTCGAATTTTTAGGGACTCGTTCAGAACCATGACCAGTGGTTGTGGGTTAGTGAGAGTATGCGTATATTTTGCAATTCCATGATTTACACATCCAGGGCTGTCCCTCGAAAAAGAAAATCCTTTCTCCCACAACACTGCCCTCCACCCAACCAGTCCCAGCAATGGCAAATATTTGCCCCGTGAAGGTGATTTTTCTTTCTTTTGTGAGACATTTGAATTCACACCTGATGAGTAAGGTAGGTATTGATTCCTTCATTCGGCAAATATTTATTAAGCATTTTCCACATGCAAGCACCGTGTGACAAGGCTGGCCAGTCAAACAGAGGATGGTTTTGACTCGAGTGAAGCTTAGAGTCTACTTGAGGAAAATTCAAGTAAATGGACAATATTTTGAAGGATGATGAGGAATTTACTAGACGCAGAAATCAGTGGGGGGGATGAGGGAAGGAGCTAGTTACGGGAAAGGATAGAGAGAATTCTGGCTCCACAAGTTCCCTCCTGTGAAGGGTGGATTGGAGAATGAGCACAGAGGTGAGAGGTACTTAAGTTGCTGAGCGGCCAACAAGGGCTTATCTTGAGAGTGATGGGGAGCTACCAAGGGTAAGGCTGTTATAAAAACCAACAATCAACAAAGCAAAACCATGTCACGTGACTCAAAACTCATGCAACAGTTATAATGTGTGTGCTCATTCTTTCTGGGCGCTAGCCTGGTTAATCCCCTTAACTCTGCGAGAGACACATTCTTGAGCCTCCTCTGCAGATGAAGAAACCGAGACCAGGGAGGTTTGGTAACTTGCCCAAGGTCACACAGCTGGTAAGTGGCAGAATTGGGATTCAAACTCTGCCTCTCCACACCTCTCAAGTCCAAAGCCCAGAATGACCCCCTAAAAGAAATTCAGCAAAAAATATGAAGATACATCATTTCAAAGGAAACTTTGAATTCTGAATAAATGTACCATGTTCAACCTGGGTACAAATCAAAGCATGGGAAAGTTAGACAATAATCTCAAACTGCTTTATACCCATTTAACTAGCCAGAAACATTAATAATCATGCATGATGTCATCTAATTTGTGTCACTCAACTGTCATTAATATACTGATGGTCATATTGTAGATTTGCATAAATCTTTTAGAAAGCAATATAATATTATATATCAAGTCATTAAAATGTCCATCTTGCAGGATGCCTGGGTGGTTCAGTTGGTTAAGTGTTTGCCTCTGGCTCAGGTCAAGATCTCAGGGTCTTGGGATGGAGCCCTACATTGGGATCCTGGCTCAGCGGGGAATCTAATTGTCTCTCTCTCTCCCTCTCCCTCTTCCTTTGAACTTCACCCCACTTGTGCTCTCTCTCTCTCTCAAATAAATAAATAAAGTCTTCTTTTAAAAATGTCCATCTTCCTTTACCACCTCAGGAATTGATTTTAAGAAAATTTTCAAAAGTAGACCCAAAGTTCATCATTGAAACTGTCTTTACTAGTGCAAAATGGAAAACACCCTAAATGTGGAATAATAGGACAATAGTTTGGTACACCATCATACAACACCTCAATAGACTATTCCATAGTCATTTAATACGATCTTTATGGGGATTACGTAACACCATGTGACTGTCACATAAAAAGGTAGAATACAGTACACTATTGACATTTATGAGGAATATGGCCTCATATCATTGAAAATTCCCGGATAAGTGAAAATCACTGTAGCATACAATTTCCTCCTTTAAAATGCAGAACCTAAAAATGTTAAGTAACCCCTTAAGACCCTTCATGTATCCATGAGCTCAGAATTTGCTCGTAAAGCTATAAATATAAATTCTGCCAATAAAATAAACCCTAGATTGCATTATATCATATTATTAGTGTACTTAATACAAGTTTACTGAAATCTGCAAAGAAACAGCATGTTTATCACTTCGTGAGAATTCCTTGCAAGCCCCTATACTCAACACAGAAGCTGAATGGCACCCGGGTGGCTCAGTGGTTTAAGCCTCTGCCTTCTGCTCAGGTCAAGATCCCAGGATTCTGGGATCGAGCCCTGCATCAGGCTCTCTGCTCATCAGGGAGCCTGCTTCCTCCTCTCTCTCTGCCTGCGTCTCTGCCTGCTTGTGATCTCTGTCTGTCAAATAAATAAATAAAATCTTAAAAAAAAAAAAAAGCTGTATGGAAAGGTGGCTGCCCGCTGCTGTGGGCTGGGCTTGCTTGCTCAATGCAGAGTCCTGCCTTCTCAGGACAGTTTTGAAATGCAACTATTTCAAAATCAAATCCCTTCAAAGTGACCAATTATTGCAATCTTGGAAGTTCCAGGCAAACCATTGAAACTGAGAATGTCAAATTCAAGAATGTCAACAGTCTACTACCATCCATCATCACAAACGTGTTATGATTTACAACTATTTGAAAATGTAGACATAGAGTCAATGCTGCTTGGAAATGCAAAGACAGTTTCGTTTGGGTGAAAGAATTCTAAGTAATATTCTCCTTTTAAAGCATTTATTAAGCATTATATTGTTGCTTTACTAAAGGTGAAGTTCGCACAATGCTTTATTGCTGTACAGCTAAATTCTTCTAGGTTGCACTCCATTGCCGTTAGCTCGTTGGTATTTTATAGTTTTTAATGGGTTACAATAAGGGGATCCAGACTGGAGAATTGGCAGGAACTGGCCACAGAACTAACCACATCATGCTTCCTATGGCATTGAACTAGAGATGTCAAAGGCACGAGTGTCTTTGTACCCATGAACACTGCTACAAAACCCCATACTTGGGCTTCAAAGCTGACTTTCCGTCAGTCAAATGAAGGAACATACCTATGATTCCTGAACCCCCACTGATTGATTTGACAGGAGCTACGTGTTACATCCGGGGCTCTATCTACATGACCCAGGACAGAGGGAGGAAGGGAGGTAAACAGAAAGCAGGAGGGAATCATTCTGTATTCATTCTAACAAGCACTGGAAACCAGTTTTCTTTTTCTTGTTTTCACAGCTCTAGGGGTCATTCTGTCTGTCGCAGGCAAGTCACCAGAGACAGAAGGGGAGGGGCAGGTGGAGAAGGTGAGAGGCTCAGCCTACACATCAGTACTGTTAACAGCCAGAAGCCGGACCTGATGTTCCTCCAGGGGACTTGGTCAGACAGCAGCATTTAACTGCAAAAGCAGATGCTTTCTGCTTTTGCAGGAGGGGACAGAGAGGAGACAGCCACCAATGTTCAGGTGCATGAACTTTGTAATCTGTAAAAACTCATCGTTTTTTTCACCTTGTAGAAATAAAAATTAATAATGCAAAGAAAGAAATTCTGGTGTCCAAGGATAAACTGAAAACAGCCTAAGAGAACACCAGTAACAAAGATTTGTTGGGATGGGGAACAGCAGATATCAGCGTATTTCGCTTAGATCTTGAATATTGTGAATTTTCTGTGAAATCCGATATCCACTTTTCAAATAATGGAGCTTCATAACATCTTTAAATCTTGCATTTGTGCATTTTTCTTATCAACCAAATAAATCCAATAGAGAAATGGGGTGAAAGCTTAGGACAAGATGAGAGGAGACAATTTAGTTATGCAAGATGAATGAGTTCTAGAGATCTAACACACAGTATATAATGACAGTTAACACCATATCATACACTTGAATCTTCTAAGAGGATAAATCTCAAATTAAATCGTCTCTCCACACACGCACACACACACACAAATGGTAAACATGTAGCAGTAACTGTCACCTATGCTAATTAATGCTTTGCAGTGCCCATTTCTCAAGGTATGTGTATATCAAAGAATCAAGTTGTACCTGTTAAATATATATAATTTTATATATCAATAACATCTCAATAAAGTTGATTTAAAAAAAAAGAGAGAGGAGAAAAGAACATTTAAAACATTTTAGGAGTATTAGCACCTCATTCTTGACCAAACTCTCTACCACGGCTGGAGTGCAGGGCAGTGAAGAAAAAGAATGAGGCAGGCAAGGTTGCAGCTCAGAGAGCTCGGGCTTCTACAGTCAGTATGCCCCCCACCCTTCCCCACTAAGGAACTCAACCAGCAATGACCATCCCCATTGATCAGGCACAGCCAATCCTCATCCCGCTGACTCCGCAGATCCAGCGTCTTACAAATGAAGAGCTGGGAATGCAAACAGGTCAGGTAACCAACTGCAGTGGGCAGCGAGCACTGGGGTGGACTTCCTGGCAGCTGCAGCTCCACACCAGTGTAAAGCAGTCAGGCTCCCAGGATCCCCAGCCAGGAACCACTTCGGGAATATTCCGGGGACATATTTCTGCTGGCGATCTCCTGGGGGAAGCTTCTGTCTCTTGAGAGACCATCCCAGTCTAGAGGAACGCTCTCTTCGTTCTTGGGCAAGGATGTGATGCCTCTTCTCCCCATCAAGCAACACTCTTGGGGTGAGGGAAAAGGCAGCAAACGTCCTGGGTGGCATCACTGAGCTACCCCACCCCCGCCGCCCCAGCCAGCCCCACCTCTGCACTTCATGGGAATGAAATGATAAATTTCCTGAGTGTCTACACCAGCATGAGTCACATTCGATTTCCTTTTCATCAAAACCATCCTGGCAGATGCAAAAACCCAGAATCTCAAATCAGGTCTGTCTGATGACCAAGCACCTACTCATTTCAAAAGTTTTCTAGTCCAAGATGCTGTTTCTGGTGGTGTCAAGTCTCCAAGGATCTCCAGCCCGGTAACTGTAGTGCTAGAGTCAGACAGATTAAATCGATCTCTGCCACTGATTATCTGTGCAATCAAAGACATGTTACCACTCTTCCTTATGCCTTTTACCTCATCTGAAAAGTGGGAATAACGTTAGTCCTTGCCATAAAGGATGTTTAAAGACTAAAGGACATTTCCATATAGTAAGTACCCCATGCCTACTAGGTGTCACGAGAAAGGGAGCCTTGTGACTTTTGGCACCTAAGTTTTACAGAATTTTTATGTTTTGAATAAAGTGATGTTGTTTTCCCCTGATAGATGAAATCTGTGTCATAATTAAAATAGTGTTTCCTTAATGTTTGTCCCTCTCTGAGTTTTCAGCTTTTTAATTAGTGACTGTCCTCATTCTTTTTCGGGAAAACAACATCATTAAAGAAAACATTTAAAATGTCACCCATAGTATCACACTACCTAATTAAACTATTTCTGCTCCTTGATATTACCTCTTGCGTGTAATATTTACATATCCACAATTTGTAGTGTTTGTTTGCTGTTATTTTTATGTAAGTCACAGCACATTTCTCTGTATTTGTATACATTCTTTGTAAGTATTCATTTTAATAGTTTTATGATATTGCTATAGCCTATTTCACCCAACACTCTCCTAACATTGGTATTTTGTACACAAATTCCTTCCTTATTTTTTTTATCTTAAAGATAATGCGTCAGTAAACATTTTTGTTTATATATTCTTTGATTTCCGTGAACGATTTCCTTAAAAGAAATTCCAAGGGGTAGAGTTACTGTGTCTTGGGTATGTATTGTCTTTATGCCTCCTGCTATATAATTCCTTCCAAAAGGATCGTTCCAGTTTGCAACTGTAAACTTTATCTTAACTAGTCAGGACTGAAATTGAGTTCCTCTAAGCAGTTACTTGGTTTGAAACATCACAGAAGTCTTTGTACTTTGGTGAAATTGGTATTTTGATTGCCTTGCCATGGTTTCAAGCTTTATAAGTCAAGTTCTGCTTTCTTGCTTTGATAGTTCCCCCTTGAACCAATCAGTCTCCCCCCCCCCCCCGCCCATAGGCCATGAACTTTTAAAAGCCTGTCTGCTTTTATCTCCTTGTCTCCCTTCACGAATCTAATTGGATTGATACAGACCCCCAAGGATTTATAAACGGATCAAGGACACCATTTTTTTTTTAAACATTTTTATTTATTTATTTGACAGAGAGAGATCACAAGTAGACAGAGAGGTAGGTAGAGAGAGCGGAGGAAGCAGGCTCTCCACAGAGCAGACAGCCCGACTCGGGGCTCGATCCCAGGACCCTGGGATCATGACCTGAGCTGAAGGCAGAGGCTTTAACCCACTGAGCCACCCAGGCGCCCCTCAAGGACACCATTTTAAATGGATAATCTAACCCAACTTCATACTTCCTGTGAAAGGCACAGTTCTAGTCTGGGAGTGAAGTGGTACAATCACTCCACCCTGATGGGGTAGCACTGATGTCCCCAGGTCCTTGGAAACCCACTGACCACTTCATGAACGCCTGGGACATGAATTGGGAAGTAACTAAGAAAAATGCGCCCCACATAAAGTTTAATATGGACCTTTCCTCACTTCTCCATATAGCAAAAAATAACTACCCCCCTTTTCCTCTGGAGCATGGAAAGGGGTTTGGCTACGCCGGGATGAGTCTCTTGGAGGTGTGTATTTTTCTCTCGTTTGGAGTTTACCTAACTCATGGGCAGTCATAGACTGTCATAGACTCATGGACCTCTGTCATAGGCAAGGCAGGTAACACAGCCCCCAGTGCTCTCAAAAGGACTTTGTCTAGCTTGCTGTGAGGTCTTTCCATCTTCTCATGTTTCTAATGGTGAACAACCCTAATCTAAATGCAGACTCTAAAACACAAGGTGCTGTGACTAGGTTCTAGAGGAGTCATTCAGAGGATGCAAAGCAGGCTTATGTTCATTTTTTCCCCTCCAGATTATCACACACATGAAAACACATCATTTAAAATTTCCGGTAGAATTCCCAAAGTATGTCTAGAGATCTACTGGAGTTCCAAACGCCAGGTTAAGGAACACTTCAAGTTCAAGGATCTAGACATTGTTTTTCTGTAAAATCAGTTTTTTCACATAGTAAATAGTTTACATTTTGAAGCCCATATGGTCTTTGTAGTAACTACTTAAATATACCAGTACAAAAGCAGCCATAAATGATTAGAAACAATAAGCACCACCATGTTCCGATGAGACTTTATTAGCAGAAAGAAGTCCTGGATTTGGCCCCAGGGCCAGAGTTTGTCAATTTTGATCTAGTATGTGATGGTTAAGTGGGAAGACCACCTACCCAGCCCCTCTGTACTCTTGCTATCTGCAATTTGTGTTTGCAAGCCCATTTCCACCCATGTCTATATTTGTACGTCATGGGATTTAGGATGCAGATATTGATTCATTCATTCAAACCATGTGAGTTTTTCTTGCTACCTACTGTATGCTGTCACACAACAGTGTTGTCCTTAATTTAGTCCTATCTCTGTCTACTAAATATAACCCAAGACTGAATTTTTTTGGTGATATAGGTAGGATTAGTAAAGAAAATTTAAAAGCTGAACAGTGGCAGACAGAATAAATCAATTTTCAAGAACTTCTGATGAATAATTAGATCCAGTCTCCTCTTTGAGATCTGAGCAGATGGACTGGAACGGCTTCTCTAGGGATCAATGAAGAATTGAAGAAAGCTATCGGATGTAGGAAAGCATGCTGAGCTCGAAACTAGTGACCAGTACTGCAAATATTTAACAATGTGACCTTCCCTGGGGCAAGCTGTTTCATTTCTCCGGGACTCACTTTCGCCTTTGATAAAACAAGGGATTGGGATTAGGTCCACTGGATTAGATGAGTCCCAAATCTGCTCAAGTCTTGAACCCTTAAAATTTTGGGTCAACCAGTCAATGCTGAGAGGCTTCTATTATTCCAGAAAACCAGCAATTTAGAGAGATTTCTTCCCTAGTGGAGCTCAAAAACACGTCCTGGGAAGGGCCCTCATCTAACTGTCATCTAAAACTAGGACATTGCATTCATCTTTGGAACCTCAATGATCATGAAAATGGACCTGGCTTAGAAAGTCTTACACCCACTGTGGAAAGCAGGCATGCCCCTGCTAACTGCAACCCAAGGCAGAGAGTGGAAGTGGAGGCGCACGTCGTGGGAGTGGGGAGAGGCGGCATAGGCCCTGACCAGAAGCGGAGGCAGTAGAACTGGGCCCCATGGGGTGAGCAGATTTTAGTAAACCGGAAAGGGGGCAGCGTTAGAAAGCTTTGCCAACAGAGGGTAATTCAAACCCAGAAAGCAGAAATACAGTGGAAGAATGGAGGCACCATCCTGAGCCAGGTTCAGAGTCCGGTCCCCTTGTTGAGTGAGTGCGTTCACTGGATCCCATTTCTATTGCTACTCATGTCCAGCAGTTTAGCGATAGTAACTTTCATAGCAGACGGGCACAGAAGAATTTTTCACTACACGCCAATTTTTTTTGTGTGTTTGTTTTTGTTTTTGTTTTGAGTACGGCTTTTCATACCTTTCGGTTGGCTGGTTCTTCATGATCATGGCTCCGTGGTTTCAAATAAAGTCAGGTTAAAGTGAGGGAATAGTGACTATGGTAAATACAATGACGCCAACAGACACAAGGAATCACACGGACAAGTGAAGTATCAGAAATACAGGCACGTGGGTCTACTAATAAGCTCAATACTGGCAATTTAGTTTCAGTAAAGCCTCATCCAACATAGGAAATGAATGTTACTAACCTGAATGCTATTGATATGTTTGTCTTATTTGTATTTAATTAGATTTTTAATGGCTATTTCACAAATAAAAGCCTACAGAATGTATATCTACTTTTGTATTTTTACATGTGTATGTATTTATATAATATTATTACATAATAATAATATTACATAATATTATTGTATATATATATTATTTCGCATTTTTATATAACACCCTATAAAAAGAATTTGAGTCAAGCTTGGAGTCTCAATTTTTCTGGATATCACATTATATGAATGTAAAGTTTATTTCTTCATATATCAAAAGGAGATGGTAATCATTTATTCTGCGGGGCTATTAAGAGGATGAAAAGAGGTCTGGAAAGTTTAAACTGCTATGTAACATCAAGGAGATAAAACAGTATTTATTACGAAACAGACACGAGTGAAAAACCAAAACAGCTGTCCAGTATCCTCTTCTCAGCCTACATAATCAGGGTTCTTGGCAAAAAGGTTTTTATGGGTAAAGAGCAATGGCTCGCAGTTCAGATGTGTCCCCTGGGGAATCCTATATATGCAGCAAAACGCTACCTGCCTGCCTGCCTGCATCGTTATCCCTGTAAGTCGCTGATGCTCATGAGTTAATTCAGGGCTCCTTTTAGCCCTTTGAAACAAAACCCAGCCCAGGGTAAATGCAGAGCCCACCTCATGGAATCTGAAGCCTCGCAGAACTGTTTGCCACCAGCTGGTGACAGAATGCAGCTTGAAATCTAAGCTGGAAAGCCTTTTGACCAAGGCAGGTGGACAAGATTTTCTATAGAACCTTCTTTTGCATCAAGGAATCCAATTAGGATGCATCTCCCAAAACCCTCCATTCCAGCAGGGCTCGGAGACGAGCGCATGCAGGGCTCACAAGCGGGCGTGGGTCCCGCTCAGATCACGGAGGCCAGTGATGGGGCTGAAGGATTTCCGTGTGAAATTGCTTGCTGGTACCCACGCACTAGCATTTACTGAAGAGCGGTGGGTCACTGCCACCAGCGGCAATGAAATCTGGAGCGGTCAAGAATTAGCTAGTAATTTCGGGAGTTTGAAGTTTTATCTCCAACACCAACATGGCAACTCTTTTTTTTTTTTTTTCAAAGATTTTATTTATTTGACAGACAGAGATCACAAGTAGGCAGAGAGGCAGGCGGGGTTGGGGGGGGCACGGGGAGAAGCAGGCTCCTTGCTGAGCAGAGAGCCCAATGTGGGACTTGATCCCTGGACCCTGGGATCATGACCTGAGCTGAAGGCAGCGGCTTAACCCACTGAGCCACCCAGGTGCCCCAACATGGCAACTCTTTATTCAAGGTTAGTCAGTTCCCATCTCGTCGGTGTCTGGGGAATGACCGGTACTGAAGTTTTTGATTTCCAGTTGCCCTATTTCAATGACAGAGGCATTTTCCTAGCTGACCAAAGTTTTTAGAGCCTCCAAGAATCTTTTTGAACTTCACAATAAGGTGGAATTATGATTTTTAACTTGAGGCAGATACCTCTGAACTATTACACTGGGCATTTTGTTGCAAGTCCAAGTCCCTGAGCAACATCAGTCCTTAGAATTACCGTTTCCTTCGTTCTTCTCTCATGCCCATATTGCTCTAGCTAATACACTCTCCTCAACCAGTATGCTTTCCCAGTTCACCTCTGGGGAAAGTCTGAGCCCCTGGACCATCACAGCTTGTCAGGAGCTGTCTCTTCTCCACCTCTCACTAGGACCTCTTTCCCAGGTGGGTGGGAAGTGATTGGGTTTCCAAGCCCCTTCTTATGGCCTGCTTTCCCAGACCGCTCATGGCATCAACTCTTGCGGGTTGGTAGTAATACTGGATTCTTCAGAAGCAGACTTAGGAATGGGGTTTGGCACACAGGGTATTTATTTATTAGGGCCGAGAGCAGTGGAAGTGAGGGGGAGGGGGTAGGATTGGTTAGAGGGGAGAAGTCAAACCAGCAGATGTCCAATGAAACTTTGACCACAAGACAAGGAGCTCAAGAGTGCACATGACCTATCAGGGCTATCCCACATGGGGCTGAAACAGCTGGGTCCCTATATCCGCCACAACCAGTCCATGGCTAGGCTGCCATTGGATGAGAGGGATCAGCAAAGATGGAGGCCTGAAGATGCCAACAGCTGGGGAACCAGTCACTCCTATTAGGGAACAGAGAATCTCAGCACCTCTCTCTTCAGCTGCCCCTACCTGACTTCTCTTACCCACAGCCACCCCAGCTGTGGACCCCCATGGCTCACCTGGGTCATGCCCAAGACCCTCGTCCCGGAGAAGTATGAGTCCCCACTGTGGAGATGCTCTCCTCTTGGGCCTCTACTCTTTTAAACTTTGCTATCTCGTCATCCCTTTCTAAAGTGAGATTTCAGTTTTTAAAATCTAGTTTGAAAAAAGTCAACCCTTAAAGCAGCGCCCTGCCCCCGAGCCCCTTCCAACTCCTACAATGATCCTTGGGTGTGAGTCTCTGCATTTCCCTCTAATTGTTTATTCCCACGCAGGCCCAGCCCTTCCCACCACGAACTCAAAGGAGGCAAAAGGAGACCCAGCAGGATATGAGAAGTACTATTTTCACTCTGGAGGACTGGAGAAACAAAAAAACTACCTGCATAGAAACTCACAAGAAATCCTGTAGAATCTCTCTCATCATGAAAAATGTCTCATTCAATTTAGCACTAAAATAATATTCCAACAGAATGGTTTATGGGAACAGTCCTTTATTGTCTTTGAAATGCCTTTCTAGAGCACTGTTATATCTCAAAATCCTCCCATCATCTCTTTGAGGGAGATTCCATTATTTTGCCAGATTTTCAGTAAAAGAAACAGAAGTTCAGAGTGGCTCAGTCACTTTTTCACAGCCCGTGGGTGGAGGGAGTCTGAATACAGAGGCCTTACCATCTTCTGGGGAAGATAGGGCCCCATAGAGAAGTCTCCTTCCGTGCCCTCCTACCACCATGGCCTTGCAGGGCCGGGGTCTCACCAGTGGCCTCACCAGGAGAGGAGATGGTATAGCACCTCTCTTGACCTCTGTTGGTGCCTCCAAGGGCCCCCCAAGCAAGTGCAAAATAGTGTACTTGTTTTGGGAACCTCGCTTCATCCAGAAATGACCTCTGTGCCCCTCCTGTGTATTGACAGGACCTCTCCTGGGGTTTCACAGCCAGGATTTATAGGCCCCGTGTGACAGTCCCTGCACGGGTGAAGGCCTGTGGGAGCTGAGACGCAGAACTCTCTGGAACCCACTCGTCTCCCACAGCCTATTGCCAGGTAGCTGAGACAAAACTCTCAGGAGACAAAACTGTCCTCACCTCCTTCCCAGCAGCCCAGTAAGCCCTGACAGCAAATGTTCTGGCTCTTAGAGGCTCCCCACGGTTCTGGAGAAGTCCCGACTAGGGTCCAACGTGCACCTGCTCCATAGAAAGACTTGGAAGGTGACTGCCTTTTTCAGAAAGGCCTCTCCTACACCTCCCCAGGGCCTCCCTCAGGCCTGCACCTTGGCGCTTTCCTCACAGCTCTGATGAACTGCGAATTCCCCTGGGAGGAGGTCTATTTTACAATTTTATCAGCCGTTTTATTTTAAGATGACTACATTTCAGAATCTGTCCTGGGAATAGTTTGGACAGGAAAATGCCTTGTGTGTGGAATTGCACACTCCCCTCAGAAAGGGAAATGTGTCCTGCGGAAAGGCCTAGCCGAGAGGAATCAAAGGGTTGGAGTTTCCCACTCAGGGAGGACGGCCCTTCAGTCCTGTTGGCTGCGGGTTTGGGGTTCTCTCGGAGAAGACAGAGTGGCCAAGAGCTCATGCTTTGCAAGCAACAGAAAACTTGGGTGGCTTAGCTCAGTGGGAAGGAGTTTTTGGAAGTGTTGGGGAGGATCGGAGGGTAATGGGTCTAAGAATCTGAGTGCACAGCCACCAACCCACCACGGGGACGATGGAATTAGGAGCTCACTCTGCAAAGTCATGTGAGGTCCCCAAGCTTCTGCAGGCCTCCCTCCGTGGCCACTGTCATCCCACCCAGGACATGGTACAGGGGAGAAATCCCCCCAGAGCACTGGGCAGTGTCCTGGTGGCAAATGTTCCCCCAGAGAGGGGACGCTCTCTTCCTTACCTCTCTTTAAGAGGAGGAACTTCACTGAAGAAAAACCTTGCCCTTCTACTATACCAGATGGATTTTAATCTCCAGTGCAAACGGATTCCTACAGAAGGCAGTAGAGATGGAACAGATTTAAACTCAGACAGAGCAGCTCAAATCCTGGCTCAGCCACTTACTGGCTCCATGACCTCGGCCAACTGATTTAACCAGTGAGGGCCTCAGTTTGCTCATCCATTAGATGGGGGTAACATTTTGTACTTCCCAGAGTGGTTAGGGAGAGTTAAAAAAAACCAAAAATATAAAACAGCTGGCCCAAGACATGAATTTGATAAATGCTCTTTCTTCTTTCCTCCCTCTCTATCTCCATTCTCTGCATGTCGTTGGCCTATTACGTGTCCAGCCTGGGGCAAGGTGAGAACCATTCTCCACAGTGACGAGTGTCTTGTTAGGTGGAGGAAGTGGAGTTGAGCCCACATCAGCCTTTCTGCAGAAGCTGAGGACTAGAATCTAGGACTTAGACCCCAGCGGCCCACAGGGGTGCTGACACACCACCTGGGGGCCTTCCCGAGCCAAGAACACGGAGAACACCCACCCCAGCAGCCCGACAGCAGAGAGAACTCCAGTCCAAGTTATATGGCTCTGTAGACCAGGTGAAACTCACCTTGTGAAACCACAAAAACAGACACCCAGGTGTCTCAATTGGTTAAGCACCTGCCTTTGGCTCAGGTCATGATCTCAGGGTCCTAGGATCGAGTCCCACATCAGGCTACCTGCTTAGCAGGAAGTCTGCTCCTTCCTCTCCCTCTCCCCACTTGTGCTTCTCTCTCTCTAATAAAGAAATCAAATTAAAAAACAAAAAAGCCAGAATCAAGGAAGGACAAGTGTCTTTTCCCCAGTCCATTATTCCTAACTCATTAAACCAAACAAAAGATCTACTTCTTAGTTTTTCAACCTGGAAAATGTATTCTCTTCCCACTAGAAAGAAAAAGGCACTGCCTAGAGAAAAAAGGCTCCCTTTCACATTTTCTTTACAGGATGGAAGTCTGAACGTGAGCACAAGCAAATAAAATGCTGAAGAAAACCCTCAAAGGGCTCCCCAGCAGACCACATCTGGGGAGAAAACCGTATCCAAGACAATCTATGCCCCTCATGTTTGAGAGCGCGGTGGTCACACCCCAGCCCTGAAGTTAGATGAAATATTTCTATGTCTGCAGTTTTTCACGACAGTTCTGATCTCAAATATTCCACGCCGTTGCCCCACAAACAAATATTTGCCCAGGTAATAAATTTGAATTTAGAAAATGCGGCCGGGCAAACACAGGCCCGCTGTGCTTAGAGGTTCTCTCAGTCCCAGCTTTAACCTTTGGGCCTGAAAAACTTGTTGAGTCTCCTAGTGTGTCCTCCAGGTGCTAACAGGACGCCAACCCCTCAAGTTGGAAGGTGCTGCTTTCTCCAGAGAGCTGGAGGCCCAGGCCTTCTTCAAGAACACACACATGCTCATCTACGGGAATGTTAGTAGTTACTGGGCCCCCGAAAAAATTTCCAACAGAGTCAGCCTCTGGGAACATTTAGTAGCAGTTTTTCTCTTGGTTTTGCTGCTTCATTTTGTTTTGTTTCGTTTTGTTAATTCTCACACCAAGCCTGTCAGGTCCTCTCCACTCTGAGGTTCCAGTGGTACCGGGCCGGCGGGCAGGCCTCTAGGCCCCCACCGCCTGGACGGGGATTAGCTGTTCAGCTTCTAACAGCTGAATGGCTCCCCCTTCAAGAATCAGTTCTCTCATCTTAAGGCTATATTGGTGGCCATTTCTTTGAGAAAACTGTCCTGTAGCAAAACTTCACACACAAGTACACAAATTAGTTTACCCGGGGGCTCCTGGTGGCTCAGTAGGTTAAGCATCTGCCTTCAGCTCAGGTCATGATCCCGGGGTCCTGGGATGGAGTCCCGCATCGGGCGCTCTGCTCAGTGGGAAGCCTGCTTCTCCTTCTACCCCCACCCCTCCTTGCTTGTGATCTTTCCCCGTCTCTTTCAAATAAATAAATAAAATATTTTTTAAAAATCAGTTTACCTAGTTAAGCCTTCATCAAGAACTATTTACTTCAGTCTTCTGTTTCATCCTCTTGCATAAATGATCTAGCTTTCATTGGAAATATCATTTACAATTTCTTTAACAATTCGATAAGGATGTTGTCTTCGGTGTGCATACCAGCAGTCACAATAGAAGCAAAATAAAGTGAATAACGGCTCTTAAAGTGGGGCCTGAAGATCTCTCTCCCTAGGCCTAGAAGTTTTCATCTGAAGTACCTTTATCTTTCCAGCCAGACAAGTGGTTGCTTAGTAACTCGCCTTATCAATGATTTAGCTTTTCTCCTGATTGCCTCGTAAGAAGATAGCACCTTTGGTACTTTCTGTTTCTTCCTTCCCAGCTGTAATGAGAAACGATTTTGTAAAAGGTCATCGTCCAGAAATACATTCCCATTTATAAGCACAACCTCTCACCAGCGTGCAACTGGATTGACGGTTATACAATAATGATTATTATGCTTCCGATGGGGGTTCTCAAACGTTAGAACACATCCGAGTCTTCTGGGGAACTTTTTCAAAGTATAAAGGCCCAGGCGTGATCCTATTTCAACGTGCCCAAGGCGCTGTATTCTCTCCTCACCTGCCGGCGTTGGAGAACCACTAGCAGAACCCAGGCACCTGCTACAGGCTTGCCGATGCCCATCCAAATCACATCAGCGCCCCAGCTTCCCCATGGAGCTCGAGGGAGACTTCTCCACTGCTTTGATGCCACCCCGGACCCGGGCATAGACAGACCCTAGAGGCCCGCCTCTACACACCAGGGTCACAGATGGGCTCCGATGACAGGGTCTGGGCCATGGGTCCCGGGAGATGTGTCCTACAGGAGGGGGACATCACAGAGAGCAAGGGGAGTTGCACCGAGGAGAAAATAAGGTCCGAGTCTGGCTTTCTCCAAAGCTGACCTTTCAGTTAGCTAACAAATCTCATTTTGCCAGGGCAGGGCATGAGACACTGAAATTCACTGCAAAGACAAAACAGCTGGGGTATTGTCTTCTTGGGGTGGCGGGGGGAGCAGACAGGAGATCAGAGGACCATCTCCCCAGAGTAGGTTAAAGCAAGGATCTGGTGGCATAGAGGTAACTGGAAATTCCGTCACCTTCAGAGAGAATCAGGCTGCTTCCTGGAATGGTGTGGGACATTTCCTCCCTCCTGCGGCACTGTATCGATACAGTGCCGAACAGTCCAGTATGACAGAAATGCAACTTCCCTGGATACACACAAGAAATTAAAAACCTAGAGAAAGATGGTGGAGACAGGACATACTCTAGACTCTGACAGAATTTCTGCTTTCACGTTCATCTCTCCCCAAAAAGAGCAAACTGATTCTTTTTTTTTTTATTTTTTGCTTTGCTTTTTTCTTTTTTTTAAAGGAAAGAAGTTCACTAAACTATAGTTTTAAGATGAGGTGCCTAGGGGTGCCTGGGTGGCTCAGTGGGTTCTTAAGCATCTGCCTTCGGCTCAGGTTATGATCCTGGGGTCCTGGGATCAAGCCCCGGGAAGCGGGAAGCCTGCTTCTCCCTGTCTCTCTGCTTGCTGCTCCCCCTGCTTATGCTCTCTCTCTCTGTGTGTCAAATAAATATATAAAATCCTTTAAAAAATAATAAAAATTTAAAAATAGAGGTGCCTGGAAAACAGGTGTCATCCCTTCCTCAGCCGGAAAGACCCACTTGCCACAAGGCTCATGTCCCAGGTGGAACCACCTCTCCACCTCCTTGGCACCTTCACCAAGCACAGGAAACAGAGCTTTCCAGAGAAGATGAGAAAAAAGCTGGAGTCGTTGGCAACTCTGTTTAGAAACAACCAAGACTCTAGACTTCATTTCCATAGGTTCGGGGACCCCTGGGCTGGAAACTCACACTGATGTCATAGCAAGAACCTGGATTCCAGAGGTTTCAACTTTGCACAAGGGAAATAAAGCTTTACGACAGAGTCTAGAAGGGGTCGTCTTGTACAGGCAACACTTGTGTAAACATTATCATTTGCTGCTTCATGACTAGAGAAGAAAGACTGACAAACCCAAGGCTGCCCATCAAAATACAGAAGGAATGGGCTTTGAGTTAATGCAGAACTGAGTCTAAGACCTGGCTTCGCCACCTTCCAGCTGTGTGATCTCAGGAAAAGTTGTTCAGCTTGTCCAGGCCTCAGTTGGCTCCTATGTAAAATGAGGCAGTGAAAGTATCTGCCTCGTCGGTTGCTGGGAGGATTAAATTCAATGAGACGATGCTTGGAACATGGCACCCACACAAGGAATGTGCTCTGTGTCAGTTGCCATTTTGGATCTATAAGGAAACAAGATCACTTTACACTTTAAGCAAAATTCTCAAGTCATTGGAGGGTTGGTAATTATAAGAAAGAAAGTAGAGTCATGGAAGGTGGTAGAAGTATCCTACCTGTTATTCCATGTAAAAATAAAATGTATGGGAACTTAATCAATTATTTATTGAGTATCTGAACTACGTGCCCTGGACTCTGCTTGGCATTACTGGGGAATCAAATATGGTCCCCGCCCTAGAAGAGGCTACAATCTGGTTGTGTGGACATACCATACAACAGTCTAACAGTACAAAGAAAAATTAGGTATAAAACCAAATGATATGTTCAGTGGAGAAAGAATGAGAAAAATGAGATCAGGCCAAGCTTGGGAAATGCTTTTTGAAGGGAGTGGGTTTGGTTGAGGGCTTGAGTAGTAACTAAGATGCCTCATATCTCTGTTCTCATCAGTCGCCATGAGACATCCAAGTGTCTAGGCCATGGCCACCTCCTGGACAGGTGTGTACACCCCTCATGCCGGCTCAGTCTCACCCTTCTCCTACCCTACCAAACCCTTCCCTTGTGCAACACATGATGTGCAACACTGAAATCTAAACTTCCTCTCTGATAGACCTTGTCACCTTCTTGCCCCAACTTGTCTAGCTCCCTCCTAAGGAGGCCAATTCTCCAGCAGCCCTCTCAAGCAGCAACCCTTTCTCACACACACACCCTCACCAAGTTCCCCACCTGGCTGGGGTCCTTGGAACCTCCTCTGGCTTCTCATTCCAAAACTCCAGCAAGTCTAACATGCATACTCTCAGTCCAGAACACTTCATTGTGTCAGCTACACGCAGCCTGGGCTCATCCCCACACCTTGAAGGTTCTAGCATTGGGAAGATGGTTTTTCTCCTCAACATTTCTCCTGTGGTAGAACAATGCCACACACACACACACACACACACACACACACACACACATAAATATGTCCATGTCCTAATCCTTGGAACCTGTAAATATGTTACCTGGTGATAGGGCCTGAATTCCATTTTCCCCAAATTCCTATGTTGAAATGTTAACCTCAGAATGTGACTGTATACGGAGATAGGGCCTTTCAAGAGGTGATCCCATGAAAATGAGTCACTCAGGTTGAGCTGTAATCCAATCTAACTGGCATCCTTAAAAGAAGAGGAAATTGTGGACCTACAGAGAGACATTGGAGATGTGCACATTAAGGAAAGACCACAGGAGGACATAGTCATCTGCAAGGCAAGGAGAGAATCCTCAGGAGAAACCAAAACTGCCAACACCTTGACCTTAGACTTCTAGCCTCCAGGACTGTGAGAAAGAAACTTCTGTTGTATGATCCCCCCCAGTCTGTGGGCTTTTGTTATGGGATCATGAGCTGGCTAACACATGTGACCGAGGAGAGTTAAGATTGTAGATGAAACTAAGATTGCCAATGAGTCGACCTTAAAAAAGAGAGATTATCCTGGATTATCCAGATGGGCCCAATTATGAGCGTCCTTAAAAATGGAAGAGGGAAGCAGAGAGGTCAGAGTGGTACCACGAAGGAAAGACACAGCCCACCATGGCCGGCTTTGAAGGGGAGGAGGGGCCACAGACCGAGGGTTATGCAGGCGGCCTCTAGAAGCCGAAAAGGGCACGGAAGCAGATTCTCCTCTGGAACCCCCAGAAAGGAACACAGGCCTGCCAACACCTTGATTTTATCCCATGAGACTTGTGTTGGCCTTTTGCGGAAAAGTAAGAGAATCAATTTGTTTTGCTCAAACCACTACATTTGTGGTAATTTGTTACAGCAGCAAGAGGAAGCTGATACAACTCTGGTCATAAGCTCTGGTTATTCTAACATCTGGGCTAGAGTACACAATCCATCCAATATCGTCTAGTCCCTCTGTCCCTTGCCTTCCTCTCTTCCATACGCCCCATTCCCACCTATCTTGTCACTGCCTATATCGGTAAGCTGTCCACATCTCACTTTCAAACACCACACACACTCTCCAACCTCCACTTGTTATCTTTCTGCCTCACTCCCTCAGGTCCTGACCCAGACTCCAACATCCCGCAGCTGCACTCGCTCTTCCCAGCTGAGGGGCTTTGGCCATAAACATGACCATCCCGTACATGCACTCAGCCTTACCATCTTTACTATTTTTTTTAAAGATTTTATTTATTTATTTGACAGAAAGAGAGAAGGAGAGAGAAAATACAAGCAGGGGGAGGGGCAGAAGAAGAGGGAGAAGCAGGCTCCCTGCTGAACAGGGAGCGCAACACAGAGCTCGATCCCAGGATCCAGGAATTATGATCTGAGCCGAAGGCAGATGCTTGACTGACTGAGCAACCATCTTTGTTTTTCCCTCTTTTGTACTCATGTGGAAGCACCAAGTCCCAGAAAGATCCTACACATCACCTACTTCCAACCTGTATCCACGCATCCAAACATGGCTAGAGGACAACATTCGGCCAGGCTCCATGGTCTCAGTCTCAATCTGTGACTAATAATCCCCAAAAGGACCCTCAGTGCTGTCAGGCAATCCTACCACATTCCCCTCCATTCACTCTCGCATTCTCCAGAATGCGTATCTCATACCTGAATACTGACCTTGAGCTGTCACCTCTTCTAGAACCTTCTAACCTCTTCCCTGGCCCCCTCAAGGCTGACTGAGGTCCTCAAGGATCTTTTTTTTTTTTTGTCTTTTTTTTTTTTTTAAGATTTTATTTATTTATTTGTCAGAGAGAGTGAGCACAGGCAGACAGAGTGGCAGGCAGAGGCCGAGGGAGAAGCAGGCTCCCTGCCAAGCAAGGAGCCCGACGTGGGACTTGATCCCAGGAAGCTGGGATCACGACCCGAGCCGAAGGCAGCTGCTCAACCAACTGAGCCACCCAGAAGTCCCTCTGCAAGGGTCTTAAAATATTCTTGCACTTACTGTCTTGGATTACAATTACCTGTGCACTCACTGGATGGTGAGATCCCTGGGGACAGAGACCAGGTGTTTTTCCAGGTCCTACCAGAAGCCCAGTGTCCAGAACAGGGCAGGTACCCAGTAAATGATTGGTGAGTGGATGAAGAAATGAATGAATGAACCAACAAACCAAGTGGAAGGAAAAAGGCATGGAGCAAGCCAGGTGACTTGCAATATTACATAGTAGTTTTTTTTAAACTCTGAGCCACTTTCCCAAAAGAACAGAAACCAGAGTGGCTGGCTGACCTCCCAAAGTCGTTAGTGCACTGGGCAAACATCCTGAGACAGTCGCTGGAAAATGAGTTGGATATATTTGTTTAAATCAGGATAGATTTCATTTGGAGATGTTCTCGAGTCTGGAGTCATGAAATCTTAGAAGAGGATGGGGCCTTGGAGATCATTTAATTTCATGCTCAGAGCTTGTCCAGCCTGACCTGAGGGGTGACCTCGGCTTTGGAGCAATATTGTTTGTTATTTTGGTGCATTCATTTTTATAACAATTATTTTGAATCCAAGTTGTTTAAAACACAAAAAAGACACTGGAAAAGAAAACATTCACCTTAGAAGAGGCCAACTGGCCACTTCCACACGTTTTCCAAATTTAAAAAATTAACAGGGAGCCAGAGGGAATGGGGAGATGTGTGAACCGAAGTCAGGAAATCAAGGCCTATAGGGTCATGTGTGTACTCGTGCAAACCACTGAACCTTACTGAGGTTTCATTCGAGACAATGGAGGTAACTGTACCCCATTTCACCCCCAGACCTGACTGTATTAACTCATGCCTGTGACTGTGCTGTGCGTCTGGGAGAGTGGGTATGAGCAAAAGTTAGACTGTTGTAAATAGTCCAGCCCCAGTGAGAAACGAATAGTCCTTTCTTGTAATTTTTTTTTAAATCGTAAACCACATGATTTGACCCAGCCAAGTTGTGAAAAATGTCCCTCATGATTTGACCCCGCCAAGTTGTGAAAAATGCAGCTGACCATCTCAAGACTTAGACAAGGATAGCAAATGGAAATTTTGGGATTTGGGCTGCTTTTTACTAGAAAGAAAGTTAAAGACAAAAATACAGAACACACAATTTCTCTGAGCCAGGACTTCAAACTTCTCTTGGTAAACTCTTATTTGTGAGGGAAAAAAAAACAAAGCAAAACAAAAACAGCAATGTGTGTTCAGCAACTCCTCAGTGCCAGGCACAGTGCTGGGCTGGGCGTGGATGCCGTCTGCTAACGTTTCTAGTCTCCCTTCCATGCAGGGGCGGGTTGGTTTGGTCAGTAAATGCTGGAGTAAATGATACAGACAGAAGCATTCGATGGCGGTGACTGAGGAAAGTGTGAGCTGAAATTCAGTGCCACACAGAGCCAACGCCTGAGGTCAGCCCCTGAGGAGAGGCTCCCCAGACCCACCACAAACCGCCCCGACCAGAACTCTGCTGTCTGGGACCTGTGAGGCATGCGGAGTGTTTGCTGGTCCCCTTTCCTGATTGCAGAGGGGGCATCGCAAAGGAAAGTGTTCGAGCAAAGCTCCTCCACCCTCGGGAGCCAAAGAGATGGGAACCAGAACCCTAGTGGAGAAGCCAGCCCCTCATTGACTCATGCTGCCTTTTCTGTTTTGTTCCTGTGGTTCAAGCACTTAATAGTTCTTCGTAATCTGCCTGCATCATGGACACTCTGCGTTCTTGGGGGAGCTTTTTCTGTAACATTTGGCGGGAAATAGGTCTTCACATCCTGAATCAGAGGTGCAAAGAACAGTCTTCTCTTCTTGTGTCCGAAGACCCTTATAAACGCAAAGGGCATGGACTCCATCCATGGCAAATTTGAACCTTAATGGCATTCTTTTCAGTTATAAAGGTAAGAGGATATAAGAGTTTAGTGGCTCCCTTGAGAGAATGACTCCTCCACTTATCCAAATATGGTACCTTAAGAAATCATCGTCTGGAAAAGTCTGGAACACTATGTACATCCCTTTCCTTCAGGAGTTCAGAACATCTCTAAGGACAATTAGGCCAATCCATTTGCAAAGAAATCTCTTGCCAACAACAAACAGGCCAATCCGTTTGCAAAGAAATCTCCACTGGACTACTAGGCCAAAGTGTTAGAAGCCCCTGGCGTGTCAGGTCCTGGGCACAAAACCATATCCAACAAAGTAAGATGATGGGTTAAATACAACACATATTTTTTTAAGGATTTATTGAAATATAATTTAGATACTGTAAAATTGACCTATGTATAGTTTGATTATGAGGCAACCCACACAGCTGTATAACCATCACCTCAATCCACATATGGCTCACTCCCATCCCCTGAAATCTTCCTCACACCTGTTTACTGCTAATCCCCACTCCCATTCCCACTCTCAGCCTACAGTTTTGCCTTTTCTAGAAATTTCGTATCAACTGAACCATGCAACATGGAATCTTTTGTGTCTGCCTTCTTTCATTTTGAGTTTCTTCCATGTTGTTACATGTTTTAGTAGTTCATGACTTTTTCAGGCCAAGTAGTATTCCGTGGTATGAATATATCACATTTTGTTTGCCTGTTCTTCAGGTGATGAACATTTGGACTTTGGGCTGTATAACATTAATATAATATATTATATTATGGTAGTGTATTAATATATTATGTATAATGCTGCTCCAAGCATTCATGTACAAGTCTTTGGAGAGATGTTACCATGTCTCTTGAGTAGATACCCAGAAGGAGAATCACTAGATTGTAAGGTAAATTTATATTAAGGTTTTTTTGATTTTGTGTGTTGTTGTTGTTTTTCATGGTGAACATCTTTTCATATGCTCCTTTTTTTTTCTTTTGGCCATTCACGTGTTCTTTGATAAAATGTCTGTTAAATATCTTGCCTATGTATTTACTGGATAGTTTGTCTTATTGTTGACTTGTAGGAGTTCTCTTTATGTCCTGGAGGTTAAGTAGCTCATGAGAGAGACATGATCTGCAAATCTTTTCTCTCCGTCTGTGGTTTGCTTTTCACTCTCCCAGAAATGTTATTCGAATTGTCAAAGTTCTTAATTCTGATAAAGTCTACCTCTGCTTTTTTTTTCTTTTATGGATTATACATTTCATGTCATATTTAGGAAATTTTTGCCTAACCCAAGGTTGCAAAGATTTTTCTCCAATGATTTTTTTTCTAAAGGTTTTTTAGTGTGAGCTCTAACATTTCAATTTATGATCTATTTTGAGTTAATTCTAGTGTATAGAATGAGGTAAGGATCTACATATTTTATATTTGTTGCTGTTGTTTATTTTGCATATGGATATCTGATTTTTCCAGTACCATTTTGAAAAGACTGTCCTTGCTCTTTTGCACTCTTTTCAAAAATCAGTCGACCACAAATGTGTGGGTTTATTTCTAAACTCTAGCGTCTATCATCAACCTATGTGCTATCTGTATGCAAATCCCACATGTATCTGATTACTGTACCTTGACAATAAGTTTTGAAATCAGATAGTTTAGGTCCTCCAACTTTTTTCTTCTGTTTCAAAATCATTTTGGCAAATTTAGGTCTTTTGCTTTTCCAGATAAGTTTTAAGATGATCAAACAAAAAAAAATTTTTTTTTTGAGCACTACAGTTTCTACCTTATGGAAACAATTCTGCATTTCTTCCATGTCTTTTTTTTTTTTTTTTCTGAGTGATCAGAATTCAATCTGGCTTGAACAAGAGAGATTGTCAGTAGTGTAAAATGTTTAAGATTACGCCTACAGTCAAACAGGCACTAAAGAGAGATGAGCACTTCCCCTTTTTCTCTTCCACACCCTCGCTTGCCTTTCCACCCAAAGGGAGGAGTCAGAACAACACAGGTTTAGATTCTGCCTCTGTAACTGACCACATGGACAATCTTAGTCCACTTACCTTCCCTGAGCTTACCTTCTATATCTGTAAAATAAAGATTACAATACCTATCTCCTAGAGCTATTCTGACATCAGTAATATGCCAGGTACATAGAAAGGTTGGACAAATATGGTACAGGTAAGTGAGTAAATAAAGGGAGAGCTGGTGATTATTCAAGCTTTATGACAAAATGAACCAAAACCAGACACGCTATGGCTTCATGATTAAAGAAATATTTGGGAGAAAGAACTCATTTCCTTGTTTCCCACCAAAATTCCTGGTAGGAAACAAACCTGATTCTACTTAACTTTGGCAACAGTAGAAAGGATATTCAGCACTCCTCCCTCAAGGGTCCTGGCTGAGAGATGTTCCAAATTCAGGCATCTACTATTCTCTTTCCTGTGTTCCCAATAATACGTTTGTGGCTCAGTACTCTCTTGAGTCCTGGGCAAGAGAAAGCATGCTCTTGGCCTCTAGGGTGGCCAGGGTTAGCAAATATAAATACAGGATGCTCAGTTGACTCTGAATTTCAGATAAACAATGAACAATTTTTGGTATAAGTACATCCCATGCGATTTTGAGGATATACTTGTCCTAAAACATTGGTCACTGTTTATCTGAAATTCAAACTGAACTGCATGTCCTGTGTTGTATTTGTCCCACACCTTAGGAAGCTTTACATGATATAAACACATTTAACACAAACAAAAAAATGTAGTAAAGAAACACACGGGCCCTCTGTCATCTGTTATGCAGACCTGACATTTGTCAGTGACCCAGCACAACCTGTCACTATAAACATTCTCTCTGTAACCAAACCATTCTCAGCAAGAACACCACTCAGGCCCCAGGGAATCTCTCATCCACACCTCTTGCCCTTTTGTCCTTGAAACAAAAGGCAACTGCATCCAAATACTGTGAAGGTTTGTGGGTTGAGCCACCGCCAAGGTCAGAGGAGAGCATGGCTTCAAAGTGCCTGGCATTTTTGAGCGAGAGAAGCATTAAGGTAAAAGACAAATTAACTTGCCAAGACCTTCCTTTCAGAGAGCACGGATGACATAAATTAAATATTGCTTCACAGTAGTGCCAGACGGCTCGTGTGTGCTCTGGAAATACGTGCAAATTAGCAGGCCATTCACAACATGCTGACAGAAAAACGTTTTGCAATATCAAACAGCTCATATCACGCTTAAATTTGTGTGTTTATTAATATGCACAGGACATATATAAACCATGATAACAATTCTTTATGTCGGCAACTAAATACAGATTTGTTTTTTATAAAATATTTAACGGGACTTGAATATTTGAAAAATTAAATTAAAAACTCAACTCCATTTAAATCATTTTGATTTGAAGTGCCTCTGAATTTTAATTTGCCTCTTAATTGTAAAAGGTAACAGTGACTATTTTAGGAGAAAAGTAACTATTAAAAGTGTATGTAGGGGCACCTGGGTGGCTCAGTGGGTTAAAGCCTCTGCCTTCGGCTCAGGTCGTGATCCCAGAGTCCTGGGATCGAGCCCCACATGGGGCTCTCTGCTCAGCGGGGAGCCTGCTTCCCTTCCTCTCTCTCTGCCTCTCTCTCTGCCTACTTGTGATCTCTCTCTCTCTCTCTCTGTCAAATAAATAAACACAATCTTAAAAAAAAAAGTGTATGTAAAATCATTATAAATTTTCACATTTAATATAATTCATTTTTTGAATAAAAATATTTACTTCATCACCTTCAAATAATTACAACGCATTTTAATCTTGTATATCCCTGTTATCAAGTAGCATAAGTGATATAAAAATCTTGACTACAATGTGGGTAGTTGAGCCTAAATAAGGCAAGAAAAATAAAATGTATGTAATACTTCTATAATTTATTATGATTTAGACCTCTACTTATTATTTATCCAAACACTGCCGGTTCATCAAAAGATCACCTAAGCATGTACAATAACAATTAAATTCAGTCATCTTTAATATTTTGCCAACTATCAGTCAAGTAAAAACTATAGCCTTACACTTTTTTTTTTTATTTTAGTTATTTATTTGAGAGAGAAAGAGCACGAGAGAGAGCATGAGCAGGAAGGAGAGGGAGAAGCAGGGTTCCTGTGAGCAGGGAGCCTCACTCAGTCCCAGGACCCTGGGATCATGACCTGAGCCAAAGGCAGACGCTTAACCAACCAAGCCACCTGGGCACGCCACTTTACACGTATGTTTAAGCTTTGTTGCTGTTCTGCATGGTAGGCAGACATAATGTATGTAAGTTTGCTAGTGCCATTGCTGAGCTTTCTGCACCCAGAAGCTCGGGCTGTGGCTCTCCACTGCCAACTCTCGCCCTGGGCCAGCAGCTGGCGGAGTCAGACCTGATGAAGCAGTTCAGACAATTGAGGTTGGCAAGCAAGGGTGGTGGGCCCGGGGCTTTAGTCCCCCAGAAGGGAGAGGAAGATAGAAGGACCAGTGAGCTCTTTCCGCAGTTTGATGTCAGAAAATCTGGTTCTCGTTCCCCTCTGAGACCAAAGACCTCCCAAGGTTGTGCTGCAGGGGCAAAGTCACGCCAAGGAATGGTGGTTGGTGGACCACAGAATTGCTAAGTCCAGCTGAGTCTAGGGATGGTGTAAAAGGCAGACCTTGGCCAGGGCCTGGAATTTCTCCAGGGCATAAGGTAGAGTGGAATATGCATGGCAGCCCATAAATGAGGATGCTGAGGTCTGGCAGGTGCAGAAATCCAGGCTGAGGATGAGCCCAAGGCTGGTGGGGGTGTGTGATCAGAAGGACAGATGGAAGGCTCTGAGAAATGACTTCAGATAGACACACGGCTCTGCAAAGGAGCAGACTTGGTAGGGGTCAAGGTCCAGAAATTCACTTTACATAATTGACTAGAAGCCGTTGACTGGCCCACATGACCCACTGATGGCAAAATGGTCTGCTCCTGCTGCCAACAGTGGCCAATATCCCTTCCTCCCGCAGGGGCCCTTCACTCCCACCAGGAGACCCACACACCACACTGGCCCCACCTGGCCCTGCTCTCCCACCTCCCAGCTTCATCTACCCGCCCCCACTTCCTGGTGCCTCACTTCACGCTGAGGAATACCTCTCCATGCTGTCCCACATCCGCAGGCTCTTCCCCACCTTGTCACCCCCTTTCTGTTCCTGGTGGAGCCCCTTACCCGTTCCAGACCCAGAACAGTGTCACTCTCACCCACTGCCACCCCACACTGAGGCCGTGGCCTTCCGCGGGCTCTCGTCACACAGTATGGACTCCGGTGTCCTGGCCATTCTTTAGTGGATGGAACAGGGTCTGTCCCCGGTAAACTGGGAGCATCTGAGGCTTCCATCTTTTGTTCCCAGCATCAAGCCTCATGCCTGGCACATAGTCAACACTCAGTAAATATTTGCTGCATGAACTGAATGCAATCTCACTTGAACTTCATAGCACCAGGTAGAAACTGACATATTTCTCATTTACATGGGTGAAAACAAAGGCTTCACAAAGTTCATTTCTCTCACCAAGGATGTTGGTATGAAGTCTTCTGATTCCTAGGGCCATACACAGAACTTTCTACTAAACTGTGGGTGCTAAATTCAATGGCGATTTTTTTTTTTAAAGGAGGTTTCTGTAGCTGTGAATTCTGCTTGAAGAACAAGGGAACACGTGGTTTTCATCTTTGAAGCTATGGAGCAATAGTTAGGCACTTTGGAATATTCCTCAGCCAATGAGAATCGTGTGTGAACCTTCCCTCTGCATAAAGTTGAGTTGGTATCATCAGTTGAGAAATAATTACATAGCACAGAGCACTCAGCCCACAAGTCTTTGTTGTTGTTGCTTTTAAATCAACCCTTTACAGAGCTAGTTTTCACCCAGGTAACTGCTGCAAAATATTTATTCAGGTAAGAGAAACATGCTTCAGCCAATCAGAGGCATCTCTGTCGTGTGACCTCACCTACCTCATTACCATTTACTATACCGCCAGCCAGCCGTGCAATTAGCCCCAGTAGGGAACACATCCTGTTTCCACCTGCTCAAACTCCCGGACTAACATTTTCTCCGACCTTCCAGAACGGGGCTGGGAAGTCTGAGACAGGTACAGAAGTGGCCTGACTCTTGAAGCTTGAAACCCCTGCCTCCTAGCATGTTGGGACACAAACTTAAAACTATCCATGAAGAGTTAGAAGCACACTTGGGGCGCCTGGGTGGCTCAGTGGGTTAAGCCTCTGCCTTCGGCTCAGGTCACGATCTCAGGGTCCTGGGATCGAGCCCCACATTGAGCTCTCTGCTCAGCAGGGAGCCTGCTTCCCCCTCTCTCTCTGCCTGCCTCTCTGCCTACTTGTGATCTCTCTCTGTCAAATAAATAAAAAATATTTTTAAAAAAAAGAAGTTGGAAGCACAACAGGCAAAGTCCTTGACCCTTCAGGGAGCCGGTCACTGAAGGAGGACATGGTTCCAATCAGGGACTAGTAAATATTGCCCTGGGGACCACACAGGTGCACCTGGTCCTGTCATCCCACCCCAGGTCTCCTCATGAGCAGACCAACAAAGCGGTGACAATACTAGGACATCGATGAAGCCTTAGCATGATGAACACCAAAACCTCCGATGAGCTCATTTCCTCTCCTTCAGCGCAGCACAACAAACAGAGTAGGCTGAGGAGTTCCAAAGAGCCGGCCTCAGATACCAGCTCTGCGTCTTTGTAGCGGCATGACCCAGAGCAAGTTATTCAACTTACCGAGCTTGCCTCACCGTTTGTAATATGTATTTTGTAATTTGTACTTGAGGATAATAGTATTTACCTCACAGCTATTGTGAAGATTAAATAATACGGGGTGTGGAAAGTACAGGGCACAAATGTCTAGCACAGAGCTGGCCCATCACCAAACCCTACTTCTCTTCCCTCATTCCCACCCCCATCCCTGGAAGCTCACGCTGGCTTAATCATCCAGAAGGAACTTGAAGACTGGCAAGCACAAAAGGCAGAAGGTGTAAATAAATACATTCAGTGTGGCAGCATGGGGGCTATGACAAACAGGAGAAAGTGTGTCCCACGGAAAGGGGCCTCTTGAGATTATCTTAAATTCATAGGCACCTGACCCTGTGTTACCAGAGCTTCAATTTTTTTTTAAAGATTTTGTTTATTTGAGAGAGAGTATGGGTGTATGGGAGAGGGACAAGCAGACTCCACACTGAGCAGGGAGCTCAATGCTGGGCTCCATCCCAACGGAACCAGCCAGGTGCCCCCAGAGCTTCAATTTTTTTAAGAGAAGCAAGAACCCAAGATACGTATTTGAAAGTTCCCAGTTCTTAAAAGTTGAGTCACATTAAAATAAACAGTGGTATCTTGCAGGTCAAATAAAATACATTCCCTTGATCCTCCCCCTTGGCAATCCCTATTAGAGGTTAAAAACGCAAATGGCCCGGTACGTTATGTAGGAATCTTGGAGACCAGTGCAAATCCTGTGGCACTCGTGTCATTTACTGTGACCTGTAATCCCAGATATAAATCTGATAGTTATCACCACGAATAGCCAACATGTAATGAGCTCTTACTGAGTGCCTTCATTACCTCACCTAGTAGGGCGGTATTATCATGGTCATCATTTCACAGATGAAAAAATGCAACTCAGAGAAAGAGAACTTTCCCAGGATCATCTAAGCAAATGTGTGCCCCAAATCCCAGTTTCCTCAACACTACCAAGATCTAATGCTTGAGTGAACTTGAAGAGTTAAGGAAGAGAGGCTCAGGGAGAATCGTAGCCAACATGTCATGGCTGCCCTGTCTACTACGTCACTGTGTGACATAGATACTCCAGAGACTTGGGAAGCAGAATGTTTTCCGCCAACGGCCTTCGACTAGAGTTATTTTCAGTTTCACAAGCTCACCAGGAAAGAGTGGCTCCTGCATGTAACCAACCAGTAAACAGAAAGAAGCCTACACTTAAGAAAATTAGGGTCAATGTTTGTCATGGCCATAGAGTCCTGTCAACTAACAGGATGTGGGTACAGAAGCAGTCATCAGACTCAAAGCATGACGTATCTTCCACACACACCATGGGCCACACCCTGGCCTCCCACCCCGTCCCTGTCAGCTGCAGACACTCAAGTGAGGATAGAGAGGGGATGGTGTGAAGCCTAGGGAGATCTTCAGGAGAAGCCATCCTCGGGAGAGACTTCACACCATCCCACTCATCAGATTGGCAAGATTTAAAAAGTTTGACAATACCAAATGTTATCAAAGGTATGCGGGAAATGGCAATACTGATACATGGCTGGTAGGAGTGTAAATCAATGCAAACATCGGAGAACATTTCAGGATACCACAGATGCACATGACCTATGACCCCGCTGTGGCATCCCAGATGTGTAACCCTAGAAGAAATGCCCCTTATGTGCCCAAGGAGCCACCCATAAGAAGGTTTACTATAACATTCCAGGTGATAGACAAAAATTGGGGAAGTAATAGATTTTGTGCTATATTCACACGGTGAAACACAATGCAGAAATTGAAATTAATTAACTAGGTTTGTATAAACCAACATGGTTCCATCTTAAGAATCAAACACTAAATGAGCAAAGAAAAGTCTCAGCATGAGAAATAGAACAAGTCATCACCTCTCTGCAAATACTTTGAAAGTACACTATTAGGATATGTTATGCAGGGAAAGCAAAAAGACATGAAGGCGCACACTAAATTCATGACGGTGGTGGTGGTGGTGTCTGGGAAAGGGGGAACAGCATGGGACTGGAGACGGAACAGAAGGAATTCAGCCATTTCTGAAGCAAGTATGATAAAACCAGTGTATCTGTTCCTTCTGGCTGGTGGGCACAGGGTGTTGGCTATATTTGCTGTTGTTTCTGAACTTAACAAACTTCTCATTCAAACTGAAAAGGGAAATGGTATCCTGAAAAAGCCTCGTACTGGAAAGCAGTCTACTCTGGTCCACCTGCTGTACCACCACCCTCCTTGTGTCCTTGGCGACCCCCTCTCTGACGCAAGCAAGATGGTCACTTGGGTCTAGTTTCATCCTGGGGTCAGTCATCCTGTGAAAGTCGAAAGTGATTCATGATTTTCAAAGGAGGAACATCCAGCTAGGACACATGAGGTGGCAGCCAAACATCTTCCAATCTTACAATTCAGTCAGAGGGAGAGTCAAACTCCTTGACAGGTCCACATACAATAAAACCCAACACAGCATTGTTGGGTTTGGAATCAGACAGACCTGGATCTAAATTCCAGGATTATTGTTTACCAGTTTTGAATCATTTGGTGGAGGGGCACCTCGGTGACTCAGTCTGCCTTCTGCTCAGGTCATGATTCCAGGGTCCTAGGACTGAGCTCTGAGCTCCCTGAAAACAGCAGGGAGTCTGCTTCTCCCTCTCCCTCTGCCCTCCCCCCCACACTGTGCACACTCTCTCTCAAATAAAGGAATAAAAATCTTTTAAAAATTACTAAAATAGAATCATTTGATGGAGTAACTTATCTGTGTCTCAGGCTCCTTAACTGTATAATGAGGAAAAAAAAATCTTCCTCATGGGTCTGTTTTGGGGATTAGATTAATGAAGAACTCACGTCCTTACCAGATCGTAATTTATTAACCCTAAGTCACATCATTTCCCCCTCTTTAAAATCTCTGAAATCAGGGCCTGCTAACAAACACCAATATCTTAAAATTATAATTGGTGATAATTTTTTTTTTTTTTTTTTTTTTTTTTGAGAACAAGAGAGAGAACGTGAGCATTAGGGGGAGGGAGAGAAGAGGGAGAAGGAGAGTCCTAAGCAAACTCTGCCCTGATTGTAAAGCCCAGCACGGGGCTCAGTCTCGCAACCCTGAGATCACCACCCTGATAGCATGACCCCAGCCAAAACCAAGTCTGGCGCTCAACTGACTTCGCCACCCAGGCAACCCTTTTCTTAGTATTTCTTAAACCCACGACATAAAGATATGTTATAGCAATGAGATCATAGGCTCAGTGCAGTAGTTCCTGACCTTTGTGTTTCAAGTAGTAATTACGTGTAAATCAGAATAAATCAGTACATTATTAAAATATTAGCTAATCTATTTTGCCAACCCTAAGAAAAGTGCTAAGAAGAACTTACATTTTAAGCAGTCCTCCCAGCCTCCTTAGATAGGTAATCAAGTTCCCTCCCAGCCCTAGACAGATTGTATCTCTAAAATCAGTCAGTGTGGTTCAGCCCACTTTCTGGATCTCCTGCAGAACTGCTGGCAAGACAGACAGGCTTTTCAGAAGAAAGTGTTATGTGCACAGTAACCATTGTAAACGAGCCCCAAGCTCTTCTTTTCAATAAGCAACAGATGTATTTGCTGAGCATTTCTGAGAGATGAGGGGAAATTTGGACAATTTTTGAAACATAAAAAAAAATAAATGGGAAATAAGGAGTAAATCCTTAATTATGTAAATCCATATTATGCTTTATATTTTTCAAAGATTTTTTTATCCATTTGTGATTGTCACAATTTCATGAATTAAGAGAATAAACATTATATCATTCTCATCTTACAAATCAAACAAAGGAGGCCTAGAAATAAGTGGTTTTTAAGATCATGTAGCTCGTCTAGCTATGAGTAGAAACTAGATGTTTCAGTTCTCCGTCTAACTTCTGTTCTGTCAACTCTAAGAGCAGCCCAGAAGAAACTACTTACAAAGATTTTATTTTGTGATCTGTGACAATGGGCTCACGTGCCAAATATTTTATTAGATTTCTTGCTCTCCCGATCCTCCTTTCAAACTATTTCATAAGCAGCAGCAGCTGAATTCTTTTTCTTTTTCTTTCTTTCCAACTTACAAACGCACATGATTGTTTCTTTAAAATCATTTGACTTTGTGTCATGAGAGCACAAAAGCCAGCGTGGTCATCGTTGTCAACTCCCCGCCTGGCAATCTGCCTGTGTCTCTGGCACGAAGTGGGAAGATGACTGCTCCCCTCATCGTGTACTTCCTGAGAGCCCCGAGTGAGCTCCCCTACCCCATCAGTCTGACGTTTTACCTACCCAAGATGTCAGCTTGGTATCTTCTTCTCCATCCCGCCTAACTGCCAGCAATACAATCTGTGAAACAATACATCCAAATAGAAAGTATGCTTCAAAAATGAGGTTGTAAACATATGTCAAGTTTTTCACATGGGTAGATTTTTTTAAATACAGCTCAGATAGGATTAGGGTATACATAATCAAGAATACATCTGTGTTTTATTTTTGAACTAGAAAAGCGAGATCTCAAAGCTTTTCAGTGTAGTGATTTTGATCTTCCGTAAGCTTGTTGTTATGGTCCATCGCTAGTCAATAAGTCATCATTTGCATGTGCAAGAATGACACAAAAAGATTAATTTGTATGCTGTGGAAATGCCAGTCAAAACAGTTGGTTAATAATAATTACTACTTTTCACTGAATACACTGTGTGCCAAGTGGTGGTGTACTCGAGGAGATTAGGTCTTACTAAACTGGCTTTACAACTGATGAAGTCGAGGTTTAGAGAAGGGAAGTAACTTGCCTCAGGTGTCCCCGCTTGTAAGTAGAAAGTCAAGGTTTGAACTCTAAGCCTATCCCTTAAACACTCTGAGATGAGTTTAATTTGACCTGAAGTTTTGTCTTTAAAAGGGATTTGAAGATTTAGACTCTGGGATTTCCATGGGATGTTGAGTGGCTCTTGAAATAATCCTATTACTATTAGCATATTAACATATTTGGCTTTCATATACTCAGTCACTGATACCATTTCCTTTCTTCTTCTTGGTCATGGGGATAAAATGGTAATAGCACAGGTGCCTGGGTGGCTCAGTGGGTTGAGCCTCTGCCTTCGGCTCAGGTCATGATCTCAGGGTCCTGGGATCGAGCCCTGCATCGGGCTCTCTGCTCAATAGGGAGCCTGCTTCCCCCTCTCTCTCTGCCTGCCTCTCTGCCTACTTGTGATCTCTCTGTGTCAAATAAATAAATAAAATCTTTTTTAAAAAAATAATAAAATGGTAATAGCAGATATATATCCGTCTTCATGGGGTTTACACTCCAGAGAGGACACCAAGTACTAATCAAATAATCGCACAGGTAAATGCCAACCTACACTTTAACATACTACACCACATTTAATCTGATAAAGGAGGTGTATGGTACATGTTCAGGGGAACCTGACTGAGGCCCACAGGTGATGACAGGTTTCCGAGCAGGAAGCGCTGAGATTCACAACCTACGAAGCACAACACTTGGTTGGTTGTCGCTCCTAAAGCTGGGGAAACAACAGGAATGATGGCAATTAGGATTTCCAGCGGAGTCCAGCGGTCAGTGCTTTCATACTGAATCTCCTGTGTCCTCCGCTGACTTGATTCCATTGTGTCTTCTTAACGCAAGAGACATTGTCTCCAGCTCCTTCAGCTGAACCTGAGTTATGTTTGAAATAGCACATCCTGCTGATGACTTGGACATGGAGGAGAGTGGGGAGAGTAGAACAAGGAGGACTATGAAAACATAAATGTGGGTAGCTGGGAACAGAGCACAGTCCTTCACCAGCAGTGGTGGAGTTGAACAGCGTGAAGGTTTAGGGGACACTTGCATCACAATGATATATATTCCATTTGAGGCTAAGACATTCAAGCAACACTAAAATATCCAGAGGAAAACCCCTTGCAGACTGGGGTGGGAGATAAGAACAAATGATAAAACTCTCGGACTAGAATTTATCTGCATTTATCTAGTCTTGGACTAGAATTTATTGGACTAGAATTTATCTGCATCATAATCGTTTCACATGGTGCTTATGCCATGTCTACACGCATATTAAGGCTGCTGGAATCTTAGAGTAAACCTGAGAGGCAGGTATTATCATTTCTGTTCTACAGATCGGGAATCTGAAACACAGGGAGTTCAAGTGACGTGGCCAAGATCCAAACACAGGCAACTGCCCCCAAACCCACACCCTTAACCTCCAGCCTCCCTACACGGCGTGGCGGGTTACAACGCACTTGTGTGCCTCTCCCATGCTTCTTCCCCGCTGCAAGCGCTTCTTCCTACAGAAGAAGTATTGCTATGCTTAGCTTTACAGATAAGAACACAAAAGTCTGCTGAGGACATAGGGTTTCAGAACCTAAACCCATATTTACTGGTTCCAAATTCAGGATTTTTTCCACAGCTGTTTGCTCATGGGCTCCCGCCTTAGGCAGCACAGAAGGTAAAGAGGGAATTCTCACAGGTGTAGAGGAGAAAAGAGGGAAGGTGTAGGCAAAGAATGAAAAGTCGGAAAAACAGAAACAAAGCCTCAAAAGGCACATAAAGATATTTTCCCTTCTAGTAACAATCCCACCAAATTGTGACTGGTGGCTGCCTATGGGCATAGGACTGTATTCTGTGGTTAATGAAAGCTTGTCTGAGATCAGACGCGATGGCAAACACCTTCCAGGCGACACCGTTCTTGTCCTCAATAAGCTTGCTCCCTAGCCCGCTGGGAAGTACATCAGGCTTTAAACACGGGTAAAGAATTTTTTAAGGCAACTGTACTACAGTTGGAGTGACTTGGAAAAGAGCAGGATTTCAGAGAAGGAAAAGTCCCAGGCTGAATTGTTACAGAAAAGTGACAGAAAATGCTTCCCCAGGGTGGGGGTGGGGAGGGCACATGGGTCCTGAGCATTCTACACAGAGAGATCCTCCTATGCTCTTGGTCCGTTTATAGTCACTTACGTCTGCACATTTGTCTTGATCCCTTCTGGACCAAGAAGGCAGAAAAATTCATCCTTTCCTCTATCCTCTCTCTCTCTCTCTCTCTCTCTCGTGCAAGCGTGCATGCCAGAAAATGAAAAGTAGAGACAACTTCTCTAAATACAACATTGAGCTGGTTACCTGAGTAGCCTGTTCGAGTTCTAGAAGCTCTCTTCCCCATGCCACAAGAATCAGTTTTATTTACACTCTTATCCCAAAGGAATTTGAAAGGGCTCTGAATGCACCAAGAGGCTACCCTCCCAACCACCGGTAACTAAGTCAACAGTCCCTCAAGGAAGTAATTTCCCTTATAGAAATCTACAAGCCCCACCTGTATTCCGAGAAACATGTGATTTCTATTTCCTAAGAAGAAACAATCCCAATATGGACAACATTTTCTGAAGTGGTTTCCTTATCACTGTAAAGGAATCTCAAAAAGCCAATCTATAACCGGGAGCTCAGTTGTAAATCTCTCCAGGTCCACCTGTGTGAAAACAGGTGCCTGAATTAAAGACCAGAAGTTTAACGACTCCCTTTCTCCTGGATGTGAAATCCCATGGCTGCTGTTGAACAGGATTTATAGACATTGAGTCAATTAAGGGGAATTATACGCAGCACCTAGAACAGGGCAAGTTCATTCAGACAGGAAGCAGAATGGTGGTTACCAGGGGCTGGGGAAGGGGCAGATGTGGAGTTGTTTTTCATGGGGACAGAGTTTCAGCTTGGGAAGAAGCAGATGTTCCGGAAGTGAATAGTGAGTTGGAGCACAACTGTGGGAATGTACTTACTGCCACAGAACTTCAGACTTAAAAACAGTGAAAATAGTAAATTTTATGTTATGTGTATTGTACCACAATTTTATTTCATCTTTTCTAAAGATTTTATTTATTTATTTGAGAGAAAAAGAGCAAGAGCATAAGCAGGGGGAGCAGCAGAGGGAGAGGGAGAAGCAGACTCCCCACTGAGCAGGGAGCCCAATGCTGTACACTATCCCAGGACCCTGGAATCATGACCTGAGCTGAAGGCAGCTGTTTAACCTACTGAGCCACCCTGGCGCCCACTTTTTAATAAGGAGTAAAGGAAATCTGTTTCAAAACCTAGAATCTAGACTCTTCTCCTAATAACAGTGACTGGGGCAACTGCCACCTTTTTATGACAGACTAGTTTTTAATAAACTGTTTTTAAAATATCATAAATGAAGGGGAGACAGACAGTAAGGCTTCCAAAGACATACTATGAAGAAAAGTCAAACTGTTCTCTAGGAGCCATCATATGAGTAGTTCAGGTGCACTATCGGTTCCTGGGCCACTCGAGGAACCACTCAGCCTGCCGGATGGTCATTCAGCAATCTCATAGAAGAGCACTGAGGCTTGAAGCCAATTTTTACCCCTTTAAGGAAACTAAGACTTCAAAGCTGCATTTCAGTACCTGGAATAGGTAAATTCATAGAGACAGAAATAGAAAAGAAATTTTCAAAGGCTGGGGGGAGGGAGGATGGGAAGTTCTTGTTTGGTAGGTATAGAGTTTCTATTTAGGATAATGAGAAAATTCTAGAAATAGTGGTGATGGTTATGTAACATGGTGAACATACTCAATGCCGCTGAATCGTATATTCTAAAATGGTTCTATCAAATGGTACGTACATTTTCCCACAATTTTTTTTAAAAAAAGGTAAACCATCCCAGCCCCTCGAAATAACAGTGAAATGAAAATCCTTTCCAAGAAAGAGAGAGTGCGTCCTAAGGAAAAAGACTAATAAAGAATTGGTAGTTGGTAGACAATAGGAGGAAAGAAATCTGCATTTCACAAGAGGACTCCTATGGGCATGAGACAGCACTTAGCCGGTCTACTCTGCAGACACCTACCAAGGCCCTCGTCATACATATATTTATACAGCAAGGCCCTGTTCAGCCAAAAGTTTTCCAAGTGGCCCAGTCCATCTTTCTCTGTCCTCCTGTCCCCCTCCTCCCCCTCCCAGACTATTCAGAGCCCTACCCGGTCATTTTCTTTCTTTTAAATTGGCAACCGCCCACGTTGGATAAACAAGATACACAGGACGTAGGGGGTGGTGAGGCGGAAGCACATTTCAGAGCCAGGAAAACAAACAGCCAATGAAGCAGAAGAAACCACAATTTGACTTAGACAAGTTCAGTTCTGGAAAGAAGTGTCAGACGAGTCAATTATTTCCAGATCCCTACAGGCCAGGGACCAGAGAGAGCCAACCATACCATTTGTCGGAGTGAGTTCCTATGGGGCGGAGTCCAAGTCAAAGGAATGGATGGAGAGAAACAAGAAGGGGAGTTAAGGTCCCTTTTCATTAAATTGTCATGGAGAAAGCCAAGTCTGTAATAAAGCTTGTTAGGTACTGATTAGACGCTGTGGGTTTGGGCAAGGGAGGAAAAAGGATAAAATAGCAGTCGTGACATGACACCTTTTCGCCCTGACTCTCACTGGGGCAAAGGAGGAGGATGTGGACCATACACCATGCAGAGGCCACAAAACCACACGGCCACACACAGAGAGGTTCCCATGAGCATCTCAGGAAGGTGAGAGAAGCAGCATGAGCAGAGAGATCCCCAGGCAGGTGAACAGGCATACTTAGCCATTGGGAGATATACCAGGACTGACCTTGCCCTTCCATGAGCTCTTCATGGAGCCATGAGCACAAAGGCAACTTAGAGCCTTGGGAAAAAAAAAACAAAAAATCAGTTGTGGTTTACTATAGATAGAGTTGAGTAGGGTCCTGCTTCTCGGATTAACAGAGCTGCCTAAGGAACTAGACAAATTGTTCTTTAAGTCCAACTTGCCTTTTAGGCAGGTAGCAATATAAACACAAAGTTCTTTCTATTGTGTGAACCCAAATGTGGGCAGCACATTCAGGCAATACTATTTTTAACATAGGCCAACTTTGCTGATCTGAAGTCCGCTGCCTGCTTGTCAGTGCCTTTGAAACATCGACTGTGAGGAATGCTGTGAACAGCGGTGCAGGAAAGGTGACCAGAGAAAGAGAACACAGATCATGCACAATCGGACCATGTGGATACACTCGCAGAATATCAGTTATGACAAAAGGTAATCCACGAAAGGGGCACCTAGGTACTGAGTGACCAGGGAAGACATTTAGGTGGAAAACAATCGTGGGACTTTTCCAGGAGAACCAGGCTTGCTGCTAAAATTGTGAACTTTTATTATTCAAGCAGAGACGCCAAGGTTAACTGCAGTTGATCTGGAACAAGCATATTTTTGTTCCTTCAGAACAAAGGAACAACAAAGCCCTCAGCGGATCTGTCACATTTTCTTCCTTCTGGACTTTGATCCTTTTGTAGCCAAACTCTGTTTATGCCTTATACTAAGGAATGATGACTGACAGTATTTAAATGAAGTAGTTTATTTCTACTACGTGCCTTACGTGTTATCTAATGAACAGAAATCAGCCCCAACCCCCACCCCCACCCCAACACACACACATGCTCTAATTCTTTGGGTACAGTTTTTGGATATGAAAATGACCTCACTTACAGGGCACCCATCATGATGAATTTCCCCCTTTTTTGACGTCTGCTTTGCATCTCCTTTAAGGGGAGTTGGACTGGATAATCTCCAAAGCCCTTTTTAACCTCAGCATCCCACGAGTCTATGCAGCAGGTGGGATCGTGGGCTATGAAATGGGGAGCTCTGACAAAGAGTGGAGAGGCCGGGCCACCCGAACCCCGACCCAATGCCACCCACCACTGGTGTGCCTGGGAGAACCCCACTGACAAAGTCACGGCCATCCATGTGGCCAATGGGAGTGCTAGCAGCCAGGTCGGACATGTCTGGGGTTTTCTCAGTTGTCTATAAAATGTTTTGCAAACAGGACTTCAGGACACATTCCTACCACCATCCACCATCCCCCTTCTGACCAAATTGTTGCCCCTAAGGCCCTCCCAGAGAGAGATTCTGTAGCAGTCACCATCTGTGTGCTGGTTTCTCAGCTGTGAACCTGGAATAATAACATTGACCTATCGCCCCATAGTGGTGTGGGGATTGACTAATAAGCCCCATAAAACGCCTTGCAAACTGGACAATAGAACTCTTGGCCTATGCGTCTGGAGGAATGCACACCGTCCCCTCGGCCTGACCCGAGGGTGATGCCGAAGCTCTTGTCACTCTCTGCTGGTGTTTTGTCACACTCGGACAAAGGGCTCTGGACTCAAAGGGCAGCTCAAACCACACACCCAGTATCTTGCTCAGAGGAATTCCTGCGAACCTGTTTAGCGCTGATGATGATTGCCAAATGCTCTGAATCACTTCCTTTCCTCCCCCAGACTGGCTTTTTCTTGATTTCTGCTCCTGGATGAAATGGGTGTGCATGGGGGTGTGGGAGAGGGACGTGCCTGTGGCCCTAGGCTTGCACTTCTAGGTGCCTCGGTGGTTCTAATGCTTCAGTGGGGACCCCAATAAGGATTCCCTGCAAAGCTTCCCCCTCCTGATCCCTCTTTCCTAATCCTGGTTCAGATTTCACTTTGATATTCAACAGCTTGAGGGCTGCCCCTGCCTGGCTTGCACATCCACCCAGATGAAGCTGAGGACACCAGCGTGGCCCAGGGCTCTCCACAGACAAAATCAGGCAGGGCTGTGCTGGGATTAAAAGCTGCTATGGTTTCTGTGAAAACAGCTCCGTGCAAACATCTGGGCCTTCCACAGATGGTTTACTAAACCTTACATTTCATTGCCAATGAGCTCTTTGCAAAATCCCTTTAAAGTATATCAGATGTGACAGGTTTCCAGAAGCTGGGATCCTGGGTTTAACGTGCTGACATTCAGAAGAGCCAACAGCATTCCTGATCATTCACAAAGCTCCTTTAAGTGACTTTGGGATGCAGTTATTGAGAAGGCTGGACTTTTCTTTAAATCAGGTAAAATAATAACAACAACAACAATTATAAAAAGGAATAAGTGAATTGGATGAGGAAAACATGAATGTTATTTAAAATGGTAATTTAGGGTGCCTGGATGGTTCAGTTGGTTAAGTGTCTGCCTTTGGCTTAGGTCATGATCCTAGGTTCCTGGGACCAAGTCCCATGTCAGGCTCCCTGCTCAGCGGGAAGCCTGTTTCTCCCTCTGCCTGCCGCTCCCTCTACCAGTGCTGTCTCTCTCTCTTCCCCTCTCTGTCAAATAAATATATAAAAATCTTTAAAAATAAATGCATAAAAATAAAAAACAAAATGGTAATTTAACTTTTAATTTAGATCAAAGAAAAGCAGCAAAGGCAATTAAATGAGGGCATTCATTGTTATCTCTCTAGGACACCAGGGTCACAACTTGGACTATGAACCTATTTTGTGCCTAACCTATTTTATGCAAGTTGACTTGGACTCTGAATGAATGAAATGAAAACTAGATAAAACACTAAATAGATATTTATTGTAATTAATATCCAAACCCCCCAAATCCTCCCAGGTTTCCACTTCCTTCCATTCTATATCCACTGAATACCTAATGTTTGCCATCATGACAGCCCCTGGAAATACCATGAAGAACATCCATGGTCTATATCACAAAGGAGCTAACAGTTTATGAAAAGCAATCTCTGTGTAGTAATGATTGTTCATAAATGTAAGTCCTCGTTCTCTAAATTGTTTAGAGCATTACACTAAATATAAATGTCTCTCTACAGATTACTAAGCTTAGAAAACAGAACGATATTATCATTTTTAAATTTAAGTCTTCTGATAATTTACCATGAGAAAGGTACACTCTTTAAATCCAGAAATGGTCAAGAATATTGCCTATCTGTCCATTTTCTCCTCTAGTCCCTATTGGGACTCACAGACCGTGGAAAGAACTAACTTTGATTAAAGAGCCAGCAAAGCTCATTAACTACTTAGTGGGCAAATTCATGACCTTGACCACATTAGCATGGCATGCAATCTAACTAGTAAATATAAAGAAGCAAAAAGAAGCAACAATACTTACTGGGATCATTTGCCCAATGCCATACAACTAAGAAATAATGGGCTGAACACAGTCATATGCATTATGGAAGGAGTATACATTCATCCAGCTTCTCTGGAGAGTAATTAAGCAGTTTCCATTACACATTTAGGTACAACTTTGGGTCCTGTAATTACACTTCTAGGAAGTTCTCCAACAAATATATGCAAGCATATTTGCAAAAACACCTATACAAGGCTGTTCAAAAACAAAACAAAACTAGACATAATCTAAGTATCCATTAATAAAAGGTTGGTCAGATCAATTATTATATCTCCATACAGTGGAATGCCATGCAACCGTTTTAAATGAATATAATAGATCTAGATATAATGATGTAGCTAAGCCTCCATGACACACTTTCAAGTGAAAAAAACAAAAACAAGGTACAGATCATATTGAATAACATGGTACTATTTGAGGTGTTTAAAGGGGGATTAAAAGGATTTTATGAAGCGCTTAAATACATAATACATAAATAAGCATACATGTATGTGAATGTATAAAATGCATTATGCATACATGCTTGAATTTACATAGAAAGACACAAAGTGGTTGCTTTGAACTTAGGTCAGGAATTAAAAAACCAACGCTTCTCTATATGCCTTTGCTATGGCAATACTTGAATTTTTTTTCAGATTTTAAAATAATTAAAAAGAAAAAAAAATGACCTGGAAAGATCATCCACAGGTCCTCTCAATTCAATGGCTTCTTGTGTTCATCCAGACTTAGCACGTTCAGCAGTATTTAAGCACCTGGAGAAAACTCCAAACTATCTGAAGGCAGGGACTATTTGCTCATCATCTTGACATTCCCTGGGCAAGTTAGTTAACTTTTGTAAACCTGTTGCCTTGATGGTGTATGGAGATATATTGGTAGCCAGCATTTATCACGTGATGACCATGGGTCCCGTGCTTTTAACATGGGTCGTATCATCTCATCTCAAAACAGTCGTGTCTGATAAACATTATTGCTATTCCCATTTGGTAGATTAGAAAAGAGACAGATCACTAAAGTAGTTAAGTGGAGGGCCTGGGATTTGTCCGTTCCCGGAGTCCATGTACTTATAGGGTTGTGTAAGAAGTGAGAAAGTGTAGGGAAAATACTTGGCAAGGTCTGGCTCTTCAGGAAGTGCATAGGAAATGTTAGATATTATCACTAACGTTGTTTCTTCCCTGCCAGGAAACTTTTCCAGCCATTAAAAACATGCACCCAATTGGACTGAAACAAGGTTGCTTTGTCCTGAAAGCGCTGTGCCCAGCCATCTTAGCAAGGGCACGGTCACGAGCCAGGCACAGCCAGCACCGGGGCTCGAACATGTGGAAGCAGCTCACATCTCTTCAGCCGGGAGTGGATTGCCATGGGAAGTCATTAGGGAAAGTACTGGATGCGAGTTATGTGTTTTCCCCTTGGGATATGAGGGTTTGACTGCTATTAATAACAGATGTGGCCAGCCAATTACAGAGTGGAGATGGGTAATCACGTCTTGCATTTTGAAGGCTTAATCTGATCACCTCTGGGGTCAAGGAATTACACAGTTATCATAATGGTTAAAGTCTGTTTGTGCCACCACTTAGGGACCAAAGTTCAAGCCTTGGAGGTCCAAAGTGGAGTTTATCATGCATGTGTGTGCATGAACGTGTGTGTATCTTTGTGTGTGATTTATTTTTTGTGCACATATAAGCTGCTCCAAAGCTCGGCCCTGTCACCCCAGCTCCCTCTTGAGTTTACCTGGTAGATGTTTCTCTTGAGAAAACGGGAAGCCAAGAGGCCTCGATACTGCCTTCAGTTCTGCTACTATTTACTTTGTGATTCCTAGGCTTTCGCTCATCTGTGAAATGAGGGCAGTCTCCCAATGTTTACTTCTTGGTCTCCTCCACACAACTGTGAGCTCCCTGAAGGCAGAAGCTCTTGTATCAATCACTGAATTCTCAGCGTCGAAAATAGTGCCTGGCATACAGTAGACACTCAATAAACACTGAACAAATGACTCTCTGGGTTTCCTTCCAGTGATGATGTGGCATGATTCCGTGAAACCATAATCTAGTGCACTGAGCGGATTCCAACGCGTGCAGCAGATAACGTTGGCTGTCAGCTCTCTTCTTATTTTTCCTCTGCCTACTGTTGAGACACCTTCGTGAACATTTGCACCAGAATATAACACCTATAAAAGGAGATGATGTTGAGATCCACCAAATTTTTCTCTTCTCTGGCAGTCCTGGAAATGATTTGGATGAAGAAGAAACTGGAAGTATTGATTTGGAGGGTTGGTGATCTGCTGGCTTTATTCAAGCAGGTGTGTCTGCCAATGCTCCCCACCCATAACTGAGACACTCCACAGCACTTGTCACCAAGGCCTCTAGACTCAGTCCCCCTTGATGAGAAAAGACCACAATGTCCGAAGGCTTCAGATGACATGACGCTCAGTCTAGATTTGGAAGGGGAAATGACCAAGAAAGACCTGGTCAGGGTTCTTGGACGTCAACAACACAAACTCTGGTCACTGGAAGCAGAAGAGGAGATTAAGAATTTCAGGTACCACAAGCAAGTGGGCTCTGCCACCTCTCCATCACCATCCCTACCACCCCCCTGCACCCACCGCTGAATACTGCTTGCCTCTGGGGTAACCCAGCACAAGCGGGAACATCAATTTGTCCTTTTGTTTTTGTACTACTTGTTCAAAATTCAAAGTTCCAAAGGGAGCAGATGATTGACCAAGCTGGGCCACACGCCCAAGCCAAGTCCAGGCATACCTCAGAGATCCCACACATTCAGTTCCAGACCCCACAATAGAATATCACAACAAAGCAAGTCAAATAAACTTTTTTTTCCCCCAGTGCATATGAAAGTTATGTTTACACGATATTGTAGTCCATGAAGTATGCCACAACATTCCATCTGAAAAAAAAATGTACAGAACTTACTTTAAAAATACTTTATGGCTAAAAAATGCTAACCATCATGTGAGTTTTCAGTGAGCTGTACACAATGATTACAGAAAACCGTAACAGATAAAATAATGGAAAAATCTGAGTATTACAAAAATTGCCAAGTTGCAACCCAGAGACGTGAAATAAGCAAACACTTAGAAAAAAGGCACCCACAGGCTTGCTCGATGCAGGGTGCCCACAAACCTTCAATTTGTAAGAAACATAATATCTGCAACACACAATAAAACAAGGTATGCCATATCTGTCCCACTGGGCTCCCACCGTGGAGAGGAAGGTCCTAACTCACACAGTGGGGGAGTCTCCCAAATAGAAAATGGATGCTGTATGCTGGTCAGCCACAGAACATAGAGAGAGGTCTAGTATGCCACAACTCAATTGTGTAGCATCCGTACATTTTGATCATCTGTCATTTGTAAAGATGAGTAAAACCCAGAATCTACAGTCACACACCCAGTACCCTCAGTGGGGCAGACTCATGACGAATGGAGGTAGGGCTTGTTAGGATTCTTGATCTAAAGGTTGAAAAAATGACCAGCCAAGATTAAATTTTAATCATTTAGCAGCTTCCTGCAATTTTAGAGATTGTGGTTGAGCATGCTACCAGTATGTTACAAAACTTCTACTCCGGACACAAATTAACCCAAGGGAACTTGCAACTCGTGATGGAGTTTCCATTCCTCCCCTAGGTCCTCCCACCTCCACAAAGCACGATGGCCTCAGGCCTCGCTCCTTCTTAGCCCCGTGGTTACTCTGGAGCTCCCCAGGGACATGGCTTCTGACCTTGGCCCCAGCTTCCCTGCAGAAGGGCCTCTGGGATAAGTCTGCTCGACGTCTAGCTTATGTCAGGCGGAAGGCTGAGTAGACAAAGGGACAGAATCCAAGGTGGAAGGGAAAACCTCTCTTAGCAAATAATGCTGATGCTCAAGACAATAAACAGGACCAAGATCTGTGTAAGGAAAAGAAGAAATACATTATAAGTAGATGTGATGACACTGTCAATAAAGTAAGAGAGCAGAGTAAGGCGCAGCAAAGTTTGTGATGTACGATTTTGTTTGCTTTTCAAAAGGAACTAATGCCGGTGGGTATGTGTAAGAATAAAAAATACTGGAAGGGTAACCTAAGCCCCATGGGAATCAGTGAGAGAAGCAGAGAAAAACCTTTCGGTTTCACTGTATGTCCTCTTTCTGTTTGCACGTCACCTGTGAGTACACAGGCTATGTATAATTAAAATGAACAAATTTAAAATGTTGTAAAAGCAAAGCTTAACAAGAGAAAGGAGTAAAAATCAGTCATGATCAAGCTGGAATCAGGGGTCAAGAAAGCCTTTTTTCCCCCCAAACAGGGTGCTCGCCTGAGCCTGTGGGAAGGCAGGTTTCTCTCTGCTAAGAACACATTTCTGCTGACAGGCCCAAAAGGACAATCAAGTCTGGATCTTTTCCTTGCTGTTCCTCAGAGCCGGACCTCTACTCAAATCGGGCAGGAACCCACCTTCTATCTCCTCCCCAGGCGTCTGGGCAAGACTGGCGACAGGTGACTCAGGGAGAGGCACTTCCTGGGCCTCACACCAAGGCAAGGCTCAGTACATGTCCGCAAGGAACGGGTGGCCTTCTCTCTTCTCCCCACTGAAAGAGTCCATCATTACTAAAAACACAAATCTCTTTAATCATGAGCCTGCTTGGTTTGTTGTCCTGTAATAACGGTGGTGATGTTGGTGGAAACTAGTTTGGAAACTTAACTGACCTTTAGAGTAAAACAAGTAATGACCCAGACTTTACTAGATGATGCTGGGTAGGTTTTGTCTTCTTCTGGGTTACCAAAAGCAGCCCCCACACTGTCTATATTAGAGCTCGAATTACAGCATACCGGAGGAGGGTGAGAATCAGTTTGATAAAGAATCCTTAAAAAGAAAGAAGGAGCCTCTCTAAATTCCTACTGACATCAGGAAATTCTATCCACACAGAACCCTACAGATGCGGGCAAGGGAAGGACTGGGGTGTGGGAGCCAGAGGAAGTCTAATACCCCATTCTTCCCCACTGATTCCCACTGCCCCAGATCTCCCAGGCTGATGTTTCCCTTTGTCTTCTCAGCCCTTCTGAGTTACTAAGAACTCACTTCAAGTCATGCAGCACAAGGAAAAGTGAGGGACTGAACCACTTTCCCTCCTGCCCTAAAAGAAGTGATCTGTAGGGTCCTGACACCAGCCGGTGAGATGCATACACTCCAGTCTTTATCCCTCTAGTGCAAAGAAAGGCCAGTTCACATCCCATCCCTCGGGACAAGGGTGGCTGGAGGAGGTTCAAACTGCCCCGGGCAGGTGCGGATCCAAAGCAGGTCAAGGCCGCCCAACTTAAGGTAGTGACCGCCAAATCCGGCTGGGCTGCAGGCTGCGACCTTCCTCCCCTTTCACTCAGATGTCTGGCTGGCAGTCCCGCTCGTAACCCCCTCAGCTACCAGGGCCAAGATGACCTACCCCAACTCCAGCTTCACACGCATTCCTCCTCATCCTCCGGGAGTTCCTGCCCTTTCTGCAATACTTAAAAAGGTCGGGCACTGGGCTTCCCTGGAGCAGGGCCCTCCCCCAGACCCCTGAAGGACAGTTTCTTTGGCCGGTCCCCCAAGAGCATGGGCCCAGCCTTGCCCTGGTTCTGCTTGTCTCTTGAGGAACCCCATCCCACACCCCGCCACGCCCACCAGCCCCAGCCTCCAGGGCAGCTCTCGGCCAGGGGTCACCGGTGCGGGGCAGCCCGCTAGACATGGCTTAGAGCGCGGCCATCCCAGTCTGGGCCCCGGGCCTCGGCGGGTCCCCGGTCCCGGAACCCCCGAGCAGTGGCGCCCCCGCCCCTATGAGCGCACAAGGCCGGGGACCGCCGGAACCCTGGGCCCCGCCGCGTTCGGCCGCTGGCTCCCGACCCGGCGGCAGGGGCCCGGGCCGAGCGGCTCCGCGTGCTGCGCTCCGGCCGCCCAGTGCCGGGAGGACGCGCCGCAGCGCCAGCCTCGGGGCCGCGCTGGTTAGGTAGCAGGGGGGACCGGAAGGATGGCGAGGAAGTAGGAAAGGGTTTCCTGAGATGAAAGATTACTTCCGTCCGGGCTCTGGCCTCTCTCTGGAGCCGGCTCGTTGGGGGCAGGGGAGCGGGGTGCGCGGGGCTCGGGGGCCGCGCCTTGCCACCTGCAGCGCCCGCAGCTGGCGGGACGCGCGCGGCCCTGTCGGGGGGCTAACGCGGGGGGATTCTTGCAGGTAGGAGTCGAGAGCATTTCCTAGCGCCCAAGCCATGGTGGCCAAACAGCGGATCCGGATGGCCAACGAGAAGCACAGCAAAAACATCACCCAGAGGGGGAACGTAGCCAAAACCCTGGTAAGGCGGGGGCGGCGCCGACGGGGCAGAGCGGGGCCGAGCGGGGCAGGGCGGGCTGGGGCGGGGCGGGGCCGGCTGGGCTGGTGGCGGGCACCGGGCCGGCCTCCCTGATCCTCGCTCCCCGGCCCCGGCCCGCCCCTCCCGCAGGGTCCCCGCAGCGTGGGCGATGAGAGCCGGGCTCTGGGAGGCGAGGACCTCGCGGTGCTCTTGGGGGCGGCGAGGGCCAGGGTGGTGGTGGACCCCTTGGGGAGTGGCTGCTGGGGTTACCACCGAAGCTCGCAAGAGCCTCCCCAGGAGAGAATGGGGCCTTTGTCTGTGGGGAAAAACGGAAAGTCACATCCTTAAGGAATAGTTAAACCAACTGCGTGACACGGGGCCTGGAAGTGCTAGAACGTTTGGTGAATGAATGAATGAATGAATGAGTAAATGGAGGCCACTGATCATCACCTCCACCAGGCTTTGACCCCTGCCCTCCACCCTCAACAGACACCCACCAAGATAAGGTTTTCTCTCCAGCCCCTTTGTAATGGGGCTGTATAAGTTGGAAGGGCTCAAAGTGGGAAATGAGGTTCAGACCCATGTTTCCCTCCACCCCCCTTTCTCTCCTTCACCTCTTCCCTAGTGAGACCTCCACCAGAATGAAGTTTAAATTCAACATTACTCTATCTCATCCTGTGAGCTCTGGCGGGTCTTGATGGTATGATCCAGAACTCTGGAGAATAGACTAAAGGTTTTATCACTGGAGTCTAAAGTAAATCTGGGCCTTACACACAGGGTTTTCTTTTAGCAAAGCAGATCTTCAAGAGAAAATGCCAGGCCCGTGATTTTGGAAACTCAGAGGCATGCCTGGGATGAGTTGTTGGGCAGTGTTGGTCTCCAAGTCTATGAGCCAAGGCGCCTGGAATCTATTATCCTAGACACTTAAGCAAAGTCCAGCTGAAGCTTGGGGTTTGGCTGGAAAAGCTTGCAGACCTGATGAGGCAATTCCTTTTAGCCAAAGAAATGATGCTAGTTTGTAACTGAGCAAAAAGCTGGAGCTGCAATCATGACAGTAGAATTCCTACAAAACCAAGCAGTACCATGGCAGAGAAACCTTAGAATCAAACTCAGCTCTGCCTACAGCTTTATACACAGCTCTAGACTTAAAGTTATGCTTGAAATTCTCTCTTTGGGTGTTAGATCGTGTAGGTGTGACTGAGCAGTAAAATGCAATTACACCATTGAATCAAAAACACTTTTCACCTAGATCTCTTTTTCTTATTTGTTTTTACTCAAAAAAACAAACCTTGCTGTCCCAATTGACCTTGAAAAACAAATTTTAATTGATGTTAAACCACTTAGGGTTTTATATCCCTAGGAGATCACTTTGTCCTAGATACCATACAGATTAGCTGATGTGCTGAAAAATCTCTGGTTCCATGGTTCTTTTTAATGAACTAAGAAACAAAGAATTAAGTAAGTTATTAACTGAAGGTTGACAAGTACGGCCTACAAAAGTAGCAATTCTGGAGCTGGTTTGCAAAGCCAATGTATCCATTAGTCTTGGTAAAAAACGACTGCCACCTCGAGCTTTTCAAGACCATTGGAAAGTGTTTGAGAACTGGGGGAAAGAGAAAGTTACTGTCTTCAAAATAAGAAGATTTAAAATTGGGGGACAATGTTTAAATATCTAGAAAATGTACTTACCCCCATTTCCACTGAAGTAAACTTTCAGAGCTACATTCAGATTTCTTCAATCTATGATGTGAATGAATTTTAATAGGTTCTGATAGACCATGGAGTGGGCCCTTCAAAAGTGCCTGGCATCTGGGGTGGAGGTGTCCAAATGGCCCTATTACATGTGTAATGAAAGTTTTCCAAACCAAGCCACAATCTCTGTTCATCTTCAGGTGGTTAGAAGGGCCCTCCGGCTGCCTTTATTGTAAACAGACCAGCATCCAAAATGAAAATTGAAATTTTCTTTCAAAAGGAAATACTCTAAATCCTAAATCTCATTTTCCTAATTGCAGGTCAAACACAATTATACTTTGAAAGAAGTAACTTGCAAGGGATAACCTGTTCAGGATGCGATTGGGGAACATGTGAACAGATTCTAACTGAAAATTCAGAATCATCATTCAGAAATAAATCCCTTCAGTTGTATGCAGATGTTTCAGTATTTCCTTAGCTAATAGCTATGGCATGAATATTATTCTCCCAGATAGCAGATAAATCCAAGAAACAAAGAAATAAAATAATCGTTTTGTGATTACACGGTAGCAACTTCTTCAGAACAAAGGGGGATGTAAATTTCAGAATTCGGAGTTCCCTGCTGGTGTATAAGCACAGGGAAAGCCAGCCTCTGACATTCCAAAGCCTCAGGAAGTTGCAAACTCCTGTTTGAAATGAACCATGTCATTTGCAGGATTCTCCTGCTCTTTTTACCTTTCCCAGCGACAGATTGAGCCGTAGGTGCGTTGCCCCAATGTCTAGGGGCAATGTCTAGGGATTGTGCTGGGTACTGCTTCCAAAAAAGAGGAACTTAAAGCTCTCAGAAAAAGGATATATTGCCGTTCTTGAACTCTGCAAGTCCCCCAAATAATACTGATTCACTGGAAAATGTCATCCAACAGATTTTTGTGTTGTGTATTCTAGGCTCTGCATGTTGATAATTTGTGTTTTTCTGCAAAGGAATAACAATGGACTCCATTTGGTATCCACGCTAGACCAGTCATTCATTGACAGGCTCCCAAATTCACTTGTTGGCTTTGCGGAAGTTAGAGCGAAATGAACTTTTTATACGGCATCAGTGGGATGACAGCAACAGAGCTGTGGTTTCTGGTCAGCTGTGACAGATTGCTAGGGCGTTAGTGAAGATGGTGGGGAGGGTTAAGTGCCATAGTCCGTTCAGGTAACTTCAGTTAATATCTTGATTATTTACTGGATATGCCCTTGATCTGGTGTTAAGGGCCAAAGAATGATACAGTAACAGCTCTGGGTAAAGTTATGCAGCTGGATAAGACTGATTTTTGTCCTCGTGTGGTCAAGAGCAGCTGCCATTCCCTTGCAGCATGTTTCTTTCCTGCAAGAGCCGTGCTAGATACAAGCTTGTCAAGGACACAAACTGAGGGGTTTTCATCTTTTAGAGCCCACCGACCATTAGCACTTTAACCTACACTTCTCTAGTAAGAGAGCTGCAGGGACAACCCTATCACCAGTTAGGAAGTATTTATAAAAAATGACAATAGCCTTCCTAGACCCTGTCTCTGCTCTACTTGACCTATGAAATCATATTTAATGAAGTTCGTATGCTTATTCATTCTTCATTGAACACTCCTTGAGCACCTACTATGTTTAAGTCCTGGGCCAGGCATTGCTGTGTGTTGCAACAGGGAAGAGACACGGTGGCTGCCCTTGTGAGCCCACAGTCTGGCAGAGAGGCAGGTAGTACACACATGATCACGAGAGTAAAGGGATACACACTAGACACTGACAAGAAAAAGTGCATGGCAATATGTAAGTGGTCAGTGAGCCCACTCGAGGTAGAGGACAGGAGGCTCTCAGAATGGAATGGGTAAGCTGGAAACCAAAGGACTTATCTATAATAAAATGAGTTCTCTAACTTTTACTGGTGATAGATTATTTCTGGCTCACCCATGTGAGGAAGCATTAGTGAATTATTCCATTTTTTTTCGCTCCAACTTCTCCCTTTTTATTTGAGAAATTCACCACCTTTTTTGGATGCTTCTCCCCAAAAACAGCTTTTCTATTGACTGATTTGATTTTAAGGACTAAGCCCTACCTGCCAATAGACTGGGAGGGGTTGTGGATGGTGGTTCTTAATACGTCTGTGCTGTTGGTTGGAGGGGAACAGAAGCTATGCAGGGCTCTGGGTTCATGTGGGCACCGTGGTGCCCTTCTGCTCCCCAGGGAATGCGGAGATTTCACCAAGAGAAAGCTTCGTTGAGGTTCGGGAGCTTTATTACAAAATGCTGCTTCCTTCACATATCCACTCATGGTTGCTGGGATGCTTCTGCCTTTCCAAGGATTTCCACAGCACCAACTTGCCAGCTTTTTTTGGCACGTAGAAGGTTCTGAGAAAATGACTGTTCTGTGACCTTACTTGGAATCCACAGTTGCGGGGAATTAAAGATGACTCTATTAATGGAAAACACCCAGGTTCTCTAATGGGGCAGACCTAAATCCCAACCCTTGCTCAAGTTCCCAAACTTCGGGGGTCCATTTCCCAGCTACAAATTGGAGATGATAATTCGCCTTGTACCGTGTTGTGGGTGGTGGAAACAGGGGTTGTAGATTGCCTGGGAGAGAGCCTGGCGTAGAGTGTGCCTTCCACACATGGAGACGATTTGTCGTAGCATCATTTGGGGCTCCTGAATCACTCAACTGTTTTGTGTATTTTTACCCCATCTGTCCCCAGAATAGCTAAGCCCACCACGTTCACTGAGTTACAGGAGCATAAGTAAGGTCATGATGAATCTTTTCATACCTATTTGGACCCTTTACAGTTGAATTTCTTCATCTGTGTCTGCCCACTGGGCATTGAGATTGGATCTGTCTCACAATGTGAGTCATCTCAGCCTTTAGTGGTGTCTGGTAATCCCCCACAAATGTTTCCCGAATCAACGAACCTAACCTTCCTTTCCATTCCTTTTCAGAGGCCACAAGAAGAGAAATACCCCGTGGGACCATGGCTGTTGGCACTGTTTGTTTTTGTTGTCTGTGGCTCAGGTATGGGTTTTTCACTGACCTCACAGCCCATGTTCTGCTCTGTCCTTCAGAAACACACTTCACAAGTAAATAGACAAAGAAGTATATTGGCCTGGGATTCAAGTTAATCACTGACTGAAGCCTTCCTCTCAGCAGGGTTTGATTTGGTCTCTAGTCCAGCAGAGCAAATACGAGTAGGGACAGAATTGATATACTATCAAATCATAATCATAAAATGATTACACTGAGCCATTTAGTTGGCTATAAACACTGTAGAGTTCAGTTAAACCTTTGTGTGGAAGCATAGCCTAAAAAGGGCAGTTAGAACAGGAACACCTGTCTGCCTGAGATAGATCCAGAATCCGGAGAAAGGGAGAGGCTTTCTCCTTAAGAGGAAATGCCACAGAGCTCCTAAATAGAACTGAGCCTTTGACCTGCACCTCAATGTACAGTCCCCTTGTACTGGAAGGTGGTAAGTTCAGAGAACTTTGCTTACACTCATGTGCAAACACACACACACACACACACACACACACACGGGAGAGGTTTGAACAAAGGATCATGCATTTGTTTCTAGCTGAATTCTGTTATTGGGAGTCTTGTAATTCCTGGTCTTCATGGGTTGGGTCTTGAAAATAGTGCTAAGTGAGGAGAAGTGAGGTCACTTCTAACAAGGTAGGCCTTCGGAGGTTCCCAAGATCTTAAAGAAACAAAACTGTACACCATTCCCAGTGATGTGACTCGAAGGGAATCCTTTACCCAACATGGGAATCCCTCATCTTTAAAAGAGGTTACCCAACCTCTGTTAGAATACTTCTGAGGGTAGAGGGATCACCTCTTCAAAAAGCCTATCCCATTTCTCCATAGCTCTCATTCTGTTAGAGGTATCTCCCCTCTTTTGAGCTACACTGTGCTGTCTTCTCAATAGTTCAGGTGTGAACTCCTAAAACCACAAGGCATGGCCTCATTGTCTTCCGAACATCTTGAATCTTCAGATATTTTAAAGATGAGTTTAAAGTCTGCAAACTGAACTCCCTTACTTCTCCCAGCCTCGCCTCATAAGATGTGGTTTCTGGACCCTTCCTCTGGATACACTCCATGATTCTCTTACAGAGCTCATACAGAGCATTTGCAGCTGCGGAAGTGGGTCTAGAAATGGTGTGACTGCTACAGAGGCAGGAGGTCTGTTACTGCCCTTGATCCCATCACTCTGCTTCTGTCAATATGACCCGGGCTTTGGTTCATTTACAACGGTCACAGCACATCCTAGACTCACATCGACCTAATGACCCACCCAGTGCCATCAGGCTCTTCTTTACATAAACGTCCTGCAAGCTAAGAAACGCATCTCCACACACCACCCCCCAATCCAAGTTGTTCCTTATCCCCATCACACATTGCTTTATTGCACTCGTGGCCCTCATCAACATATGAAATTATTTCATTTGCTCACTTATTATCCATTTTCTGCTACTGGGACATAAGCTCAGGGAAGGCAGTGGTTTTTTGTCCAGGAAATCTGTACGTTCTTGTAAGAATCTAGCACACAGTGCGTGCTCAGTGTGGTTGGATGGACTCGTGGACATGTGGATGGTGAATGAAGCCAGATACACCCCGCACTGTAGATACCCAGCTGACTTCTCTGAGACCTCATACAAAGCTTCATGAATATTTCTATTAAAATTTCATTGTCGGTTGTCAGTTGTCTTTCTACAGAGTAGCCACCAAGTCTAGAAATATGGAAGAACAGACATCATAAACGGCTTGCTGATCTTACCATGTATGATTTGGTCAGTGACATTACACGATATGGTCAGTGTATCACCTTCATCAGCAACGTGTAGTTCAGAGCAGTGTAGAAAACTGCAAGGAATTCAGTGCATTGATGCCACGTTTCCGTCAGCTGCCTGCCTATTCCTCTGTTACGCATCACCTCTGATGATCCGTCTCTGATTTTCACCCCAAAACGGAACAAACAAAATGTGCCACACAAATACCAAGAGAAGCAAACCTATATAAAAAGGCAATCTCCATTTTCAGACTTTATGGCCAGCCTGTACGTTGCTCAATCTTGAACCTTGAGCCTTTTATCTAATCCTCTTTCCTGTCCAGCTTTACGGTCTCTGAAAACATGCTATTCCTCCAAGTCACTGATAAAAGTGTAGACATGGCGAAGCCCACGGAACGCAGTTAGAGAAAACTCCCTTCAGATTGACCTTGAGCCTCTCAGCAAAACTCGTGCAAACCGTCACCATGCGGTGGGGGTCCCCTGTGGGCCTGGCACGGGGCCGGGCTCTGGGAACACAGACGCCTCCAGAAGGCTGCAGGCACTGAGCGGGGTGGGGGGGAGATAAGGAAGCCGTTTGTTGTACCTGGGGGCTGAGTGCTGTGATAGCGGAGTGCCCAGTGTGCTTGGTGGGCACGGATAAGGGACTGTCTCCGTCTGTGTGGACAGCTGTGACAAAACACCACGGGCTAGGTGGCTGGTAAAGAGCGGAACGTCATGCTCACAGTCCTGGAGGTAGGAAGTCAGACCGGGGTGCCCGTGTGGCCAAGTGAGGGTCATTTCTCCTTGTATCTTCCTGTGGGATCCTCGCATGGCAAGAGGGTGAGGGAGCTCTGTGGGGTGTCTTTCATGACAGCACTGATCCCATTCACAAGGCCGCCCCCTCATGACCCAGTCACCGGCTAAATCCCCTAACTTCTACAGCCGTCCCATTAGACATTAGGATTCCAACCTGTGAGTGCAGGAAAACGCACACAGCCAGACTACAGTGGGGACTTCTAAATCACCCTGGGCGGAGGGGAAAGTTTCCCAGAGGAGGGGCCGTTTGCGCTGAGCACTAAAGGACAAAATAGCTTGAGACGGTATTGCCAGGCTCAAGAAGGGTCAAAGCCCAGTCTTAGGGATCCATGAGCTCAGTCATCCCGCAGCCGGGGTTCTCAGGGACTAAACAGATCCAGAGCCAATACTGTTTTCTTTTTTGATGTCAAGATACACATTAACTGCTTCAGCCGTTAGCTAGCCTGTGGGGGGCGGGAGGAGGCGATTCAGTCAATAAAGTGATTTGGTCTGTTTTTCTCAAACCCATGTTGGTTCTCAATACCCATCCTTTTCCAAGGGCTTAAAAACCTTTTCTAAATTACATTTTAATTACAGTCTTGCCAGGCTCTCGGTCTGTATAGTGGGAACAGTGTCTTTTTCCCCCTGGGTAAATTGGGACATCTGCTGACAACAATCTTCTGGAGTTCTCCCAGCCTTCATTCGTTTTTCCAGGGATTAAATACATTGGCTGTGATCCTTTCTGTGAGTTTGTGCAGGGGCCTGGGATGGGAGCCTGCAGGGCCCAGAGATGTGTATTTCAAGCTACTGAGAGGACACAGCCCCCTGCCCCCGCCCCCCTTCAGACCCCTGCTCTCCTAGTCAGGAGTTGGGTCACCTTACTTTGTCTGTGCTCCGTTAACATGCTACCATGATCCCTAAGTCAGGGGCCTCCTCTCTTTTTAAATTGTAACTAGGTATCATCCACTACTGCCACCTTTTTTTTTTTTTTTTTTTTTTTTTTCTAACTTAAGCTTTTATTTATTTATTTATTTTTTTTGCAAGCCTTCGCTCAAGCCGGGCACTGTTCTCACAGAAATGTGTCACTCCTTGCAACTTGTCCTTGGTACCGTGCCCTTCCTTCTATCTTGGCACGTGTCCTTCGCTAGCCAAACATGTCATGAAAAGCACAATAACTCCTCCAGATCTATCCCTGTGGCCACCTCCCTGGGACAAGTCACGATTCTGTTCATCTTGCAGAACCTCCCGTCCCTCTTGAGTTTCTCCCTCAGAGGGTTCCAGGGCCGGCATGTTCTCTGCAGTGTGTGAAGGAGGGCGGTTTCTGCCCCAAGTCCGGCCAGGCAGCTCCTCTGCTTCATGTCCTGAGCCTCCTCGGGGATGGGGTCACTGGAGCTCCTGGTCACTGTTGTCTCTGAATCCGCGTGGCTGGTGGTTCTGTTGCTGGTCCATGTTGCTGGTGTGTCCGTTTTTATGCAGGAAACTTACGGAATCTTCAAAGATTAATGAAAGTGTGGATCATGGATCTGATTCTCTTGAAAGACTCGCTCGCATTACCTCACTCTGTTAACCCTTTTTCTATTAATGATTGGGTTGGGCAAAGTGTTCTTTTTAGAAATAGTGTCAGCGTATCTAGGATGGGTAAATATTCGGGTCAGGCGAATCATCAGGAATGCACATCTTCTCTGCTTTCTTAGCTAGATTGTGGGAAAGGATCCAGACTGGGAAAATGTTGGCATTGAAGTATATGGTCTCTTATTGGCCACCCTTACTCCATTTTATGTGGAAAAACAAGTTCCCAAACCTCCAGGGGGTTACCAGGCCCCTTAACTACGGGGAGTCCTGACCCCTTGCTTCTCGACTTCTTTGCTATGGCCTTCCTCATTCTCCACACATGCCTTTCATGCCTGCCGTGCTGATAAGAGCAAGATAAGGAAAAGGAAGGGGGGGAGAAGAATCAGTAAAGTGGGGAGGGTACAGAGTGCAGACGCCCAGAGACCCCTGGCACGAACACGCACCCGGCGAATGCCCACCCCCTCACTAGGAAACCAGATAAGAGCGCCAGACCTCCTGGGGCTGCCCTGAGCTCAAGCCCCGGGTTGGAAACCCTAATACATTGTCCCATGGACCTGAGTTGGAGGAAGCTCTCTAAATACACCCCCTTCAGGGTAGGTAGATTTCCACTTTCCATGATTGCAAAAGGACTCTTGGGCAAGACACTTCTTTGAAACCTGACCAATTGGCGGGTAACAGGCTAAGAGGTTAAGAGGCCTTGGAGAGGGGGGATAGTTCTGGAATGTGCCAGATGTAGGTTCAAAGCTGAGATTCGCTATCAGCTGGACAACCTTGGACACATGATTTACTGTCCCTATCGATTTCCTTTGTGATCAGAGAGGGATACTAGTAGTCCTCCACCCATAGCAAGCTTGAATCCTGCAGCTTTCATCGGTGCCCTCACGGAAGCCCTCATGGAGAACGGTGGTGCTACAGTTAGGACTGGTTATGCCACCAGGGGGTCGGAGGGGGTGGTATTTGGCTTCCATTTGCCTTTGCTCCTTCCAGGCTCAGCCCCTCGCATCGGTCTTGATCTTTCACAAAGCAACAGGCCCTCCCTCTCCACTCCAAGGATGAGTGTCAGCAATTTAAGTGATAACCCCCCGGGTCCATGAGACTCTCTTCTGATAATAAAGCATCAGAATCTTTCAGACCTGCCCACACAGGAAAAGGGAAGGAAAAGGGAAGGCCCCCACATGCAGAAATCAATGAATAGGGGTTTGTACTTTAAGTTGCATATCAGAAATAAAATGTAAGTTGCATTTCCTTAACCCAACCTGAATGCACCACTGTTTTGCTCTACGAGTTTTCTTTGTGAGACAAAAGCTTTGGGAACAGTGTGTTCTTTTGAGACACAGTATTCTCCACTTTGGACATCTCAGGCCATGCTGTCCTTTGTTTTGTTTAATTTGGTAACTATTGTTATTCGTATCATATACATTCTGTCAGAAATCTAAAACCCGTTTCTCAGCTGAATACCTGTTTTGAGTCTCCTCTAAGGGTGATTCCGAATAAGCCAGAAACTTTTCTCGTTTAAGTCTTGGCCTGGGACTTGGTTTGGCTTGGGCCTTTTTAACTGGTGGCATTTGTCTTTCCTTGATTTCCAAGGACCCCAGATGCACACTGAAGCCCAGAGGATTCAGGCCCCTCCCTCGCTTGGAGACTTCGCTGTGTTTTTCTCTCCCTGGTTTATAAAAACATTATCTTCCATTTCTACAGGCGGTGGGGCTCTTTCCAGATAAACAGCTCATCCTGGCTGTCCTGGTCCCCAGTGGCAAACCTGCCTCCTTGAGAACCGTATGATAGCTTCTGAGGAGTGCTTGTTGTTATCTGGAGACTCAGAGACAAGCGTGACCCAGAATGTCTTTCTGAGGCGGCAGAGATGTTGTCGCCCAGATAGGCCAACAGCTATCTCTGGGAGACACTTGCGGTCCTGACGTACTGTCTCAGAGCACTGGTGAAGCTAGTCACCTCTGCCTGCAGCCCCCAGCCCAGGCCTCCGGGGTTTTCCTCTCCCCTTTGTCCTCAGCAACTTCAAGAGCCTGATGGGGAAGGCTTGGGAGGCCATAGCCAAGCTCTCGGGAAAGTATGCTGCAGGTGACCTATCACGTCCGCCCTAAACCGGGAGGTGACAGCAGGGTCCCGTGTTCATCTTTGCCATCCTGGCCGAGGCTTTTGCTAATTCAGGCCACGGTGTTGACAGGACAACCCAACCACCTTCGGCATTTTCAGCTTTCCTCTTTGACTAGAATGCCTCCTGGATTCGATGAAATTAGGTCTTTTCCTTAACTTGTTGGCTGTTCAGACAATTTGGTTGGTGAGTCAGGATCACGTATCTTGTGATCCTGAGGCATTATTACGTTTTCCGAGCCCTGGTGTGAAACTGGACATTGACAGCAGCAGTCTGAGGCGGCACTCTTTGCAACATGGCCGTACCCTTCCGCATCCTTTCCCCTCACTGAGGTTTCCAGTGGATTCTTGGAGGCGTCATCTCATTCCCAAGATCCCTTGATTCTCAGGGGGAAACTCTTACGTACCAGCCATGCCCCGGTTCCTCCCTCCCTCCCGGTTCCCCTCCGGGGTTTTCCTCTCCCCTTTGTCCCTACTATTTCTCCCTCACGTATTCCTAATTTCAATTTTATTCCTCTCGCTCTGGCCAAGCCTGATATTCATTTCCTAATTAGAGATTATGAGAATTTTAATGGCTATGGAAGCCTGGGTATTCTCGAAACTGATGAGCTTATATCCCCCATCAAAGGGAAACCTCTCAGGGAATAGGATTAACCAATGACTGCTATTTCCTTCGGACTTTTCTCTATTTTCCAGTTTTGTCAATGAGCATGTATTACTTTTATAATCAGAAAAAATTAAGCGTATTTGAAGAGGAAAACATTTAGACTAGTGGTTTTTAGCCTTTTTGAAAAAAAAAGAGCATCTGAACTCTGTTCAAATGTTAGAGGGAAATAAATGAAAGAGTAGCTGGTCTGGTCGAAGTGGGACCTGTGTGTGTGTGTGTGTGTGTGTGTGTGTGTGTGCATTTGTGAGTGAGTATGTGTGTGTGTGTGTGTGTGTATGTTTATGTGTATGGGTTACCTTTTGTGTTGCTGGATATTCTGATTTTCCCATCCCAGGAAGGGAATAGATATCTGGACCTTCTTTGCATATCAGCTAGGAAACTGCTCTGGCCCAGAGCTGGCCTCTCACGACAGAGCTAATGTCTCTCAGGAGAGGGCCTGCTAGGTTGATCGGGCACGTGAACTGTGAGTTGCCGCACTGTGTGTGGGCAGCGACATTCCCTTTGTCTGTCACTTAACAGACTACACTCTCCTGAATCCTCCAGGGACTCTGCCTGCTGGGGGCTCAGGGGAGGAGGAGGTGAGAGCGTGTCACAGACAGGGCCGTTTTTCAGGACAGCCTCCTCAGAACAGATGTGAAGAAGTGCTTCCCTGAGATGTTCATGGCTGGGCCTGAACCCCTCCTGTTCCCCAAGCTTCGTGTTCCAGGTGGTCCAACCGTCTCCCTTGACATAAGGCCTCTCTGTTTCTGGAAGACCCAGCACCCCCACCCTCCCTGCAACGGGTGGCTTTTGTTAAGAACGGTGTGGAGGAGGGAAAGGGCCAAGCTGTGTGTGTGCGGGCTCCAGGGCCAGGCTCCCTGGATTTGAAACCTGGCTCTGCCACCTACTAGCTGTGTGGCCTTGTCCAACTTCTGCCCATGCTAAGCCTTGTTTCTCCCATTCTTAAAAGACATGGGGATGGTCTCTCACTCCTAGGATCTTAGGAGCTTGTTGCTATTGTCATTATGTCGATGACCCTTGGTCACACTGTCTCCCCACCTATAGGTCTCCCAAGCAAGGTTCTGACCAAGATTCTGAATGCTTACAGAGAAAGAGAGCATTTGGATCTTTCTAGTGACTTTCTTGGGTTATGTTAAGAAAACTCGTATGGGGATAGATAGCTCTGAGGTCTTGAGGAAGCTATGGCAGACCCAGCTCCCCCTGGACTGGCGGGGGACAGGTTTGTCAGTCAGAGGTAAGTGGTGTCACCTCTGCTGGGACAGCTGGAACCTCTTCTCTATTTCTAGAAAGAATTCTTTATAAACTAGTGGATGGGAGTGAGAAGGACCTCTTCATACAGCTGTTTTGGCTACCATTTCCTGAGTACTTATTACAACACAAGGCCTTACATGTACCTTTTTCTTCTCGTCTCATAATCCCTACAAAAAGGCTATGGTGCTCATTTTTCCAGTTTATGAAACTGAGGCTTATGGAGGAAATCAGCCCACATCCCACAGCTAAAAAATGAGGGAGCTGTTACCCAAACCTGAACTCTAAACCCATCCACTTCCTATTATCCTGCCTGCCTTCTCTCTCACCACTTCTCCCCAAGTACTACCAAGTGGAAGTTTTCCACCAGCCTTAGACCTCTAGTCTACAACTGCATATTGAAAACAACTCCCGTTAAAACATGTCTTACTCTCCCTGCCAGAGGTTCCAGATGCACGGCCATCCTGGGTCTGCTCCCAGATGGATAAAACCTTGACCCAGGCACGGGCTGCTTGCTGACTGGGCCACCAGTCACCCGATCACCTTACTCTTTTCTGGACCTTGCTCCAGGACAGACTTGAATTCACCATGTCTGCAGGTCAACCAGTAAACACTGGCCTTTCCTGGAGACCTCCAGAACGATCTCAAAACTGTGACACCCAAAATGGTTGTCACATCCAGGCCTGGAGGAGCCCTTCTGTTTCACCACCAGAGAAGGACTGAGGACATTCCTTTGCTCAGGAACTCCTACCTCGGGACCTGAGATGTACACTCTGGAAAAGATGTCTCATCTGCCTCTGGCTCCCACGAGGTGACCTGCGAACTCTCTCGTTCTATGCCACTGACTACCCTGTGTTCCATGAAGCATTTGGGTCTGTGTATGGTCTGCCGCTCAGAAGAGCATTTCTGCTGTCTGCCATTTTATTGGGGATAGACGGCAGCCCATTCTTTGCTAATAATATCCCTTCTTCCCATAGTGCCTTTCTGCCCTCGTGTATCCCAGGCACTTCTCTCTCTTCCCTCTTCTCCATCTCTGGAGAAGCTACTGGGAAAGGGATCGGGAATAGTATCCTACCTTTGACTCTCTTTGTACTGAAACATCCTGAGAGCTTAATGACCCACCTTTGCAATCTTATTTCTTGAACTTTCTTCTTGTCTCTCACAGAACCTGTCCTTTTTCTTACCAGCTCTTTTTTTTTTTAATTATTTTTAAATGAAAAATAATCAGAATTAAGTCATTTCTAGAGTTGTCTTATCCTCCTAAATGATATTCCTCTGGGCCATCTTGATCTCGCTCCTCAGTAACTCTTTTGATCTCGCTTCTCATCAACCTTATTTTCAATAAAAGTGGCCTTCTGAAGTTTCCACTTGTCGGGAAGGCAGCTTTCTGGCAGTCTCCTCTTGTGTAGCTGTCTGATGGTTTCCTGGGGATCCCTTCCTGTCATCCCCATGTCCTTCTGGCACTCCCAATTATTGGAATAGGTCAGTCCCCAGAGTAAGAGAGGGTTGGGATGACATAGTCCCAGGACTTAAGGAGTTTATTGTCTTTCATGACTTTCCTTCCCTTCCAAAGACTAAGCTCTTGCAACATTGGAATTTAAAAGTGGTCATTTGCTGTTGACTCTTGGTCCACAAAATAATTGTTTGAGGATTTTTTTTTAAAGATTTTATTTATTTGACAGAGAGACATAGCCAGAGAGGAAACACAAGCAGGGAGAGTGGGAGAGGGAGAACAGTCTTCCCGTAAAGCAAGGAGCCCAATGTGGACCTTGATCCCAGGACCCTGGGATCATGACCTGAGCCGTAGGCAGACGCTTAACGACTGAGCCACCCAGGCACCCCAGGGATTTTTAATACATGTTTTCCTCCATGCTCTTTGCAATTATTCACCTTTTGTTCCTCCAATAAGTATTTACTGAGGAACTACTATGTGCCTGGAGCTGAGCTAGGCCCAGAGGTATAGTCAGGAGCAAAATCATCCAAGGTCCCGGGGTGCCTGGTTGGCTGAGTTGGTTAAGCATCCAGTTCTTGGTTTTGGCTTGGGTCATGATCTCAGGATCATGGTATTGAGCCCCATGTAGGGCTTCACACTCAGCAGGAGTCTGCTTAGATATTCTCTTCCCTCTGCACCTACCTCCCTCACTCACATTCTCTTTCTCTCAAATAAATAACTACACCTTTTTAAAAAAATCAAGGTCCCTGCTTTCCTGGAGCTTACAGCCTAGTGGGAAAGCAAGATGAGTTCATCAAGTAGTCACGCTGAAATATATGAAATTTCAGCCATGACAGTGTTTGAAGGAGAGCCATGTAAGACTGGGAAAGCATCTAACGCAAAAGGTATCCTCTGAGAAAATGGTTCTCCAGGTGTGGTCCCTGGACCAGCAGCCTCAGCATCACCTGTGACTGACCTGGCTAGAAGTACACATTCTTATTTCCCACTCTGGACCCATTGGATTAGAAACTCTGGAGGGGGGGGTCCAGTTTCTGTTTTCATGCATCCTCAGGAGACTATTGTACACACGCGGGTCTGAGAATTCTTGCTTCTGATGGTCAAAGAAGGCTTCCCTGCAGAAATAACTTTTGGATGAGAAGGGAAAACCAGGCCATAGGGCAGGGCGGGAGAAATCTTTCAGACAGAAAAAAATGGCATTTGCGAAGGCCCTGTGGTGAGAGCAGAGGGCTTTTGAAAACGCGAGGGATTATCCTGAGAAAGAAGAGTAATACATGTTGTGCCCAAGCAGGTTGATAGGGCCGGGATACGCAGGTCATGGAAGCTTCATCAAGGATTGGGCAATAGGAAGCTTTGATGTACTTTAAACACAGGGATGACACAATCATATTTGTTTTCATTTAAAGAAGAATTCTAGCTACAGTATGGAGTAAGGATTGAAGAGGAGCAAGAGTAGGCCAGTTAGAGGGCATTGCAGGGGTCTGGGGGAAGATGGCAGTAACTTGCACTAGGGTAGTTTCCAGAGGCATGGAGAGAAAGGTGCATAATTGCAAGATACTTAGGTCAAGTCCATGGATCTTTGGTGATCAACTGGGGTGTTTAGGAGGAGTCTGGAATTTTGGGTTTACGTACAAGATGGAAGATAACGATGTCAAGTCTGTTGGTGGGAGGTGAGCATGAGAAGGTTCTGTTGCATTTGAAGTGTCTTTGAGCCACCTATGTGTAGATCTCAATTAGATAGTGGGAGGTGTGGGTCTGGAGCTCTGAGAAGTCAGAGCTGGCAGTACAGTACATAGATGAGTCATCCAAAGCTAAGTGCCAACTAAAATTGTGGGCCAGGGTGAGGTCGCTCAGGGAGAAAGAATGTAACGAACAGAAGAAAGCCAGAATGCTCATTGAGGAACATCATTATTCTCGTTTACTGGTCAGGTGGAGTTAGAATGACCCTTACGAAACCCATGGCATGTGAAGAGCCAAAGAGAAGGAAGAAAACTAGAAGCCAGGAGAATATAGGGTCACGGAGGCCACGGGAAGAGAAGGGTGAAGGAGGGAGTGGTCAACAATGGCGACTAGGGAAGTAAGACAAGAGGCAGGTGGAAAATGCCCTTTGGATTAAGTGAGGTGGAGGGAGATTTGTGGCTTTAGTAAGAAATATTTCAGTGGGCTGAAGAGAGCAGAAGCTATACTGATGTGCATTGAGGTGGGGATTGAACGTCAGGAAAGGGAGTGAGTGTAAACAGCTTTCTCGAAAAGGTGGTAGAGAGGAAAAGAGGGCACCTGTTGCTGCCAGATGTGGAGTCAGGAGGATTTTTCTGGTTTGTGTGACCATTGGGCTCAATGATGCTTGCATTCGAAAGCCTAAGGATTTCATTGCAAGGGGGCTGGTTAAATAAAATAAGAGATGGGACTATCTGAGTTTACTGACGATCGGGAAGCTAAACAGGCTACAGAGGGCAGAGGCTCTGGGATTCTGCAGCTCCTGCTCCTTCCTGGATTTTTCTGAACCTCAGCGACCTGCCCAAGGCCAGATGCCCTGACCTGGAATGCCTGCCGTCCCTCCTTTTCTTGGCATCTCTCCTCCCTGCTGTCTGGCTTACCCACAGCCCCTTTGCTACAGCCTGCTCAGCTGTTTTCTCAGCTTTGTTCACCCACTGTTAAGTTATTAACTTGTCAGGGTCCAGACTCCCCACTTCCTTTCCCACTTTGAACCCACTGTTGGCTCCCTTCCTGTTCGCTGCCTCGCAAAGTCAGCACTTGGAAGCCCGGGGCTGCTCTGCGGGTCATTACTGGCAGCCACAGACAACTACAATTACCGTAATTGGTATAGAATGCCGAAGGCTTCTTAAAGACATTATTACAACTGAAAAAGGAACAATAAACACAGCCATCTCTCCATTATCTTAGAGGTAGAAGCAAATGGCGAGCTTAAGATAAACTTTATTCAACGTCATTTCTCCAAGCGGGTTCAATTTCAGAGTCGCCTGTAACCCTATGAAGGACCGTCAGATTCTCACATGTTAATGGATGGATTCAGTAGGGTCAGGAGTGATCTTTAACAAGTTCTTAAAGCAGATTCAGTCACTGGTAAGTTTTAATACAAGTGTGGAGACTCTGAAACTAGAAGATTTTGTCTGAGAGTCTTTAGAAACGTTTGCAGCCGGTCCTTAAACAGAACTGGGTGGTTTTATCATTACCCAGCACTTTTGAAGTCATGAATTAACTGAATGGGGCATGACAGACTTAAAGCACAGACTATTTCCTATTTGTTGACCTACATTTCTTGTCTAAGGATAAAATTCAGGGAGAAATAACATTTTCGAGCATTTTAGGATGGGCAGATTCTTTTGCTTAGGTCATGATATTTATTCCTTGCAATGCTTTGAGATCCGTATTACCTACATGTGTACAAATAGAGGAATCAGGGCTCAGAACTATTCGGGAATTTTGCAAAGCGCGCACCTCTAGAGAGCAGCAGGCAGCCCTGGGCACTTGAGCTCCCAGCTTCCTGCTCACCCGTGGAGAACAAGCAGTCGTTCCTGTAGGAATGGGAATATTAGCAACGACCCCCCACCCCGTGCACTGAGTCCTCGGTGTATGCGGAACCTTCGTCTGTGTCGTGTCCTCTAATCCCTCAAACAACACAGCAAGCACCACGGTCCTCGTTTTACCCAAGAGGAAACAAACGCCAAACGGTTAAATTATTCGTCCAGTCAGTCACACGGCTCTCCAGGGAAGACCTGGTGCCATCTGAGCCTAACATTCCACTGCACCCTTGTTTGTCAACATTCGGGATGTTTCCCTGATCCCAAGAACAAAACATGAGGCATGGTAGATGTAAACAGTTTTTCCCTAATGTTGTTGAGTATTACAGCTGCCTCCCAGCACTCTGTTGAGCTGGAAGATGGAAGAATTTAATTTTTTTAATTAAATTTATTTAATTTTTATTCCCTGTCAGCCTTGGGAGGGGAGGACAGACCTGCCCGCCATGTCCGTAAGGTACTTTCCCACCCAGGTAGCAACTTCTCCCATCAAGACACGTCCCCAAACCCAGAAGCAGTGAAGCAAACCTCTGAGCACAACCAGAACTAAATATCGAAATCCCTCCTTCACTGTATCTGGAGAAAAGCCCTTCCGACCTTCGCCCAGAGCAGGCTCGCTCTAATTTTCCACGTAATTCTAACAGCCTCCGTGTTCGCTGGGTCTGTAGCAACAGCCTAATGGAAGAGGGCCCACCGCAGGTTGGTATTGAGACACCAGAAAGGTGAGCAGAGACCGTCATAGTGAAGCAAAGAAGACAGAAGCAGAAATGAGAGCCCAGCGTACAGCCCGGGAATGCCTCGCACAGACTCCAACGGCACTGTGCCAGTGAAGTCGGATCAATGACACTTTTTCATTAGGGTCACACCAAGCATTTATGAAAAATTACCATTGTGTCATGTTTGGGGACAATCCAATTTAGGAGAATAGTGATGATGTGTGCAGGGTTTGGGTTTTTTGTTTTTTGTTTTTCAGAAAAAAAAATGCATTCATCTCTCCTTCAAATCTAGCTGTCCAAGAAAGATTGCCCAAGGCCCTGTGTGCTTGGTCTTCGTACACCCGAAGCACAGTACTCGGCCCACAGTGCTGCTCACTAACGTTAGATGATGAAATGCCAACAGCTCGTTTCCTGAGGGCTCCAGAGAGCCTGTTTTCCTGCGGCCTCTCAGCTGCATTCCTGTGTATTCTGTGTTTAGACAGGACTCAGGGAAAGGATACCCAGCTTCGTCCCAGGAAAAAAAAATCCTGCCACACAGGGTAGCTGCCGTGTCCTTCATTCCCGTTGGCCTCCTCAAGACTGACCGACATTGCTGGCTGGAGAGGGTGTAGAACAGAAGCTGGGCCTGACTTTCCTGGGACGCATGTGACGGCAAGAGCTAGCACCAGGCCGGGGGAGCTGAGGAAACAGCTCTTAGCAAAACAGGCGAGGGCGCCTGGAATCCTCTGCGGGCTTTCAGGCTCCCACCCCCGCAGGATAAAACCAGTGTGGCCTAGGATGGGAGCTCGCTGTCCTGCAGAACATGTGCAGGCAGCCCCGAGATCTTGCACTGAGGGCTCCAGGCAGCCAGTCCCCCCCCCCCCCGCCCCCGCCACTGCGCGCTTGGCACATCTGCTCCCAGCACCTGGCCCGCAGTTTCCAGCTCAGGGGCTGCTTGTTTTCCAGGTCGCTGCTGTTTTGAAAAGGCAGCCTCACTGACCTGTAAAATGGTGAAATGAGTGCAGTGCCCGTATGGAAAGCCCTGTCCCCCTCTCCCCAGCGGCCACCAAACCCTTCTGGGGAAGGGGGGCCATAGCCCTACATGCCTGAGGGAATTCTGGCCTTCGCTCCTGATGGAATTAGCAGGAGTTATCCCTAAATCCCCAAGGCATCCATCAGCCGACCCAGCCAGGCTGCCTTTTTAAAGAAGTTCACTGACCTCTTGTTAACTGAACTCCTTGTTAGGAAACATCTAATCAGCTGTATGCTCCCACGTCCAGGGCCCAGGGGTCGGCAGGAGCGGGGCTCACCATGGACTGGGGTTTCCGGCTGCGTGCTGCCTGGTACCTGAGCTGTCTGTCTTGTTTTCCTCTTTCAGCTATCTTCCAGATCATTCAGAGCATAAGGATGGGCATGTGAGGAGGCCCGGGGCTTTGACACTGCCCCTCCCTCTGGAGGGCGGAGGACCACTTAAGCTTTTAGCCGGGTATCTGTGGGAAGCAAACAAGACACACAGAATAGAAAAAAAGTCTCCCTCAATTGTTCCCTGATCACTTCATCGTGGATGTCAGACCAAATTGCCTTCTCACAGGACATCTTGGTACATCCGTGTTCTGGAGCGGAAAGGACATTTTGCTTTTCTGTTGGCGAGATTGGTAGCTCCCAGGTGTCCACAGCAGCACACTGTTTTCTGGTTTGGCCCTTGGTTTCACTGATATATGCATGTGGTCTCTGAATGACCACCAGTTTACTTTCTGTGGATACAACCTCTCCTCCATTGGGAATTGGTTTTGCAAATAAATGTCTTTGTTCAACCTTATACCATGTGTGGGCTACCGTGAGAATATCGAAGTGAAGAATATGCCAGCATAGCTCCAGGTGGGGTTGGGAGAATGGGGGAGGGGGATGGCGGGAACTGAGCTAGAGGATTGGGACAGGGTCAGGAATCTGTGTCTGGGGAACCAGAGCTAGATTTACCTTCAGGACTTTTGCCCAGAATGAAGTCCCAGGCGGCTCTAATAACCTTGGATTTTCCACCCATTTTGCTTTTTTAAATTTTTTTTATCTTTTGAGGGTTTTTTGTGGGGTTTCTTTGTTCTTTTTTTTTTTTTTAACACAGAAAAGGCACGTACAAAGTGTGTTAAGGTTCGATTAGCTGTTATCACCTCTTTGTCTGCCTGAGGCTTGGTGGGGAACAGATGTCTGAGGCCTCTTTATGAAAATCAATCAACCTTAGGGCCCAGCCCTGCCCTAGTGAGGAGCACAGGCGGCCAAGAGTCCCTGAGTGAGTCCCACCTCACTCTGGGTGGTCAGCCCCAAGGCTGGGAGGGTGAGACCCAGGACTGGTGGGTACAAACCTCCCCTCCCTGGCCAGCCTCCCCCACAGCCTCTCAAAGTGTGGTCTGCCTCTAACGGACATCCCAGCATGAGCGGGGTGGAGGGGGAGTGGAGGGCATCTCAAAATGCAGACTCTGGGGTTCCACCTCAAGTCTGCCAAATTTAAAGTGCTACAGGCGGAACTAAGACTAATGTTTTGTCAAGCTCCCTGGGTGAGGCTTATACACTCAAAATTTTGAGGATCTTGATCCTGAGAAAGTCCAGCTAAAGAGGGAGTGAGTTTTGTCCCCCTCCAAGCAGCAAAGGCAGCCCAAGCTTGCTCTTAAGCAGACCGATCCTGGCAGGGCAGAGGGGAGGGAGGTAGGGGCAGGCGTGCCCTTTTGTTCCACTTCCGGTGAGGCCTAAGGAAGTCCTAGGGGCTGCTGCAGAGATCAGCAACGGGATTGGAGATGCTCACCCTGCAACTTGAAATGGGCCTGGGGTGCATTTTAAAATCCCATCTCTGCATTCTTGGCAGTTTTTTTCATTCCTGAATATTGTGAGAGCTTTAAACACGGAAGTGGCCGCCGTGGCCAGGACATCTGGGGGCGGGGCGGGGGGACGCGGTTGGGTCCACTGGAGTCTTTCACCCCAGACCCTTCAGGGATGTTCTTTAAGGCCTGCTTTCCCTCCCATCCTCCTCTTCCTCCTCTCTTCCCACTGAGAAGGGGGAAGGCTTTGGAGCAGGCTTGTTCCAAAATTAGCAACCCCAGGAAAGCCCCCCGTCCTTGTGCTCCTCCCACCGCTTCCCCCCCAACCCCCTCCCAAGCCGGCAGAAGACACTTGCCACCCCAAGGGTGCACATGAGATGCTCTGCGAGCTGGTTCCCCTCGTTCTGTTGGCTCCGCTGCCCATTCCCTTCTAGGTCACGGCGTAAGACCAGTGTACTGTGAAAGATCAGACCTCAGGGCTCCTGCCAAGAGGCTGGAAGAAGAAAGTCCACTTGATGTCAGGTTTACCTGGTCTGTGCTCTCGTCCGCGCCATCTCTAACTCCCACAGTGCCCAGACCTGATTTGAGTATGGCCTTCCCCTTCCTGCCCTGAGAACAGCATACACACCAAACCACTGGCAAAGGCCGTGACTGGGCCCTGTCTTTGGGGCGCCTCCTTTATTGGATGGAGTCTTCCCCTAATACTAGTTTGGTTTTTTCCACAGTAGTAGTAGTCCATGGGAGCGATCATCTCTTTCAAGGAAAGGGAAGCTGAGATTTAGCCAGATTGGGCTCCAGATAAACCCAGTGGTCCCCGGGTGGCAGGCATGGTGGGCTGAGTCAGCAGCTATGGGTAAAACTGCCTGAGATCGATCAATCTCCCCAGGCTATGCGATCATGCACAAATTGGTTTTCTATTACTTTCCAGGTTGCCTCCTGGAAGTACTTGTATGTGACAGTCTGCCCTCCCTGGTGACTTAGTCTGTCATCCTTCCGAAAGAGGAGACAGGGCTGCCCCAAGTAAATCAGGGTCATGGTTGATTTATGCTGTCCAGCCAAGACTTAGGGACATTTTGTGCCGTGACACATAGTCAGAAATACATGGCAGCCCAAAGTACAACACACCCACCAAAACAGGTTTTCCAGAACCACACTTACCCCTAACATATGTCACGTGCTCTTCCCAGCCCCCGCATCTTGGACCATTTAATTTCTCTAATACTGACTGCACCCTGCTCAACGGGTCTTATAACCCACGAATAGGTTCCAACCCACAGTTTGAAAACCCTGCTCCTGGGGCGGAAAATCAAGCCCTTTGCAGGAAACAGATGAGCAGGTCTCACAAGGTAAAAAAGTTTGCATCTCACTTTACATTCTGCTGAGAGCTTGAGTCACACCAGTCACAGCCCATCAATACCTTCTATGGCCCATAAGCATTCTCTCTGGGTCTTTAGGGTCCTTCGGCAATCCCACAAAAGAACACAAAACCCCTTGAATTCATTGAAATAACGGGAAATAAACACCACATTCCCTTTGTCAACAATCACTTGCCATTCCTCACCATCACTTGGGGTGGGGATGGCTGTTTTTTGTTTTGTTTTTATGTGCAGTTAGCCAGCATATAGTACATTATGTTTTTTTTTTAAGATTTTATTTATTTGTCAGAGAGAGAGAGAGTGAGCACAGGCAGACAGAATGGCAGGCAGAGGCAGAGGGAGAAGCAGTTTCCCCTGATGTGGGACTCGATCCCAGGACACCGGGATCATGACCCGAGCCGAAGGCAGAATGGATGGCTGTTTTTTAAAGCTGGAATCTACCACGGGTTCGGCTGAGACTCGAAGCCTCCGGGGAAGAAGGGCAGATGCCTATGTATTGGGTTTTAGTGTCCACATGATTCTGAAGCTGCCCACCCACTCATTAGCATTTGGGAAACAGTCACCGGTTTAAACTTTGACTTCATTTAAGCCAAAGCGGGGACTCAGCAGCAGTTCCCCCAAACCTAACCAGGCAGCAACCCTGCACAAGAGTTTCTCCCGCCGCCGACAAAGCATTTGGGCTTCTCTGCAGAGCTCAGCGACAATGAGACTCAAGTCTTATCTGGCCCCAGGTCTTGTGTGTCCTTTGTCGTCTCAGTAGATCACAGAGAGGGGTACATGGTGGCTTCATACATGACTCCAGGAGCTCTGTAGGAGGGAAGCCTGCATGGTGGGAAGGCTAAGAGCTTCTTCCAGGACTCGACCTCCCAGGGCATACTTCGAGATCAAACACTGTCTCTGGGAAGGCCAGCGCACTGATGAAAGAGCTCGCTGGTCCAGAAGAGAAGGAAGCCGTGCTTTACTGAAAGGCAGTTCTCATCCTCTGCAGACGCAAGAATATTCTTGCTTAAGATCTGAATGCTGCGGTGCCGGGATAACAACTGGAAAGCTCAGTCCCTCAGCTAATGGGCATTGACTTCTCTCTCACAGGAGTCTGGCTGGAGCAGGCTGGCCAAGCTTCCCTTCACGGAGTGTCCCTGTAGTCCAGGTTATGCTGCCGTCACTACCCAGGGTCACTGCGCCACCGAAAGCGAGGTGTATTGGGGACAGCAGTCTTCGCTGCCCTGGCCCAGAGGGGACCCTTCACTTCCAGCTCACCACGACACTGGCCCCTGCGAGTCCTGTGGCCCAGCCTGTCTGTAGGGAAGACGGGGAGACGGCAGCGTGCACACGGGTATTTGCAGAACCATTTCAGCCATAACACATCCTGTTTCTTGAGCATGTGGTGAGACTGTGAGACTCCGTGTTCTGTTGAGGGCAGTTTTCTAGCCATCACTTTTCCTTTTTCTAAATTTCTAGATCTCACTGCACTCCTTAGGCCTCGAGGGCCTGTCTGTGCCCGGCTCACAGACGGGAGCTCCAAGAAGGTTCACTCTGTGCCTGGGCAGGTGACCTTGGCATTCTTCCCCCAGCCGAGATGTTTGTAAGCATGGAAGGGATTGCTATTGATAGTTATACCAGAAAGAAATAATTATACCAGAAAGAAAGCAGAGAAATGGCCCAAATTTTACCGCAAAGCATTCCAAAGCATTTTACAATCTCCACACATTTCTGGTTTTTTGAGTCTCCCCAAACAGTCGGTAGACTCCCAGCGAGCACCGATGGAGGGCTTGCCGTGTACAGATACCGCTCAGGGATTTGTTTTTCCGCGCGTGGACTCCTCACAAAACGCCCCTCAGGTAGGTGCCATCATTATCCCTGACTCACCCAGGAAGAAACTGACACTCAGAAGGTTGGAAAAATGTGCCCAAGAGGACGCTGCTGGTGAAGGAGGGAACTGGGGTTCAGACCCAGATGGGCCCAGCACCAATGTCTGAGCTCTTTATCATGGCGCTGCCCTTCCCAGGGGCCTGATCCTAATGAACAGAGAGAACTGGTTTTGTTTGTTTCATGTTAATTTCACGGCTATACATTCCAGACACAGACCAGTGCCTGGAGCTCAATGATTGTTCATGAAATGGATGATCGCAGGAGTCAGCAAATAGTAGTCTCTTGCTGAAGACCCATACTCTTGGCAAGACTGGAGCGGCGGGAGATAGGACCGAATTGTAGAAATGGCCCAGGCCCGGAAGTCAGGCCCCTGGCTTCTTGCCCCGGCTTCTGCCCTTCACTTTGGCTCCCGACCTTGATGTCCACAGCCATACATTTGAAGATATCCTGCCCTCCCACATCACAGGGCTGTTGTGGGAAGCAAATGATAAGATGTATGTGACATCGCTTTGAAAAAACTGTAAAATGTATACAAATTATATATGTAGGTAATTACATCTATGCATACAATTATGTGTGTAATCATTGCTGGCAACCATATAATAATATAATAATAATTGCTACCCAGGACAGGTGGGGACTCCATAAGAAAAAATAAAAGAAAGAAAGAAAGAAAGGAAGGAAGGAAAAAAAAAAACAATTCACATTCAAAATCCTACCCCAACCGGGATGCCGTCTTCGAACAACACGCTCTCAGCGGCAAGAATGCCCAGACGGGAGAGCGTGGATGGGTCGACACAGTCCATCCAGGTTAATGGAGAGAATTCAAAGTTCGTGTAGTACTTCAGTGCTGTGGTGAGCGTTTTTTGTTTTTTGTTTTTTGTTTTTTGTTTTTTTGTTTTTTTGTTTTTTTGGTTTTTTTTTACTGTGATTTGTAGTGATTCCTGAAGGCAGAGTTTTGGTGGGACTGAGATGATCCAGGCTCTGGAGGACCATCTCGGCATCTGGTAAGAGGCTGATGGACTGCGAGTTTCAATCTGATTATATGTTATCTTCAAATGCCCTCACAGGTCGGTCCTGAAGGGAATGGACCCAGGACGTGCAGGACAAGTCACGCAGTGCTGGAGATTCAAAACCGCTGGGGAAGGCGGGTTGGGGAAGAAAAGGAAGGAGAGGAAAGAAAGGAAAGCAGGAGTGGGAGGAGAGGAGGAAGAACCACACAGAGGGAGGTTCTGACACTTCAGTGATTTGCCGTGTCACCCACTCAGATTCCCTGGACACGCCTTCCTTGGGCCAGGCCCCAGGTCCCGTGGGCTACACCTCCCGCACGCCTCACTCCAGAGCCACAACCCAGAGGGACGTGTTCTCAGGAGGGATGCTAGAAAGCAGCCCACTTCCCAGACCTATGTTCTGTGTGAGGAAAGGGCTCATTTCTCCTCTGTTTCTCATCTGACGTCTTGTTTTGATAAGCATCTTCAGGCTGGATAGAGGCTGGTGGTGGCAGGGGACAGTGAGAACAGAACAGAGATACACTTCTGGGGGGAAGGAGGGACTGGGGTTGTCAGGGAGTAAGATACGGGGAAAGGGCCCTGGTTTCTGTGGACTGGGTATGTCTTCGGAGCACAGGACACACAGAGAGCAGGGGGCTGGGGGAGACTGTTCACTGCTTCCTGGGCTCTCAGGCTCCTTAAGGGCTCCACGAGCACTAAGTCACATTGTGGGGCCCATGGCATCTGGCATCCTCGCCCCCGCCCCAGCATACTGCTCCTGGGGGCGCACTCGAACTGTCCTTCTGAGGAAGGCAAAGCGGCTGCCAGGCCACAAGATGACCTTCAGTATGACGGTGGCACAAAAGGCATCTATCTATCAAGCAGATATCCCTTAAACGGGTGTTTGCTGTCTCTTCCGGAAGGTGTTTTGGGAAAATAAAGGACTAGAGGTTGGTGGCATTGTTCCACACTCTGTAGCTGGGAAAACTCGGGCTTTTTCCACAGTAGGAAAACACTCCATTTGTTCCCTGCCTAATACGGGGGAGAACCCAGCTGGGTGTTTCTTTGCTGCAAACAGGCAAAGGATGGGAAAGGAACAGGAGCGTTCAGTTCTGTGAATTAAGGTCATTCACTGTCAGAAGTCACCAAACCTGTATTTCAAGGGACATCTCTCCAGCCCCAAAGGGACTGGGCTTAGCTCCAAACCCTTTCAACCTGAGTGAAACCCATAAGATGTCTCTCCCCATTTTCTACAGCCGGGGCTGCTACCTGAAATCATGGTGTGTTTGTGTTGGAAAAGATTCCTGCTGCTTTCCACCCTGGCCCGGGCTCCCCAGGGAGGCAAGGAGGGGAAAAGTCGTTGATGTAATAACCCAGCTTGGGACTTGCCGCCATTTGCCTCCCGGGACAGGAAGAAGCCGGCACACAACCTCTCTGCACATCAATGCCACAGGGAGACTGGGCAGGGGAGCCGTTAGAACAGTCTTCAAAGTGAGGACTCGCGCTCTTCGCTAGTAAGCCACCTTGACAACACATCCCCAGAGGGTGTCCAGGTGCCTCTTGGTGCCTCCGTCTTTCTGTCTCAGGCTCTCACCAAGGAGCAGTTCCTGCTAGTCTCTGTCTATCAAGATTGCTTACTCCCTGCCCTGGACTTGGGGGTTCAAGAGCGTGGCCTCTGCGAGCTTCATGAGCCAAGCCCTGCTGGCTGGCCTCCAGCATCCCCCCGCTGTGCCGGGCCGGCTGCACGCTGTCCCCCTTCCCCAGGCCAAGCTCTTGCATCCTCTCACCAGAGAGGCCCGACCCCCTCTGTCTGGAAGCTTCTTGGTGGTCTCCTCCTGTAGCGGAGAGGGTATGGGACAGATGCCAGCAATGACTTAGTCTGGTCATTTGCCTTTTGCTTGGGACTGAGATAGACAGGTGTGGTCCATGCAGCCATCGCAAGCTTGAGGCCCCAGGACAGCTCGGGGGACAGCAGCGTTTCCCAGCCAGCCCTGCTGGGGAAGGAGCCCTCCTTTGGGCCTCTTCTCAGTCTCAACAGAGAGACAAGACCGCATTTTTTAAATGTTAACCCAAAAAGACCCCCTGTGAGGGCCTGGATTGAAAATCAACATGGACATCGTGGGAGCCCCATGCGCCTTGTCCTTTCAGAGCCATCCCCAAGTGGCACAGCATTCAAGATACTGGCAGGGGCGGAGCTTCTGCTGGTCTCCATTGTCAGGGCCTGGAGGGACCTGGGACCCATCTTCATCCCAGGATCCAGGGGCTGTGTGGGATTCACCCTCAAACCGACACACCGAGGATGTGGTTCCCTCCTGCCAGAGATGTGAGGAGACCCAGAGGGTGCATGGGGGTACGAGGGCAGGCAGAGAGGGTTCAGGCTCACAGCAGAGACTTTTCCTATTAGGGGTGGGGGTGATACCTGGCCACCAGACCCCACTGTCTCTGTCCGTGGGACCAGCAGTCTGCCAATGCACAGTGTGCCGAAGTACTTCAGGGAATCCAGAAAGTCATTTTCACTTACACAATGAAGGCTGTGTTGTGTAAATTTAAAAATATAATATGGGGGAAAATACAATAGGGGAGGAAGGTGAGCATAGTCAGCTCTGTGGAGAACAGCCAGGACGAGGGAGGTCTGCCCGGATTCCAGCTTTTGTTACATTGTCGGGGTTTCAAGGACTCGCTCGTCCCGCCTCCCCCCTTCCCTTCCTCTCTCTCTCCGGATCCACCACCACTCTCCGGGCCTCTCTGCCGCTATAATAATAAACAGCGTCCGCAGGGCCCTCACCTAGTGCCAGGTACGGTGCCAAGGGCTTTTCAGGACATTCAGCTCCCACAACTCTCTGAGGAAGTTTCTGTTCCTTTACATCATGGTCTCCTTCTCTCTTATTGCCTCTGTCTCTACTACACACACACACACACACACACACGCGTTCACACACACATCCCACAACTCGGGCCTCTCTCTGTCCCTCACGCGCAGCCAAGGCTCCAGTCCTTCTCTCCTCAGGAAAGAGCAGCTTCAGAGAATGAAGACCTACTGCAGTTTCGCTCTTGCTTGGGCATCAGGAGACCAGCGAAGCCCTTGCAGGGGTTGCCTGGGGGTGTCTCGGCGGTGCTCAGACTCCCTAACTTGATTCAAGCTTTTGAGAAAGGAAAGCACACCTCCCTGCTTTAGGGGAGCCCTGCGGACTCCACACTGGGCTGCCCAGACTTGGCGGGCGGGGGGGGGGGGGTGGGGGGGGGGGGGCCCAGGGCCAAGGCTGCGTCGGGGGGGGGGGGGGGGGGGGGGTCTGCCCTCTCTTCTGAGGGAGGAGACAGGCTGAGAGCAAGGAGGAGGCTGACAGAAGACAATCCCCTTTCCTGGCAAAGGCCAGGTGGCAGCAGCACCAAATAAAGACTAGGGAGCCGGGATTCGGATCCCGGCCAGACCGCTAGCTGCACCGGGATGCCTGGCAGATCGCCAACCCTCTGTGGGTTTCCGATTCTCCCCCAGGGAATTGGATTATCTTCGTTTTTTATCTTAGGGGCAGCCCTTTCAAACAAAATCAGAGAAGCCCCATCTACAAAAACACACACAAGCAGAGGCTAGGAGGTTTCAGCGCCTTCTTCTCGGCCCCAGCCCTGGTCAGATTTGTTCCTTTCATCAACCGTCCACAGAGTGGACTGTGGGCCTTCCCCGGTATTGGGGGGTGGGGGTGTCAAACGTGGGTGTGTATTTTACCACAGTTAAAAATAATTTTAAAAAACTGTTGAGTCTTTGTGGCCAAGATTGGCCAAAGTTTGGCATAGGCTGGGGTGGCGAAGGGCAGAGAAGGCCACCCAGCCTGCTACGGTGCCAGGCCGTCGCCCGGCCCCTCTGCTGGGGCATAAGGAGTCCTCTTCGTGGTCTCGAGGCCTTGGCCTGTGCTCTTCCTCTCACCAGATGCTTTTCCCCTGGTGTCTCCTTGGCTCAAATGACCAGGCTCTCTCCTCAGAGGTCACCACCTCAAAGAGCCCTCAGTCACATCACTAACTAAAATAACATTCCCACGTGCACGCATGCACGCGCACACTCACATGCTAACCAGCCCCCACCTGAGGGGGAATTACTGCTTTCACAGGACGTGCCACCATCCCCTATGCTGGTTTTCAGATATTCCTTTATTTGTTTCTTTTCTGATCCCCTGCCAGAACGTAAGCTTCGTCAGGACAGAGACCCTGGTTTTTGGTTGCTCTTGTCCCCCTGTCCTGTGCCGGGCACATTGTAGGCGCCGATAGGAATGTTTTGAAAGAATGACGACGACGAGTAAACAAGTGAATGACAGCTCGCCTGTACGGCTCAGCAAGCCTCCGTGTTGGAGCATCTGGTCACATGCCCGCCTGTCTGGAATTGTCTCTTTTGTATTTATCTCTCTCGAGAACCTGGCAGGGAGGTGATGTCTGGTAGAGGACGGGGGTTGAGAATTTGATTCCGAATCATAGCTAAAGAATATCTATTACTGTCTTCTACTCTTCTAACTTGGCTTTGCGGTTCAGATACCAGGCGAATGACAGATGGTGAGCTGGGAAGGGAGAGTCAATTTTAGAGAACATAGAACTCAGGGTTTAAAATAGAATCCTACAGTTTTTGAGGTGGAGAGGGCCGCAGACTTGGGCTGGGCTTGAAGCAGGGAGACAATATCCAATCGCGAATGGGCTGTGTGGGCCTGGTGAATACCATCCCCCCCCACCCCGCTCCCCCCCCCCCCTCCCCCTCACCCCCTCACACCCCACCCCCCCCCCCACACACACCCCAGCTCCTACCCCCTACCCCCACTCTCACAGAACCCACCCTCCCCTCACAACCACCCCCTCACCCCCTCACACCCCACCCCTCACCACCACACACACCACTCCCTCACCTCCCTCACGCCCCCATAGATAGGCCCAGGCTGCCCTCTGGGTTAAAGTCCATCCTATAACCAGGGCACTAGGAAATGCTTTCGCTTTTCCTAGGAAGAGAAAAATCGGCTTGTGGGAACAAGGACATGGAGGAGAGGCCCCGGGACCCCTGGGCAGGCCCACAAGACAAGCTATCGTCTCCAGGCTCACCAGGCCTGGTGGTCCCCACAGGCCTAGTGGTCCTTCACACTGACCTTGAGGAATCGGATGTTCAAAATGACTCACAGACATCAGTGTGTTTTAAGAGCTTCAATTTGCCCTCCCCCACCCCACCCCAGATCAGGCCAAACCTAAAAAACGGCCCACTTTGAGTAAGAATTGTACAAAAAACTGAAGTTATAGAATGGTGATTTTGTTTGACTTTTCGAGGCCACGAAGCCAGCTCCCATCGGCTGTATCGTCGCTGTTCTCACTGATGGTGCCTTAAATCCTACTGCTGGACTGACAGACCCTCCAGAATGGAGGGAAGGTTGAGGGTCACCGGGCCAGTGCTGCTTCAGCTGTGGGTTGTGATGATTTTTCAGGTCATGAAATCAATTTAGCAGACCATCAGGAGAATTTGAACTTGAAACAGAACAGAATTAAATAGAGAATATCAGAGTGTGTTGCTATTCTCCTCACAGTAAAGGTACACACGGCTTCACGAAACTTCTCGCTCGGTTATATATAAACATGCGTGTGTCTACTGCACTGCAATACGAGCCACATTTCTTAATAGGAGTCCTGGGACGGAAAATAAAAAATAAAAAAAAGAAAGGAAGAAAGAAAGAAAAAAAATTGAAAGCTACCCACCCGGGTCCATTTTCTGTCCAGGGCTCAACACTCCTGTATCTAGCCAATGTTTAATCATTCCTTAATTCCCAAATTTATTAAGTGCCAGTAGTATGGAAAGCACTGTTCTGGCCCTGGGGAAACAAAGATGAATAGAGAACGCTGTGTTAGGCAGGGTCCTGGCAGGGACCAGGTGGCATGCTCTAATTGGGTAATACGAGGAGACTTTAATAAAGGAGCTATTTATCTGGTGGGCAGGGTATAGGGAAACATGAACGGATAGCACAGCTCCCAGGGCTGTGAACTGCAGGGCGAGGCTGGAAGGACCAAGGGAAGGGAGGTGTTCCCAGAACCCAGAGCCACGTGGAGAGGATTTTCTCCCAGGATATGTCGCCAGCCAGTTCACGGTAACCCAGTAACCCGGCAGGGACGGAGCTAGAGGGATCAACATCTCAGCCCCACTCTCCGCTCTGTCCCTCATCTCCTGCAAATGAGCACACAGAGCCCCACCCCACCCCACCTCCCAGCCCCGGCCCACCAGGCTCAGGGCACCACAAGGCAGTCCACGAGGGAGAGAGGAGTAAGTAAAGGGGCAGGAGGATGAACATGGAGTTCAGACAGAAGATGACCCGTACAAACAAAATCCCTGCCCACCAGGAAATTCTATCCCATGGATGTCCTAGTATATCATCCAAAACACCCACAGCTACCCCATGCTGGCAGACAGGTGTTCGTGAGGACCTCTGGAAGCACCTGGGAAGAAGCACTTGCGTCTTCAGGTGGGGTCAGGGAAGGCTCACAAGGGAGATGACATGATGGTTGTCTGCCCAGCACCCTTTCTTTGGGAACCACCTTCTCTGTCTCTCTCCCTGCAGGGAGGGTCCTGATTGGTCCCAGACATGCTGCAGGGCCCACCAGAGTGAGCTTTCATCCCACGGCTACAGTGATTGGCTCAGGGAAGCCACAGACTTTAGCCCCACAGAATCCTCAGTGAAGATCTTCCTGCTAGGGACGAAAACTGTCTCTTGCCTCTGAATTCAGGATGCTGGGAGGCTGTCAAGTGGGAACGGTGGCTGGCGTCTCTCGCCTTTCCCCATTAAGGGTAAACATTCAACTTAGGGGGTGAAATGGAAGCAGGGCAGAGAGAGAGAATCTTTTTACTGGGAAATAGTTTCTGCTCAGTGCTACCTTTTACTCAGGCATATCCTGCGTGTGTGATCATTTTTCTTTTAAGTTAGTTGGAGTTGAGCTTCTGTCTTGTGGGCTGGTGCTGGCGGAAGGGATTGGGTAAGACTCCAATAGGAGGCTTGAGTCAGACGCTGGATGGATGAGCATTCATGAAGGGGGTTAAGCAGGGAGAGACACAAACAGATGTGTGTGTTAGAAGCCTCACCCTAGGAGCTGTGTAGAGGACAGGCAGAGCTGAGCAGGCCTGGAGGAAGGGGGCTGCGTGGGGTGACCTGATGGGCATCAGAGCTCAGCTGGGGACATGGGGGAAGGAGAGTGGTGCTGGGATCCAGGAGGGATTGAGGGAAATGAAAGAGTCTAGAATTAGTACCAAGGTTCCAGTTTGGGTGAGAAGGCGGATGATAGCATAAATGGGAACTTTACTTCCCACATCTCACAGCTTTGAGGGCCTTCTCCTTCCCGGTCACTGCCTCCTGAATGCATTCTGGGTTTATCCATTGCATACGTGATATGGGGCCAGAATACAATGTCTTACTTCAGATGTGGTTTGGCCAATGGAGGAAAGGATCATGACACTCTTTTGTGAAAGCAACCATTCCATCTGGATGATCTCCTTTGACATCGTTTCACAGCGATGACGAAATTGAAACGCATTATTGTCTGAAACCACTAAGTCACGTTTCACATAGGTGCCACATAATTTCTGTAATGGGGTGGTGAATATTTTTAAAAGTGAATAATTCTCTTAACCCATCTGAAATGCCAGCCTATACCATTAAGTTTAGCCTGTCTTCCCTACATCTGAAAACTATACCTCTCTAATTCCTTTCACCAAAATGAATTCAACAAGCAAGTATAAAGTGAAGTGAAGATTCTGGAATGGGTACTAGGGGAAAGGCATGAAAAGGACATGTTCTTACTGTTTTCAAGAAGCTTACAATCTGATGACAGATAATGAGGTATTGACATATGACTCAAGATCTTTGGATCAATCTCTAGTTGTGAAATGTTGGTATGGAGTGTGGACTATGATTTTGGAGGTTCTGGATATATTTATCATGAGGTTGACCATAGCATCTTCCCAGGCCAACACTTCTGACTGTTTTCACCATGTCAACTTCTGATCGCCTCTTATCTATCTACATTACAGATCATTCAGATGAGTCACTGGCACTTCCTCTCTGGGAACTTTGCCCTAGAATGAGCCCCAGGCTCATTGGAGTTGGGGGATGAACCATGGCAGACCCACTGAGCCCCAGGGGAAGGAGAGAGCAGGGCAGATGGCTGGCCCAAGAAAGGGAGGGGTGTGGATTCCCCGTGCCACAGAGTGTGTGGGGTTGGAGGGGATACAAGAGGCTGTCAGATGAAGGCGCTTGGCTTTTATCCAAGGGCCAGAGGAAACCGCTGGAACATTTTAACCAGAAGCGACGTGCTCAGACTTGTCTTATTTCCTTCTTCCTTTGGTAGCCGAGATACTCAGAACTGAATTTGCAGCCCACTGCTAGAGGGCCATCCAGTGCAATCCAGAGATGAGTTTACATCTCCTTCATTTTATTATCCCTTAGTCCCCCTGTGCTCACTCATGAACTTCCCTTGTACTCCCTGCATCTCTGCAAGCCCGCACCCCAGGGAAAGGAACCAACCCGGTGAGTGCAGTTCCTTCCACAAGGCCACCTGAGTTAAACATTTGCATGCCCATTTCCTGGGAGTGAAAACTAAGCTTGGGAGAAATTCAGCAACTTGCCCTTGGTGTTAGCCTCATTTGACTCCTTCTGGGAACTTGTTCAGTATCTCGAGTCCCCGACAGATGGCAAATACGAGGAGGCAGAGACCGCGTCTGCTGTGGGAGTGGAGTGGGCGGGTGCCCACCTCGGGGGCCCAGTGGCTCATGAGAGGGGAGGCCCTAGCCGGGGTCACCCGCCATGGCCCGACCCTCTGACCCTCCCTGCTGAGGCTGCAGGATCCCTGGACCTGGGCACCATCCACTCACACTGTCCCCTCCCCTCCTGCTTCAGCTCCCCACCTGCTGCCCGCTTCCTTCACAACTGCCTCCCTGGGCCATCTCATCTGTTCATATGGCTTCACCACCGCCCCCCCCCCAATTAAAACGGGGAGGGGTCCTAGGTAGTCATGAGCCAGCGCTAACACACTTGGGGCCCGTCTGTGCCCCAGACACATTCTGAGCACAGTGCCCAGGCTATCCCCTTTCATCCTCATCTCCGCCACAACCCCTTAGGGCAGAGGAGCGAACTGAGGCCCTCAGAGGATAAGTGCTTTGCCCAAGGTCACAGGTGGAGGCTCTCCTGGGACCCCCAGCTGCCTGACTGCCTCGGGTCCCCTTTAGCAGGACAGGACTGTCTGTAAAGCTCAGCTCCGGCCCAAGATCCCCTCTCCTGAGCTCCACATCCCAGTAGGAACCCCTACTGGGGTCCTCCCCGCACCCACCCCTCACTGCTCTGGGCCAACTCCAAACTTAACCAGCTCCTCACCTCCAAACAGGCAGGTTGTCCGGCGTGGCACCAGTCATGGCTGGCTCTCCCTCCCTTGGTTTCCTTAGCCACCACCTGCCACCTGTTCATTTTATGCCTAGATACGTTCGGGCCTGCTCCCTCCTCCCAGGGTTCCAGTCCTGCTCATGGCGGCAGTTTCCCAAGTGGCCTGTGTGCCTAGTGCCAGCCAGGGACCCCTGCCAATCCCTCACCCCCAGCCGGCCCTTCTCATGGAGGGCCAGCACAGGACTTCTAAGGGCAAATCTGAGTTTCTTCCCTCCAACCTCAGTTCTCAGTGGCCCAAGCGTGACCACAACGCTCTCTGTAGCCACACTGCTGGCCTCTGCTGGGGCAGGCAGCCTGGGCTTGGCTGCAAGACCCAGATCCCGAGCCAGACCATCTGGTGTCACCCATCTCTGCTCTCACAGCCACTCTTCCTTCCTTGGAATGCTCTCCTCCTCGTCCATCATTGACCAGAAATGGTCATTTCCTCCTTTGCTCCAAGCCTGCCCCTTAAACGTAGGCTCACCCAGCCCTTTTTCTGGGTTATAATGATTTACTTTCCCATCTCCCCTCCAGACAGCAGGAGCTATGGTGGGTCACCATAGCTCTGTAGCATAGAAGGGAGTTATGTCCAGAAGATCTCTTTAGTTGTAGGTGGCTGGGGGGAGTGAGGAAGGAATGAGGGGCATAAAACTCTGCCCATCGGTGCCACATATAACCCCTCAGCCCCGCCTGGGTCCCCGTGGGCCCCTGACACCTCAGACCAACTCCACCCTGTTCACACCCGCCGCCTCCTCTCCCCAATCCCCCCAGCCTCCGAGCAGCACCCCCACTGAGCCCCCCTCCATCACCAGCCCAGGATGTGAGTCCCGCCCCTCAGCCACCACATCCTTGCCCCAAGCGCCTCCTTTAACCAAACTGGGAAGAAGAGCTGGAATCCGCCAATGGACGGTGTCCAGAGCACCTCCCCACCCCCACCCTCTGCCGTCCTGGAGGGAACCACCCGACGTCTGCTCTCTCTGACGCGAGCGCTCGGCAAATATTTGGGGACCAAAGGCGTGTGCTATAAATATTCGCTACAGTGGACATGCGATCCATCTCCGAAAGAAAAAGCATGCAAAGCCAAAGCACGGTATCAGGCTTTGCAGACATTTGAAGTTCAATTTCAGAAGCCTGTTTTAGTGAGGTGTGTTCCTTACCCCTGCCTCTTCTCAATGGTTGGGGGGAAGGAGCCGTTGAGTGCCATGAGCCCCTCACCACCCCGATCCCTGCGTCCCAGCCCCAGTGGCAGCCTCAGTTGTAAGTGGCAGAGCCTGGCGTGGACCCTGTTGAACCACCAGGCCACCAGGCCAGCTGCTGCTGGGTGGGGGTGCTGGGGATGGAGCCCCGAAGGCAACGTCAAGATGCTGGCTCACCCCCAGAGATTCTGGCTTTGGCTTCAGATGAGGAGACCAGCAAACACTTCAAACCTTTCCCTTGAGACACTTTCCTTTTCCTTTTTTCTTCTTTTCTTTTTTTAATTGCCCTCATTGAAATCACACTCTCAAGAGAGAGATTTGAAATGAACTTTAATTTTGTGGAGAAATGATTTTTTTGAAACAAGTTGGTGGTCCTTCTGCCGGACACAAACTTACCAAACATTTCCTCAGAAGTGAATGTGTCTAGCTCAGCTACATCCTCCAGGCTCCCTGCAAGAATTTTAGAGCACCAGAGGAGCAGGGGGAGGAAACAGTGTGCATAGGTGATCCCACTGTGCTCAGGCGACCGCCGTTCACACTTAGTGTGAGCGCTTCTAGCTGTGGTCCGGGTCTACATTGTGATTTTCCCAGTCACTGCCCAACTGGGACACCCTTTGAGACCTGGCTGCTTTTGGTTTTGCTCTCTTTGCAATATATCATGAATAAGTCCCTCTGGTCTGGTTTGGTTTTTGCTTTTCTTTTTTTTTTTTTTTTAATTTTGCTACTGTTCAAAAAAACATCAACCAAAATTTTGTCCACACCCTTTACAAAAAGCTCATTTACTAAGAAAAACTTGTAGCTTCAGGATTGCCGGCCCAAAGCCGATGTACGCATTTCAGGTATGGGGTCCAGAGCTCCAAAGCGCCCTGAAGAAATGTCAAAACACACGCAGAATGAGTCTTTCCACACCCCTTCCTCAACATGTGTGCCCTTTCTAATTTGAAACACAGCCTGAAAACAAACAAATAAATGAAACCCTTCGTCTGACTCCTGATAACACAGAGGCCTTAATACAGCCCCCAGGGTCTCCCTGAGTTCTTGTCCTGACATGAGATGGAGGCCTTCTCACCTTCTGAGGTGAGTGGAAGCCTGCTTGAACCCTCTCGAGTCTGGTGCCTATTCCTCCGTGCCCCACAGGATCCCGCATGCTTTGGTCCAGAAGCCGCCTCACCTGTGAAAGTGTTGAGCCCACCGACTGTTCTGGAGACAAAGCCATTTCCACCTACATCCAGAGGGTCAAAACTATTCCCAAGCACCAGCCCTGTGGCTGCACTGACTCACCTCAGTGCAGTGGGGTCCGGCACCAGGCGTCCTGGCTCAGGCATGCCCGTCCCTAGCAAGCCTGACCTTGGCAGTCGCAGCAGGTGCACTGTAGCTGAGGCGTGATGAACCACAGCTCAGGACCAGGGAGAGAGGCAGTGGCTGCATAAACTTGCATGCAGGAGACATGCCTCTTCATTTCGTGGCCTCTGGTGATCATTTAGCAGTTTCTCCAGGAATAAATGCAGGGAACAAACCACCACCCATAGTGTTTATTACGAGTGGAAATCATAGATATTTTCAAACCTCTTACGGACGTCGCAGATGGTTCAAAATGCCATTAAGGTCGTCACTACTTGGAAATCACAAGAAGTAATAAGACCTGCTACTAGGTTTTAATTATTTAATGTCAATTAATAACATTATGAACGTTATTGTGTATGTATATGTATGAATGTATAATGAATAAGTGTTACGTAGTACTAGAACATTATTTTCTAAATATTCTGAGAATTATATTTTAATATAAAAGTTTTTATGACCCTATATATTTAATTTTAGCATGTAAACCTTGTTTTAAAAAAATGAAAAGAATCAATCTATTCCCTGACAAAGATTGCAAAAAACAAAACAAAACAAAAACAAAAACTATGTTCTGAGAAGCGTTCACCATACCCCTAAGAGGTCCAAGGCAGAAAAAGGGATTATGAATCTAGGAGGAGGAAGCTAAGGTCTGGGTCCTGTTACCCACAGGAAACTAAACCCTCTGTTCCATAATTCTGGAATTACAAAACATTGGGGTGAAGGATAGAGACCCTTTTCCACTCACTCATTCACTCAACAGACATTTATTTGGCACCTGTGAAGCGAGGTATACTGGAAATACATCACCAAGACAGCCCTGGAAAGAGAACTGCTGAGACCTGCAGGTGAGGGGATGGCAGGCAGGGGAGGGACCTGGCAGACTGAGAGGAGCCAAGGCTCAGAGAAAATGCAGATTCCAACTGCTCATTGCTGGGAAATCCTCGGAAAGGTGGAGATTCCATCAAAATAATTCCTGGCTCCCCCACGATAGCTCTTATCACCCTATGACTCCCCACGCACCCTGTCAAAATCCTACCCATTCCTCGAGATCATAACTCTGCTCCCCCTTCCAAGCTGGAGTTAATCCCTCCCTCCCTCAACACTCTCTCCTGGATTTTAGCACTGTCACTTTTTATTTGCATTATTTATGAGCCTGACTGGCCTCTGGGATCCGAGCCCTCCAGCCGTTGGGGTGGTGCCTGGCCGCTTGGGATGCGGTGGAACTCCTCCAGGAGCCCAGAGGCTTGGTCTTGAGCTCTGCCTCCTCCAGTTCTTAGCTGAGGGATTTGCACTGACCAGGCAAGACTGTAACATACACACACCCAGACCTCTCTTTCTCCTCCATTCCCCACCGATCAAAAAGTGATTTCCCGGACGGACGGTGGCTCAGTGGGTTAAGCATCCCAACCTGACCCTTCACCTTCAGCTCGGGTCATGATCTCAGGGTCCTGGGATGGAGTCCCCCATCGGGCTCCCTGCTTAGCAGGGAGCCTGCTTCTCCCTCTGACTGCTGCTCCCCTTGCTTGTGCTCTCTCTCTGACAAATAAATTAATAAATCTTCAGAAAAAAATGTGATTTCCAAGGAGTAGCACTCACTCTTCAACCTGAGGGCTGCTTCTGCACAGCGTGCTCTCTGGCCTGGCGTCTGCCTCTCATCCCAGAAGTCCTTTTCCGCCCCGTCTGCCTCATCTTTTAAGACTCAGTCAAGTTGCTTCCTCTTGGAAGCTTTTCCTGACATTCTTCATCCACCGGCTCCAGCACCCCAGGCAGAAACAACTCTTCCCCCGCTTGATGCCCCACTGATTCCGGCTTACTTCATTCCAACAGCTATCCCTCTCCCCTCCCTGGCTAGAAGCTCCTTCAAGGCAGAGACAGGTCATGGTCATCTCTGCAGCCCCAGCCTCTAAGAGATTCCCCACGTCCCCCCACCCCTTCTCTTTCCCTACTGGTCACTTTCAGTTCCAGGGCGTCGTGGCCACTAAGTCTGTGACCACAGAGAAGTGAGTTCATGTCCCCACTGTACGAGGAGGAAGGAGCAGAACCTGTATAGGGAACGGCCCACCTCCCAGGTCCTCAGTAATGCGACTCTATTGCTCACCTTGTAGGAGTCAGTACTGCCAGGATGGAAGGACCTCCTGAGGCTGTGCCCTCTGTCCCCGCTCCCCGCTCCAGACTGCTGTCCCAACCCTCGTGTCTAGCTGGTCACGTAGTCCTCTGGATCCTATAGCTTTTTGTCTTTAAATCCCACACCCCCTCCTTTCCCCTCCCCTTTCCCCTAAACCAGTGCTGATGTGATTCTCCCAAGGTGCGGTCCTGGTTACTGCCCCAGGGACGGACTTCCCAAACAAGTCCATCTGGGCCACCGGATCTGGGGGCAGGGGCTTTGGCGGAGACCATCGGGGTACCATGAGGTCCCGATTTGCTGTCAGAATTAACCGATGTCGATCATTTCCCCCTCACACACTTCTATGCGCTTGTCTTTGGTGCTTCTTCCTCAGCCCCTCTCCACCTACAGCTGGGGGTCCCCAGCTCCCTCCCCAGGCTCAGCCTCTCCTCCTGCACTCGCCTTTTCCTGAGGAGTTTTCACCACCCCCTCATGGGAATGACGCAGCTCACTTCCTTCACCTGTGTTAGTCAAAGCCAGCCAACTGCTCTAACAAACTCTCCCCACATGTAGGTCAGCTTAGCTGTAGGTCAGGTTCACTCTCCACCTCCTTCACAGTTCCTTCGAGTTGGGAGGGAGTATGGGGAGGAGGTGCCTGGCTCCACACAGTCACTCTAAGAGCCTGGCCCCTCGGTGTACAGCCCTGCCCTCTGTCCCCTCCCCGCCCCTCAGAGCCCTTCCACTCAGCTCAGTGGAGGTGGGGGGTGCCCACAGAGCACAAGGCCCTGGGGCCAAGCCTGCAGCATGCGCACCTATCAGCTCTTCTCACAGCCCAGGGGCCAGGGAGGTCAGGAAGCTGGTGCGGCCGTGCTCTGGAGGAAGGGAAAGGCACAGGTCAGCTCTCTCCCCTGGGCCCTGGAGCTGCAGGCATCCAGCCACTGGTTAGGAGAGATCCCCACGTGGGTATCTGACTGGTTCCTCACCCCACGTATTCAAAATGGAACTTGTGGGAGCTCCCCAACGGGTTCTACCTTTCTACTCTGATCCGGGTCTGCCCCTTCCACACACCCAGTCACCTGAGCTGGAAGGATCCCACGATTCCCCACTCCACACTGTCAAGTCTTCTTTCTCGATGTTTCTTAGACTCCTCTCTCACACCTGATCTATTTCAACAGGTCCATCATGGATTCCTCTGCAGACCCCTACCACCATGGAGATTATGGCTGGTCATTTTACCCACTGGTCTCAGCCATGATAGCCCGCTAAATATGCCATGGAATGTGTCCTTCATTTATGGTGTTAGTAATGTTTTCACACACTAACAGACTCAATTTGAAACTATAGGAGGTTGGTGCTGGTTATTTCTTTAGTAGTCCCGTACAACTTCAGAAATTCAAAGGCCTTCAAGAAAGGCCTTCAAGGCCTTCTGAAATTGAAAGTAGGCCACAGTAACTCCTGTGAAGAGGGGAAAAATAAACAGAATCCCAATCTGTTGACAAGGAAACAGAGAAAGGACATGTGTAAATGAGGGATCCTCTACTTTACAAGCCACAGAAAACCCAACTTAGACCAGCTCCAGAGAAAAGGACAATATCTTGGGGGCAGATCTGCCTTTGGTCACGGAGCTCCACATCCCAGCCCAGCTTTCTTTAATGGAGCCACATAATGACTCCTGCAGGAGCCCCAAGCTCTCTTCGCACGGCCATGCCCTTTTAGGAGTTTCACTTTCAAGCTGCTGATCCCAGCAGGGAGAGCAAGAGAGGCTAGGATGAGTTTCGGAGCCCTTTGTAGGCTAACGCTCACGCTGACGGGACCAGATTGGGTCGCTGTGGCCATCGGAGCAGCAGACGGCAAATGGGGCCATTTCTGGACCTACATCAGGGCTTCCCAAAAGAAGGAAGGCAAGTGAATGCTGGGCAGATAACAGCAAACGGCATCACAACACTTCTTCCCAAGCAAGCACAGAAGGAGACAAAAAATGTCCCCTCTGAAGCAGTGTCTCCTCCGTCCCTCAGTGACCCACTTCCCAGACAGCATTAATTCTTCCCTCCCTATGTTTCGTGACACTTCAGTGTATAATGTTTTTGAAGGAGATAGTCTTTGGCATTATAATAATTCTTAGCGTATCTGTCTTTGCCACTGGATTGAGCCCTTGAAAACAGAAGAAAGTGTTTTAATTGTTGTACCCATGGAACCCAGGTGGACTCCCTAAGCTTGGCATGTTGTGGGTGCTCAGTAAACAAGGTGGCTTTCATCAATGAATGACTAGTAGCATCCTCTGCAGGAACATTTCATCCTCCAGCGCTGGCTCGGCTGGGTCATGGGCTGTGATATTGCAGCGGGAAGGGTAGCTGTCTCCTCTATGCCATGGATCCATTGGCCGCCATGCTGGACAGGAGAGGGGAGCTACTTGCCTTTAGGCTGTACAACCACCTATGGATCATCTGACTCAATCCATACCTACTCTTACCTTTGGGGTCTCTTAAAGGACCTAGAATTCTAATGGGCCCTGCTAGCCAAGCGGATTGATGGACAGGGAAGAGTTTGGGGGAAAGGGTGTTTTCTCTTGCTGTTTTCTGAAGGGGATGGGATTCACACATCAGGACCCATACTGCCACATGCCCCCCACCTCTTTAAGACACACACTGAGGGATGGGCAGAATGTCAGACATGCTCCAGTGGATAGGGCTACTTGGCTTTGGGAGTGGCCAAAACGGTGGCCAAGATCACAGACCTTGGTGTCAGACACACCTGATTTGCATTCTGCCCATCAGGCCTTTCCACTTGACTTGGCAAGTTATTTATTCTCTCTGTAATGCAGGAGAACTTCTGCACAGGGTGTGAAGAATAAATGAGATGCTGTATCATGAGCGCTTAGCACACAGTCAGCGCTCAAACAATAAGTAACTAATAAAATCCATGAATGTGTTCCGTTTTCCTTTCCCCAGAAGGAGACGTCAGGTCTTGAGGCTGTGGCCCAGCTCAACCCCTTCACTCCTATGAACGAAAGAGCCTTACTGCTCATTTTCAACAGCGTGTTATCAAAATAAAATAAAACCCGATAGATAATAAAACATGTTCTTGTTGTTTTCTTCTTTGAGGACATAATCATGAGCATTTTACAAACAGGGCTGAATGGAATTAAAGCCCAAAATATTATGACTTGGGTGTCATGGTCCGGCTTTGGGACACAACCTCCAATGCCTGCCTGATAAGTAACGGGACAGGGAGGCACGCTGGCAACCCACGGCATGGGGCCCTCACAAGTGCGTCAGGCTGGGAGTCCAGCCGGGCTCACCCCCACAGCAGCTGCCACTCAACCACAGCTGATTATTGTCACGCAGGAAGTAGACAGACTCAAGGTGGCCAGAACTTGGAATGATATCCCCATTTCGGAAGGGATGTCGCTGATGCACTTTGTTTTGTCTTTCAAATATTGTGTAGGCGTATCAGAGATCCAGCTCTGGTCCCTAGACTTGCTTGGGCCAGCCCAGTGTCACCACATTGGGACCTCTATTTAGCGGACTCCTTGCCGGTGTTGCTTCTCAAAATAAGTTCCACCTTACAAGCTCACCAGGCCGGTTCTCACTGCATAGAAGCATTTCTCAAAACTCTTCGGAAGATAATGTACTCATATCACATGGGAAGGCAATTGCTCTCATAACTAGATCAAAAATTATTTTTACTCACATGCTGCTTTGCAGGTTCTTCAAAGTCAACCTCAAGATTTACCTCTTCCTGGAACCCCTCTGTGATACATTCTCATCTATTTACTGCTTCTTGGTCCTTGTAGGCCCATTGGTTTTTTTCTTCCTTTGTTTGTTTGTTCTTAGTTTTTATTTTGTTGCACTAGTGTTTTTTAAAATTTTAATTCTAGTATGATTAATATACAGGGTTATGTTAGTTTCAGGTGTACAATATAGTGATTCAGCAATTCTATACATTACTCCATGCTCATGATGATATGTGTGCTCTTAATCCCCTCTACCTGCTTCATCTGTCCCCCTTTAGTAACCATCCATTCTCTGTTTAAGAGTCTGGTTTTTCATTTGTCTCTTTTTTCTTTGTTTGCTTTGTTTCTTAAGTTCAACATATGAGTGATGAGTGAAGTTGTATAGTGTTTTCTTTTTCTGACTGACTTATTTCCCTTAAGATTATACTCTTTAGATCCATCCAGTAGTTGCAAATTACAAGATCTCATTCTTTTTTATGGTTGAGTAATAGTCTGTTACATACATACACCATATTTTATTTATCCATTCATCAACTGATGGACACTTGGGCTACTTCCATATCTTAGCTAGTATAAACAATGCTGCTAGGAACATAGGGATGCATATATCTTTTTGAATTAGTGTTTTTGTACTCTTTGGGTAAATATCCAGTAGTGGAATCACTGGATCGTATGATAATTCCATTCTTCATATTTTGAGGGAACTCCACCTTATTTTCCACAGTGGCTGAACAAGGTTGCATTCCCACCAACACTGTATAAGTGTTCCTTTTTCTCCACATCCTTGCTAACACTTGTTGTTTCTTGTGTTTTGTTTTTTTTTTTTAATTTTAGCTATTCTGACAGGTGTGAGGTGATATCTCATTGTGGTTTTGATTGGCATTTCCCTGATGAGTGATATTGAGCATCTTTTCATGTGTCTGTTGGCCATCCGTGCGTCTTCTTTGGAGAAATGTCTGTTCATGTCTTCTGCCCATTTTTTTTTTAAGATTTTATTTATTTACCTGAGAGAGAAAGCAATGAGTGAGAGAGAGAAAGAGTGAGAGAAAGATGGAGAGGCAGACTTCCCACTGAGCAAGGAGCCTGGGATCATGACCTAAGTCGAAGGCAGATGGTTAACCGACTAAGCCACCCAGGCCCCCTATCTTCTGCCTATTTTTAATTGGATTATTTGGTTTTTAGTTGTTGAGTTGTGTAAGTTCTTTATATATTTTGGATACTAACTCTTTATCAGATATACCATTTACAGATATCTTCTCCCATTCAGTAGGTTGTCTTTAAATTCTGTTAGTTGTTTCCTTTGCTGTGCAGAAGCTTTTTATTTTGGTGTAGTCCCAATAGTTTATTTTTGCTTTCATATTTTTTTTGCCTCAAGAGACATATCTAGAAAGATGTTGCTATGGACAATGTCAGAGAAGGTATTGGCTATTTTCTCTTCTAGGATTTTTATGGCTCCAGGTCTCCCATTTAGCTGTTTAATCCATTTTGAGTTTATTTGTGCGTGTGGTGTAAGGAAGTGGTCCACTTTCATTCTTTGGTATGTAACTATCCAATTTCCCAACCATTCATCAAAGAGATTTTCTCTCATTGCATATTTGCCTCCGTTGTTGACAATTAGTTGACCATATAATTGGGTTTTTGTGTGTGTGTGTGTGTGTGTGTGTGTGTGTGTGTGTGTATGTGTGTGTGTGTGTTTCTTCTGGGCTCTTTATTCTGTACCACTGATTCATGTCCCTTTTTGTGCAAGTACCATACTGTTTTGAATCCTCCAGCTTTGAGAAAGATCCTGAAATCTAGGACTGTGATACCTCCAGCTTTATTCTTTTTCAAGATTGCTCTGGAGATCCAAGGTCTTTTGTGCTTCCATACAAAGTTTAGGATTATTTGTTCTAGTTCTGTTACCTACTGCTTTGTAATACTGCACCAGGCAGTCCATGTGTTTGGGAACCAGCTAAGGTAATGAACTAGAAAACGTATCTGAAACATAATAGAAATGTATTTATTGCCCTCTTGTAACAGTCTTGAGTAGCTCCAGGTTAGAGAGCGGGGAGGCAAGAAAAGGGCTTGGTTCCACTCAGTCAGTCAGGGTCCCAGGCTATTAAAGCTGTCCCATCTCCAACCAGTTGGCTGAAGGGCAAAAAGCATGGAGGATTGCCCAAGGGGAAATTTTTATGAATCAGGCCTGGAAATGACAAACCAGCATTTCTGTTCACGTTCTCAATATTGGCTAGGATTCCATCAAATGGGCTCATGTAGCTGCAAGGGAATCTGGGAAATGCTGTCTGTGAGTCCAGGAAAAGGAAGAGTTTTGTTTTTGTTTTTGTTTTTGGTAAACACCTACCAATCTCTGCCATAACCCCTCCCTTTGGATCTAAATATGCATATCATCTTCTTGTCCTCACACAATACATTCACCCTCTCAAGGAGCAGCAGCTCCAAATCCCATTCAGCTCAAACTCCAAGATCTCTGGGTAAGACACAGGTTTGGATGTGGCTCCTAAAGGCCTAAAAAATGTCTCTACAGACATTGCACAATGGGGAAGCCAGGGCATAAGATCGGCCATAAAACTCCCATTGGAAACATACCCAGTCCTTATCAGTTATGAAGTCCTACTGGTCAAGCATTGAGAAGATGCCCTTTACCCTGGCAGTGGGAGAAGTTCCCTAATTAGACCCTGTTTCTATCCTCTGGAAAAAGAAGTCTCGGGCCCATCTTTCTCCAAAGTTCCAGTCTCCTTGCTCTGGGAGGTTTCCTTGTCCAGTATCCTCCATGGCCACCTGCGAAGTGGGCACTGAGGAGAAGGCTCTCCCTGAGCGCTTTATAGCTTTAGACATTCATGTCACCCACTTCCAGCTCCCGTGGGTCCCAGGGCCTGAAGGTTATTTGAAGGTTTCGAGGGTGTTTTGTTGTAGTTGTCGTTGGTTTAGCTTAGGCTGGCTTATGTCTCCCTTGGAGATAAAAGTCCCTCAAAACCTTGGTAGGCTTCTGCCCTATTTGTACTTCCACAAGACCTAGAATATTTGTTCTGGACAAGATTGTGTTATGTAATAGTGCTCTGTCTGGCCCACCTCTATCCAGTGACAGCTCATGTGAGACCAAAGGCATATATGGTGAGTGCAGCCCGTCTGAAGGGGTGAAGCAGGTTGTTTAACTGAAGAGTCTTTTGATGGGCTCTAGAAGCGTATTTAATGTTGTCAATGTCTGGGGCCCCAGGTCTTCTCCTTAGGGGTCAGCAGAAGGGGAAGGAGCACAGCAGATTGCTAAGAATGATTTTCTTAAGGCCAAGTCTGAAAGTGTTGGGTCCCTTCAGCTTTCAGTCCATTGATTGAAGCTGGGTCCCCTGGTCACACCTCAGTAACTTCAAGAGGATGGGGGATGTAATTGAGCAGCATGTCCAAGTAGAAGAGGAAACAGGATCTGGGCCAACCAACTTGTCCCCGTTTGCCTGGAACTTTCCTGGCGAGAGTACTGGAAGTCCCACTTCCCGGGAACCCCTAAAGGCCTGGGGAAACCGGTCCAGCTGATCACCCTAAGGCCTCCCTCACATTTTCTCTTTCTCTCAGGAGAAACTAGGTCTCCTGTTTGTGTGCCATCCTCGTCTGCAGTGACTACAGACTACAGATGAGGGCATGCACTCAATGTACTTGAGACAACAGGAAGATTATTTTTTTTAAAAGATGTTATTTATTTGAGAGTGAGTGAGCCAGGGAAAGCGCAGAGAAGCAGACTCCCCACTGAGCAGAGAGCCTGATGTGGGACTCGATCCCAAGACCCTGGGATCATGACCTGAGCCGAAGGCAGATGCTTCACCGACTGAGTCACCCAGATGCCTTGGAAAGATTATTTTAATTGAAATATAGGCCATTCCTGGAAATTTGGAGCATGTGTGGTGTAACCTTTCAGCGCACACAACTGCCAAACACTGTCTTTGTCCCCAAATGAGTCAGTTCTAAAACGTAGTTATTATTGAGGGAGTTATGCTACCATGAGAAAATGCCACCGATTTAACGAGAGTTCTTAGAAATATGTTTGCCAAAAGTTTGATCTGAGGAGGAATACGGAAAGAATTCTTCAGGCATTCTATTGCGCAAGGCAAATTTCACCAGAAAACAAAGTACCTCATTTATTTTAAAAGAAGCTAGTGGGCTGTCCTTGAAGGCAAGGACTGTGGCTCACTCACTGTGCTATCTCTGGCCTTTGGAAGGTCTTCAGTGAATGTTCTCTGATGCAGTTTACGCAGAGCTTACCAGAAAGCCTCTGCTCAGTGTCTCTAATCAGAAAGAGGTTTTTTTGTTTTGTTTTGCACTGAAGGATGAGCTGCTATTGGGGACAGGAGTCTGGCTCTTGAGACAAACACAGAAAGGGAGTGGAAACTCCCACGGGCCACATCAGCATAGTAGGCGGGCTTTCGTTTGGTCTATAGTGTCCGAAAATCAGGAAATTTCAGACAGAGCCTGGACTTCTGGATCTTGAAAAATTGGAAGACCTGACAACACAGTGTTTGTGTCCCCACGGAGCAACAAGTGGACGGCGCTAAGGAGCAGCCATCCCCATCAGAGGAAGCACACTCTCTCCAAATGCCACCACCATTATCACGTCCCACTGTTTCCCTCTCACTGCAGTCAAGAAGCATCTGTCACATCCTATAGACATCTGAGTCTAAAACACCTGGATTTAAAGCATAGATGTATAATATTACAGCAGCTTCGTCCATTTTCAAGTGGTCACTGAACCTTCCATAGCTATTGATAAAGCCTGATTGCTAATCCCGGTGACTTTGAGCCTGGCATTCCATAGTACTGTTTTATATAGGGTTTTATTCCATAGGAAAATTAATATGTATTCTATCTATATCTCCCACCTGTAATTGTGCATTTACTTCCATCAATATTATTATTTTTTTAAGATTTTATTTATTTGACAGAGAGAGACACACAGAGAGAGAAGGAACACAAACAGGGAGAGTGCGAGAGAGAGAAGCAGGCTTCCTGCGGAGCAGGGAGCCTGATGTAGGTAGGGCTCGAATGCAGGACCCTGGGATGGTGACCTGAGCCGAAGGCAGATGCTTAACGACTGAGCTACCCAGGCATCCCAACAATATTATTTTCAAACATAAATAATTTTCAACTAATCCCTTTTCTAACTCACAGAAATTAAACTTGAGGTATTATTTCTGAGATAAAGAAGAAGAAATGGTGCATTTCTGTCCATATTCCAAATGGCCTTTTTAAAATTTTATTTTTAAGTAATCACACCCAACAAGGGCTTGGACCCACAACCCCAAGATCAAGAGTCACACGCTCCACTGACTGAGCCAGCCAGACACCCCCTAAATGGCATTTTTCATGTGTGTCTTTGTATTAAATTTTAACAGCCACTACTATTATTAAATGCTAAGTCAAAAGCTATTAGAAAATAAAATTGCCACAGCTTTATTCCTACAAAAAATACCAAATTAAAACATAAAAACAACAGAACGAGTGGCTCAGAAATAACAGAAAGGCTAGCATTCCTTGGGTACTTGCTCTGATTCCATCTCTGTGTTTACTTTCCAGCATTATCCTTACAAAAACCCTGTGGAGAGAACCTGTCCCATATTGAGCATGAACAGAGAAAAGCAATTAAAATCTCCTGCCCAAGGTCAGTTACTAGTAACCAGTGGAGTTACAATTAAAACCAAATTAATTCCAGCTTACGAAGTTAAATGAACAAACAAAAACAGCGGGCTCTACCGCCCCGCCCCCCAAAGTTAGAAAGGAGAGTCATCTCAAAAAGCAGAGGGTTGTAGCATCTTAGGGCAGACCTGAATCTTTGCGACCTGATCCAACTCATTTTATGGATGCGAAAGCGGGTCTGAGAGGTTCCATCTCGTGTCCACGGGCTGGTGACTGCGAGGCCGGCCTGGCAGCCGCGAGTGTCCACACTCAGCCCAGGGCCCTTCTCCCCACGCCCGCACAGGAAGCGTACTGCACTACCTGCTTCCAAGTGCCAACACTGTGCGCACGTCTCCAGCTGAGGCCACGTCCGCTAACGGGAGTTAACGTCGTCTTCTCTGCCTCCATCTCTAACCCTTGCGCCATTATTGCTGTTAGAATGGATTTGCGGGTGACGGCTACAAGCAGTCGTGTTGTCAGACTCCTTCCTAGCAGCTGCCACTACTTCCTGTACATACAGCAAGGTCAGAGTCATGTCTCCTGAAATTCATGTTCATTTTCGATTTCCATTATAATGAACTCTTGTGCGTTTCATGTGTAAATTTAAAATTGATTCTGCCATGGCATATTCATCACATGGTGACAAATAAATTTGTTTTTAAAGCATGTTAAAAGAAAAGGCACAGAATGACTGAGTGATAAACATTGTTAATTTGAAACAGAAAGCAGACAGTCATTAAAAATCATGTAAAATTCCTTCTGTGTCTCCTTCACTGAACAACGGTCTCTCCTGCTGCAAATGATGTCATCAACACCCAGGGCTGTGCAACACTCCATTCCTCTTAAAAATCTTACTTGCTCCACCGAACATGACTGTGATATAATCAATTAAATAACCCACAGACCAACAAAAGCCTGTAAGCAAGTAGGAAAATGCCTTTTTAAATTACCTTAAACATCCCAAAATGCCAATCACTTAAAACATGTCTAGTAATTACTAAAATAAACATGAATGGAAAAACATCTTTTAATAATCCATGATTTCACATACAATATTCAGCTCTCAAATTGTCATGGGAGTCTCACATTTTTAATTGGAAGTCCAAAATTTCATTAAGTAATGGACAAGGAAGTTCTCCATTATCTTAATACATTGACATGAAATTTCCAAAATTTTCGACAATTACCACCTTTGGTGTTGAGGATCTTCAATAAAAAGCAGATGATGAAATGGCTATAGATTCAATTCATTATGATTTTCTTTTTAAAGGAAATGTAATTACTACCTCAGCGTTCCTTTATTTAAGCCAAAGTCATATAACTTTCAAAGTAAAATGACAAAGGCTTTTTTAAGTCCTCTCCAAATCCCCCAAACCATCGTCATGGCAATTGCCACCAGCCTGTGGCAGTCCGTAGTTTACTCCTTCAACGAGAGCTCTGTGTCCCCAGACCCATCATGTTGAGCTCTGTAACACATGCTCAGTGTCCAATTCTCAGGAAGCCCTGATGTTCCATTCACCTGTCAATCTCCTACCAACTCAACAGCAGAACTTAAGGCCTCGTCCTGCTAGGGTTTAAGTAAGCCTTGGAGCTCACAAAAGCCCCAACTCCATTGGGTGGAGGGGGCGTTGCTGAGGCCTTCGGGCATATTAGAGCTGATAAACCCACCCTGTTCACACTGCTTGCTGATATGGCCCCCAGAACACGTCAGGCTCACATCTCAGATGCCAATTTGCCTTAGGATTCCAACATGCTTTAAATTTTTATCTATATTAGTCATAAGGAATCAACTGACCCCCTTGCTGGTTTGGTCCCACCTCAAATCCAGTAGAGGAAACACCTGGAATCATCTTCTTTTGCTTGGACATTTCCAGGAGTTAGAAACTCAACCAGCGCTAGGAACGACATCCCAACCCAGGGTAACACTTTCTAAAGTGGAAATCAGTTTAACTTCCATCTTTTGATTCCAGAGCTGCTAATTGGGATTATACACAGAATTAAGGCTCATGCCCCTCCCAGCTAATAAACATTTGAAAACCAAGGCTTCCATAGACTTCTAGAACTTCAAAGTCACAGAACTGTTTCCTCTTTCAGTGCCCACATAGGCCCTGAGAGATGAAGCCACTTATCCAGATGATACTGGGCTAAAGACATAAGCTCTTGTCTCCTTCACTATGTCTCTCTTCCCCTTACTGGCTTGAAATAATGCACCGTCTATCTGTAAAAACACTAGCACCCCTACTTTGTCCAACCTTCACACTCCCCTTCAAGATTTCACCAAACTGTTTGAACTTTACCTGGAAATAGTCGCAAAGTGACTGCAGTAATGTTAACACTCTAACATGAAAACACTTGTTTATCAACATTTTATATGCTTTATTGAAAGTTGACAAGTGCAACAGTTAAATACAGTGACACCTTACAACTGTGTAGAGAGCATGCACAGACACGTATGCACAGAACTACTATACAGGTAATATGCAGAAACCCCTACTGCGAAATTCATTTCATTAGCTAGAACGGATCATTTTTCAAAGTATTCAACCAGCTCAATCAAAAGACTTCAGTGAACAGGAATTTACTTCAAGATATTGAGCAGCTAGAAGATTTTAGATTACACAAAGTGACCGACGGTGCCAAATTCTTAAAATTTCTTTAGGTGTGGTTTTCTTCTTGTAGCATTTTTTTAATGTAGATCTCTATATAAAAGACAATCCACACCTCTTCAGACAGCCAATGAAACATCTAAATTTCAATCTGTACAACCTAAATAGTAGTTACAGTCCTCTATTGTACAAAATAGTTACACTACATACACAAATATACAATAAGCAAAACAACCTTCATGTAAGAGAGCCTAGGTCCCAGCTACCTGTCACCGTTTTAGTCACTAAGACTTTTGTGTCATCCACTGTTTCAGAAAGAGGCACAGTACTATTGTTTTTATGGAGTTTTGGTGACAGTCGTCAATTGGTTCGATGAACTACGTCTCCCCCCATCTTAGGTGAGACTATGCGTCAGTCTTTACTCTGACCTCCCTTTTAAGGTCCTCCCGGGGGAGAAGAGGAGAGAGGAAAGTCCGGTGGAGCCCCACTGCTTCAGACCCCATGGAGCACACTACTTAGGTGCAAGCAGGAGAGAACGCTCGGGGTGGGGGTGGGGAGCAGGGAAGGGGTGGAAAGGCACACAGCTCCTCGGCATGAAGGAAACCACTTCTCACGTATCTGCCAAGCTGCACGAGGTCCCAGTATATCCATGCTAATTCTCTGATTAACCTTTAATTCGCCCAACTAAGAAATTTCTTCAAGCCAAAAGCATATGAGTGTTTAATACTGGAAAAAAGAGACAATGGCATATAAGTCAGTCTCACTTCTCTTTCGCAGCGAGCAATGAAATGGGTGACTGTGGAGGCGGATTCCCCTTAGTACATCATCTCTGATCTGTTCAGTTCAGACGGCAGCAGCCAGTTCTGCGGGGGCATAGGCGGCTACGCGGTGGGTCCTGAGCCCTGGGACGCTGGCTGGGCCGGGGGCTGTGTGGTCCCCTGTGGCTGTGTGGTGGCAGGGGGGGAGCCAGTCTGCAGCTGGGCCTGAAACTGCGCAAGCTGCTCAGGACTGGCCAGTGTCTTCAGCAGATTGTTTTCCTGCTCCAGCTGGGAATTTTTCTCTATTAGTTCTTTGATTTGCTCTTTGAGGACCTCCACTTCCTCTCTAACCGCATACATCAAATGGCTTTTCACCAGATCCTGAAAGGCAGAGGGAAAAAGAGGTTTAACTTAAGTATTTCCCAGACTCTGAATTTTTAAAGTATCATTTTGCATGATGCTCCAAGACTATCAACATAACCTGCCTTTATCTTACTTAACCCGCCCTTGGAGCCATCCACTGAATACAAGCACAACTGTACGAAATACTTTAAGTTTAATGTATAAGGGGATCAGGCTTTTTCAAAGCCTGTGCATTTTTCTGCGGCCCTCAGCCAGGGATGCATACACTCGCGTTTCCTACTCCAGACAGCAAAATGCACTGGGCTTCTGGAAGGCGGGGCAGGAGCCTGGCCGCTGGGATGTCCAGGCCCGCAGCAACGGTAGCCGCTTCCCCGCCCCCAAGTCCCTCCCTCCGCCCCCCCCCCACCGCCTCCCTCAGCACCGGCTGCAGCCAGTTCTTACAGAGCATGTTGCCGCATTTTCCTCCCTCCACCCCCCTCCCCCCTTTCGTGATTAAGCTGACATCACAGAAACCTGGGCAGACGTCGCAGCCAATGGGATCTCGAGTTATTTATAGCTCCGAATTAAAGGTTCGGAGTTTGCCTAGCAACAGTGGGCAGAGAATCCCGTGAGAAGAGCCACAGGCGCTGCTCCAATAACAAAGAAAGCCAAGGCGGAAATAAAAAATCGGAGAAATCCAGGCAGAGGCTGAGAAAGACAAAACTTTTCTCCGGTTCTTCTTCATCATGCAGTAGCCTACAGCACTGGGGATCCGTCTGTACAAGGTCTAGAGAGCCCCTGAGATCCCCACTCTGTACCCCCTCCTTCCCTAGTAAACCTCGAGATTGCTAGTAAAGCCACATCGCTAGAGATGTGCCCGCCACCGAAGGACGCGCAGGGCAGAGCTTCCCTCGCAATTTCCCAGCAAAAAGGGGACACCTCTGCAAAAAATCCCCACGTCGTGTGAAACCCCTCGGGAATTGAGAACATTTAATACCCTCAGGGTCCCGGGCTCTCCCGCAGCAGCCTTGGGATGTGGCTACATGCCGGCCGAGAGGAGACAGTGCCGGCATTTCTCAACGTACGAAGAGCAGTCATCCTGACTATAGATGCACTGGTTCCATCCCGATCTCGCTTTTTGTACTGTGCCCACATGTAGTACAAATCATTTTTAATCAGTACATACCATAGCTTGCTCGATTTTGTTGTCAATAGCTACCACACTTGCACCAGAGGAGCTGGAAAAGAGGGGGGGGGGTGGAAATCGATAAGTGGAATTTTTATAACATCCAAGACAAAAAGGACTCCCCAATTCTGTGATGTTACTGGCAGCATTTTTTGAACATTCGACAACACCATGTAATAGATCACCCTCCAGAAAACACCAGCCACTCTCTTACTAACGAATATCCAAACATTTCCCTATTTTAATAAGCCACAAAAGACTAAATTACATAATGTAGTAAAAGCCTGCTCTCCGGCCAGACCTGGGAAAAGGAGGCTATTCTAAACATTTGAAAAAGCAACATTCATGTCACCGTAGTCTCCCGGTAATGGACAAAGGAATTCGCCTGGCTATTTTTCACCTGCATTATTAGAAGTATCTCACGAGTAAATTTAAAGAAACTATCCCAGTCGACATTTACCTATTGTCAAGTCTCACAGAGGCGTTTTCAGTCCCCAGCAAGGATGACAAGAAAGAAATTGAAAAATGTCTCAGTTGGTAAACTCCTAGATCCATCGCCACTGGTCTACACCATTGGGATTTCATGCAATTGCAGCCAAAAACACCCCCGCGGAAAAAAAAAAAAAAAAAAAAAGGAATACCAGCAGCCTTGTTTGAGCTAGATTAAAAAAAAATCTTCTAGCTTTCTGCAGCCCAGGGAGAAGCGGAAAACAGCAGCCCTAATTTAAAGAAACCCGGCTTCTAGGGCTTGGCGATCCCGGGAAGATGCTGATCCCACCGTTGTGCGGAGAAGCCTCCCAGGACGACAGCCAGGATCCACTAAGGCTATGGACCAGGACTCCGGCTCGCCGCAGAATATATGGAGGCGAGAGCCGCGCCGATTGGCCAGCACCCTATTGGAACCTCCCCTTCTCCCTTGCCCGCCCTCCTCAAGCTTCCCCGCTCTCCCCCCCCCCGGCCCCCCCCGCCATCCCCCCCTCCCCACCCCAGCCTCCCCATCGGATCCCGCTCTTCGGGTGGGCTGACCCAGGCCGCAGTGGACCCGTGGAGCTGCGGAGCCACCAAGGCCTCCACCTTGGGCAGCCGGACCACTGCTTCGGCAGAAAACGTCAAGGGTCCCTGAAAATACAATTGGGGCCCCGCACGTGCTTACGTTTAAGGGAGTCAGACCCCGTCCCAGGAGCTGCCTGTACCCGCGGCTTCTGAACGGAGAAAGCTTCCTATTTGCAACCAGAACCGTCTGAGCTACTGGGCATGCCCAGTCCCACCGCTAAGACTTGGAGGAGCTCGAGTGTCTCGATTTCAATTATCTAGTTCTTACAGGCAACAGTAATGGGAGGATTTTATGGGCAGGTTTATTTATAAGGATAATAACCATACTGTAATAACACTTTTTAAAGCGGTAGTGAATTTTGGAGGGAAAAATCACATTTGCTTTCTGAGAAATACTACCTTTTCATGGATCTATTACTTGCAGAAACAAAACAAAAAAAACATTACATATTCTTTGCTAGGCATATGTCTATTCAAGCAAAAAGGTACCCATCAGACGAAGAAATCAAGTAGATCTTCCCAAAACGTCCCTAGAGCCCTAAACCTTAAAATCACATCTCCCTCCTTCCATTTATACCTAGAAAACTCAATCCACAGGTTAAGTCCTACATCAATCTATTTTCAGTAAGTCTCTAAAGCATGTTTTTGAAAGTCGCAATTCCTATAAGTCTCAACCCTGTGAGTCTTCTTACATCGGAAGGACAGAAGTATTATAAAGTATGTATTTCGTGCTGATGGCCACACTGACCAAGTAAAATTCCCTTCCCCAAACGAAAATCAAGAGATCTGGGTGTAAAAATGACTAACCCATTGCTTATTTCCTCTATTAATTTAAAATATTTGCAAGGACACATCAATTGAGGCTACAACTTAATATACTAAAAATCTTAAGGCTTTAAATTTGCTTATTATAAATTCTATGGCTTGCAAGTCAATAGTTAAGAAAGCAAACTTAACCACTACAATACTGCCCTCTAATGGCACAAGCCTATAAAACCACAAACAAAAAACTACACATAGTATATAGACTTCTCTAATTTTTAGGCACAAAAAATTTCAATATAAAATTTGACCACAGAATATGATATATGTAAATACTCTATTTACACACACACACACACACACACACACACACACACACACACACACACAGTCTTCTCTCTCTCAAACAGGCATTCTCTCTCAATTTCACATCCTTCAATCCTCAGCATCCTTTAATTTAGGACATTTTAATTACCATCAGAGCCTTTTAGACATCCTTTTAAGTTGACCCAGTGCTGCCAGGGAGCATGGTTCTAGAAACGGTCTAAAGGAATTAGGGACCAAATCTGGCAAATGTGATAGATGATGACAAGGACAAACAATTCTCTTTGGGGCTGAAAACCCAAGTGTCACTAAAAAAATAAAGCAGTAACATTCTTTTTTATTGTAAGAGTCATAATATTTTCCAAATTTTAAGACTTTGCTTTCAAATAAAAATGTTAGCATATTTGTGATTTACAAAACTTGATGTATATACTATCTCAGATGAAGGAAATGTAGTTGAGGAAGGCACCCATTTTCAGTAAAAAGAAACAGACTAAGTGGAAGCTTAAATCAGTAATTCTGCAACCAAGGACATGATCCCTCTGTCTGTGAGTGCTAGACAGAGTTAGTATTTACTACACAATAGTTTCTATGTTTTGAAAGTTAAAGTTACCACAAACTTAAATCCATTTAAATCCATTTACATATTTTACCTGAACTGTACATGACAAATTATTAAACATCATCTTAAACTGTTAAAAAAAAAAAGGAGCTTAAAACATAAAACTCTTGGGGCACCTGGGTGGCTCAGTGGGTTAAGCCTCTGCCTTCAGCTCAGGTCATGATCTCAAAGTCCTGGGATTGAGCCCCACATCCAGCTCTCTGCCCAGCAGGGAGCCTGCTTCCCCCTTGCTCTCTGCCTGCCTCTCTGCCTACTTGTGATCTCTCTGTGTGTCAAATAAATAAATTAAATCTTAAAAAAAAAAAAAAAACCCCTCTTAAGGTCATATGAAGGAATGAATTTAAAATTCCCAGCTGAAGTTCAGGATTACCAAATTAACTGAATTTTATTTATTCATGATGTTCTTGAACACAGACAGAAAGAAACAAGCTGGTTGTGCTTCCATTTCACTTGTTTCAACAGATCACAATTGGGTTAAGCTACAGAAGCCAATATAAGCCATCACAGTCTGTTTAACCCATATCTCTGCAGAGGGACATGCTGGTCACCTCCAGGACTTGGCTATTTTAATAAAATTACAAGAAATGTCTTGTATGTACATCCTTGACCATTGTGTATAGATTTCTGGAGAATTTGCAGGGCCAGAGGATATAAACACCTCCACCAAATTATTTGAAATCTATTGTTTTTATATACATAAATGTGCTAGATTCCTTTCAAACTACATTTTTATATGCAGACTGGAAGACAATTTGAAAAAGAAGGTAAATTAACTGGAAGAAAGTTCCATGGAGGGGACAACCAAGGGTCAGAAATATTTGAGGCACAAAGTCACTAGAATTACTCTCAAAGATACTTCGCTTTGTAAGATGAAGCATCTGTGAGTCTGGGGTTTACTCAGGGCTCAACAAAGTCTAGCTGATAGGACAGGGAAAACTGTGCCACCCTAAAGGCATGGATGACAACAGCCTTCGTGAGGCATTGGGCAGAGACCAGGTCTCACTCCAGTGGAGAATCTGGAGCATAGGAAACAGCCTGAGCATTAGAGGTTGGTGTGGTTTTGTTTTGTTTTTTTTCCCTGTTTTGTTTTGTTTTGCCTAAGTGCCTTTTACTTAAATCAATTCCATGCCCTCTGCATGCTGGTAGCATGCATGCTAGGATATCAGAAAAGGAGCAGGGGAAGGTCCTGTGTTCCTTAATTCAGCAATGAGTGCATTTCTTCCAAACTTCATCTGTCTTGGCCAATATAGGTACAGTTGGGGATCCACCACTCAAATAGGATAACATGTTTCTCCCTCTGTCCAAACTCCTTGCAAATCTAAAGTGACTGCCAGGGAGGACACTAAAACATATCATCCCATGTCTGACCAAATCTTGTGTCCAGGAACTGTCAGCTCACTTGCCCCTCCCTAATTTATCCTCCCCAGGTCCTAGAAGTGGGGTTACTAGGTATAGTAAATAAAACTACAGGACTTCCAATTAAAAGTGAATTGCAGATAAACAACAAATGTTTTGTGTTGGGTCCCCTATATACTGTCAGAAAAAGAAATAATTCCAAAGAAATCAAAACAAAAGTCAGCCATATTTGAAATATCCTTGATTTCCATAGAAAAGTTGGAAGGTAAAGATGAGAAAAAATGGGGTGCCTGGGTGGCTCAGTGGGTTAAAGCCTCTGCCTTCGGCTCGGGTCATGATCTCAGGGTCCTGGGATTAAGCCCCACATCGGGCTCTCTGCTCAGCAGGGAGCCTGCTTCCTCCTCTCTCTCTGCCTGCCTCTCTGCCTACTTGTGATCTCTGTCAAATAAATAAATAAAATCTTTAAAAAAATGAGAAAAATCTTCCAAAAAGTAGAATAAAAGAAAAAAAGATGATTGAGAAATAAAAGAAACTAAAAGGATAAATTTGGGAGGTCCAATATCAGAATCAGATGATTCCAAGACCAGAGAACAAAGAAATAATTTAAGAATTTCTCCTGAACTGAGGGACACAAGTCTCCAGCCTAACCGAGATGACCAAATGGCCACCACAATAAATGAAAAAAGCCCTGGGATGCCTGGGTGGCTCAGGTGGTTAAGTGTCTGCCTTTGGCTCAGGTCATGATCCCAGAGTCCTGGGATCAAGTCTCACATCGAGCTCCCTGCTCAGCGGAGAGCCAGCCTGCTTCTCCCTCTGCCTGCTGCTGCTCCTGCTTATGTTCTCTCTCTCTCTCTCTGACAAATAAATAAATGAAATCATAAAAAAAAAAAAAAAAGAAAAAGGAAAAGAAAAAAGCCCTATACCAAAGCACATCAGCATGAAAGTAAAGATTACTTGGGACAGAGAAAATCTTAAAAGCTTCCAAACAGAAAAAACAAGCTATAAACATAGGAATAAATAATCAGAATGGTTTTTGCTGGCTGCCAGAGAGCAATGCAGAAAATTCTGAGAGAAAACATTCTCATTTCTCATTCTCATTTGGCCAAATCATCATTGATTGGCCAAAAAATCATTTTAAGTGTAAAGGTAGAACAAAAACATTTTCAGACACCAAAATGGAGGAACAAATCAAGCAAAAGGATGAAATAAAGAATGCTGTATATTTGAAAAGGAAAGAAAGAGAGAGAAAAGGTACAGGAAACATGAACCAGGCACTCAAATGCTAGAGAGAAGTGAGGGAATCAACAGAACGATGAGAAAGGACATCTCAAGATGACAGCTGCTAAGCAAGCCTAAGCTTGATCTGTAAGGGGCAGAAAGATGGGAGCCCTGGGGAGGGAGGGCTCGGGTGGGCGGGGCTAAGAATAGAACTGATCCAATCCGGCTGAGCATTTGCAGAGGGGGAGGGGAGACACAGACAGGTGTCTGACAGATCTAATGGAGCAACCGGAGAAGTTCAAAGACTTTTACAGAAAACAAAGCAAGGAAAAAACTAGTATGCTTATCAATAAAATTTACATAACTATATTAATTTTGAAAATTATTTTATTGGTTTAACTTTAAAAAGTTAATTGCATTGGGAAGGTGGAGGGGAAAAAACCTGAGCCATAAGAATGGTTTATGCTAAATCTGAATCTATGACAGTTTGATTATAAAATACCTAAAATTACACAAGCAAGAAAATAACAGTATAAATACATAGACATAGGTAGGTAAATATGAGAAAACAAAAATTTTTGGCTGCCTCTGAGGAACAGAGAGGGGACTGAAAAAAAAGGAATTTATATTTACATACACTCCTACAGATACATACATATATTTTTTTCTATTCACTCTGTGTGATCTTTAGGAATGTAGAAGTATTTTCTTAAAGTAAAAGAAGGAGAATGGGATGTACAGAAGATTCCTCTGCTCCCAGGCTACCGCTGAGTACTTATCAGCACGAGCATGTGAGCAAACTACCAACGATGGGAAAGAGGCACCCCAAAGAATCAGGCAGGGGCAATTTTTGGAAATCACACAGGGTCAGGAATAGTTGGTGGTACTACCAGCCAGAGTAAAAACAAAACAAAACAAAACAAAAAACAACTTGTAAACATGGGGCACCAGATATTCAGAAGGATACTGCCAAAGTCGTGGGGAAAAATTAGTTCTAGACTAAAGGGTGTTTTGGTCTTGCGCAATGCAGTTTTAAAGGAAGCCTTGAAGATCAAACTGCTTCCAAGTAACTTAATTTTGTCCTAAAACAAAGCTCCAGGATATTAAATAAAATACAGTTAGCATCCAATAATTCAGTGTCTGGCATCCAATGAAAAGTACCAGGCATACAAACGCAGGAAAAATAACTCATAACAAGGAAGAATATCAATCAGAATGACCCAGATATGGCCAAGATGATATAATTTGTAGACAATGACATTAAAACAATTATTATAACCATATTTTATATGTTCAATAAGGTAGAGGGAAAATTAGCATATTAAGTTGAGGTATGGAAGGTATAAAGAAATTAGATTTCTGAAGATGAAAAATATAACTTTTGAGAAGAAAAATACACTGCATGGATTAACAGTAAATTAGGGCAGAAGAAATATTAGTGATATGTTAGTGATAAAAAGTAGCCAAAATAAAACACAGGGAGGGGGAAAAAAAGAACAAAACAAGAAAAGAGCATCATTGAACTGTGGGCAATTTCAAACAACCAAATGTATCTTTAGTGAAGTCCCTAAAGAAGAGGGAAGGAGAAAGGAAAATATTTGAAGAAATAATGGCAATTTGCCCCAAGTTTTATTAAAATAATAAATCCACAGATCTAAGAAACTAAGCCTCAAGCAAGAGAATTGTGGAAAAAACTTCAATAAGGGTGTGTGTCATAATTAGATAGCTTAAAACCAGTGATAATGAGAAAATTTAAGAGCAGCCCAAGAAAAGAACTAGATTATACACAAAGCAAAACAAAGATAAAGAATGTAGCCAACCTGTGGGTTGGAAACAGCTAGATAGAAGACAGTGTGGCATATCTTTAAAGTGCTAAAAGAAAAATTTCAAAAACCTGTCAACCTACAATTCTAGGCCCAGTGAAAATACCTGTCAAAAATAAAGGTGAAATTTGTTCTTTTACAGACATACAAAAGCTGGGAGGATTCATCAAAGGCAGACCTGCACTAGAAGAAACTTCAAAGTTCACTCTTCGGACAGAAGGAAAATGATACCATATGGAAATGTAAATCTACACAAAAGAATGAAGAATATCAGAAATGGTAACTATGTGGTTAAATACAAAAAACTGTCCCCTATCTTTTTAAAGAGACAAATAAGTGACTGTTTATTATTGACTCAGAGATATGAGAAACAAAGTTGGTTACCAGAGAGGGAAGGGGTTGAGGGGATGGGTCAAAATAGATGAATGGGATTAAGAGGTACAAACTTCCAGTTATAAAATAAATAAGTCATGGGGATATAAGGTGCAGCATAGGGAATATAGTCAATATTATTTAGTAACTTTGTTGGTGACAGATGGTTAGTAGACTTACCACTGAGACCATTTCATAATGTATAAAAGTATCAAATCACTATGCTCCTCACCTGAAATGAACAGAATTTTGTATGTCAACTGTCCTTTAATTAAAACTAAAATTAGAAAAAGATGATTAACTGTTTAAGGCAGAAATAATAACCACATATGGGGAGAGGCAACAACACATGTAGAAGTAAAATGTAGGACAAGAAGAGAACATAGGGGGCGCCTGGGTGGCTCAGTCGGTTAAGGGTCTGCCTTCGGCTCAGGTCATGATCTCAGGGTCTAGGGATCAAGCCCTGCATCGGGCTCCCTGCTCAGCGGGGAATCTGCTTCTCCCTCTCCCTCTGCTGCTTCCCCTGCTTGTGTGTGCTCTCTCTCTTGGTCAAATACATAAATCTTAAAAAAAAAAAAAAAAAAAAAAAAAAAAAGAACACAGGCCAGGAGGAGAGAATGAGCATACTGCTCTAAGATTCTTACATTACTTGAAAAGACTATTATGTGTACTGCAAACTCTAAAGCAACAACTGAAATAACTATAAAGACACATAGCTAATCAGCTAATAAAGAAGATAAAGTGGAATCATAAGAAAATATACAATCTAAAATAAGAGAAGGGGGATGAAGAACAGAATAAAAAACAAATACCATGATAGTAAACTTAAACCAACTACAGCAATAATCACATCAAATGTAAATGGTTCCACTTAAATACCTTTATTAAAAGGTAGAGGTAGTCAGACTGAATTTAAAAAAAAAAGACAAAATTATATGTTGCCTATAAGAAACATACTTTAAGTATAAAGGCACAAATAGGTAAAATAAGAGGATGAAAGAAGATACTGTATGTTAACAATAATCAAAAGAATGCTGAAGTGCCCATATTATTCAGAGCACACTGAAGAGCAAAGATCACTTCATAATGAATAAAGGGTCAATTCATCAAGAGGTCATAAAAATCCTAAATGTTTATACAGTGACAACAGAGCTTTAAAACACGTGCAGCAAAAATTGATAGAACTGTAAGGAGTTTTCAATAATCTTTTTTTTTAAGATTTTTATTTATTTATTTGACAGAGATCACAAGCAGGCAGAGGCAGGCAGAGAGAGGGGAGGAAGCAGGCTCCCTGCTGAGCAGAGAGCCTGATGCGGGACTCGATCCCAGGACCCCAGGATCATGACCTGAGCCGAAGGCAGAGGCTCCAACCCACTGAGCCACCCAGGCGCCCCTCAATAACTGAAAGAAAAAATAAACAGAAAATAAGTAGAAATAACAGAACACTTGAACACTGCCAACCACATGACCTAATTTATTTTTGCAGAACATTCCACCCAATAACAAGCGAATATACATTCTTGTCAAGCACATGTGGAATGTTTTCCAAGATAGAGCATATTCTGAGCCATAAATCAAGTTTTAATTAATTTAAAAGGATTCACATCATATAAAGTAAATTCTCTGAGCACAATGGAATTAAATAGAAATCAACTACAGAAAATCATCTGGAAAATCTCCAAGTATTTGGAAATAAAGTAACACATATCTACATAACTCATGGGTCAAAAGAATAATCAAAAGGAAAATAAGGAAATATTTTGAACTAAATGAAAATAAAAACATGGCATATCAAATTTATTTCAATAAATTTAACAACTTAGATGAAATGGACCAATTCCTAGAAGGACACTAACTATGGAAACTCACTTGAGGAAAAACAGGTAACATAAATAGCACTATGTCTATTTTAAAAATTAATTTGTAGCTTAAAATCTTCCGACACACACACACAAAACCCCAGGCACAGATAGATTCACTGGTGAATCCTACTAAACATTTAAGGAAGAAATAATGCCAATTCTACATAAACCCTTTCAGAAAACTGAAGAGGAGAAAACACTTCCCAGCTTACTCTATGAGGTAAGAATTTGCCTCATACTAAAATCAAAGACATCATAAAAGAAAAAAGAAAAGAAAAACTACAAGCCAATAAACATAGATATAAAAATTCTTAACAAAATTTAAGCAAATTGAATCCAACTAGACATACAAAGGATAATAAATTATATCCTCATCAAATGGCATTTATCCTGAGAATGCAAGGTAAACATATGAAAATCAATGTGAATCACCCTATCAATAGACTAAAGAAAAGTTATAGGATCATCTCAATAGAAATAGAAAAAGCAACTAACAAAATTTAACAACCATTCATGAAAAAACTTTCAGCAAAACAGGAACTAAAGGGATTTTCCTCAACCTGATACAGGGCATCTATAAAACACATTCAGCTTACATCTATTACTTCTATTTAATCTGATATTGAACTAATAGCCAGGCAAATAAGGCAAAAATAAATAAATACAGAAGTACATAAGTAGCATCCAGATTGGAAAGAAAAAAATATATCTGTATTCACAGATCATTGTCTATGTATAAAATCCAAAAGAACCCACAAATAAATTACCAGAACTAACAAGAAGCATGTTTATAAGGGTCACGGAATAGAAGTTCAATATAGAAAAATCAATTGTATTTCTCCATGTTGGCACAAAAAAGAAATTGAAATTTTTCGAAGTTCCATTTATAACATAAAAAACACATGAAATAGGTATAAATCTATCAAAATATATACAAGATCTTTATGCTGAAAACTATAAAACATTATAAAAGGAACAAAGAGAACCAAATAAAGTGGCAAGACATATCATGTTCGTCAACTGAAAGATTCAATATCATTCTGTCAATTCCTCTTCCCCTTAAATAAAGTGTAGAAGCAGTGTGGTCCCAATCAAAATTCCAGGTAGACCTTTTGTAGAAAATGACAAACTGATTCTAAAATTTACATGTAAGGACACCTGGATGGCTCAGTCAGTTATGCATTTATGCATTATGCATTATGCAGTTATGCAATCAGTTATGGGATCGAGTCCCTCATCGGGCTCCTTGCTCAGCAGGGAGCCTGCTTCTCCCTCTGTCACTCCCCCTGCTTGTGCTTGTTCTTTCTGATAAATAAATAAACAAAATCTTTAAAAAAAAATTACATGTAAAGGCAAAGGAACTAGAATAACCAAAACAATTTTAAAAGACCAAAGCTGAAGGACTTGTACTACCTTACTGCAAAACTTTCTGTAAAGCTACTCTAATCAAGATAGTACAGTATTGGTGAAACAACAGATGCACGGAGCAATAGAACAGAAGATAGGGGTCAGAAGTAGACCCCATACATACGTAGCAAATTGATTCTCTACAGAGATGTGAAGTTGATTCAATTCAGAAAGACAATCTTTTCCAATAGCGTTAAAACAACTAGATAGCCACATAAAAGTAAAATCAAACAAAAAAGCCCAGCCTGATCCATTCCTCCTACCGTATGAAACATTAACTTAAAATGGACCATAGACCTAGGAGTGCCTGAGTGGCTCAGTCAGTTCAGCGACTGCCTTTGGCTCAGGTCATAGTTTCAGGGTCCCGGGATCAAGCCCCAAGTTGGGCTCCTGGTCACTGAGGAGTGTGCTTCTCCCTTTCCCTCTGCCCCGTGCTCCACTCATGTTCTCTCTTGCTTGCTCTGCTCTCTCTCTCAAATAAATAATCTTTAAAAAAAAGAAAGAAAAAAAAAAGGGGCATAGACTGATATGTAAAATCCCAAAGCATAAAACTTCTGTAAGAAAACATAGGAGGTATCTTTGGGACACTGAATCAGGTAAAGAATTCTTAGATATAACACCAAAAGTACACTCCCATGATAGAAAAAGAAAAAAAAAACAAAACAATAAACTGGACTTTATCAAAAGGAATTATTTGTTTTTTGAAAGGCATTGTTGTAAAAATGTAAAGACAAACTACAGACTGAAATTAAATATGCCAAGTCACATATGTGATATAAAGGAACCTATATCCAGAATATATAAAGAACTCTCAAAACTCAATAGCAAGAAAACAAACAACCCACTTAAAAAAATAGACAAGAGATACTTCATCAAAGAAGATATATGCATGGTAAACAGGCACATGGAAAAAATGCTATACATCATTAATCATTACAGAAACACAAATCAAAACCATGAGATACCACTCCATGCCCATTAGAATGGCTACATTAAAAAAAAAAATTAAACCTAGAAAGGCCAACTGTTGACAAGAATGCAGTGACTGAAATGCTCATCTACTGAGGGTGGGAATACAAAATCTTACAACTATGCAAAACAGTTTAGCAGTTACTTATAAAGTTAAACATACTTTCCATAAAACCCAATAATCCCAACCCAAGTTTTTAAGGGAAAGAAAAATTTATGTTCTCACAAAAATCTGCAAATGAATGTTTTGAGTGGTTTTAGTATAATCACTCAAAACTGGAAGCAACCCAAACGTCATGCAAGGGGTTATACAAAGCACGGTGCATCCATACAACGGAGCACTATTCAGCAACGAAATGAAATGAACTACTCACAGTGGAATGAAAATACCTCACAAAAGAATCTCAAATATGTTATAGTAAGTGAAAGAAGCCAGATTCAAAAGGCTGCTAAATATATAATTCTATTTATATAACATTCTAGAAAAGGCAAAACTATAGGGACAGAAAACAGATCACAGATTGAGAAAGCTAGGGGGTAAAAGAGGGGAGGTTTTTGTGGGTAAAAGAATTGTTTCTGGATAGTGATGGCAGTACACCCACTGTGTTTGTCCAAACTTCTAGAACTATATGCTATACAAAGGGAAACTTTATGTAAATTATCCTGAAAAATGAAAGAGAAAAAATTGGCTGCCACCTAGGTAGCACATTGGGAAGAATGGGGGCGGGGGGGAGAAAGAAACTGCTTAAACTTTTTGTATTAGTTCTATTTGATCTTTATACACATATATATTTTTTTATTGTAGTAAAAAACATAAAATTTACCAACTTAACCACTTCTAACTGTGCAGGTCAGTAGTGCTAAATATATTCACATTGTCGCCCACCCCTCAAGTTTTCATCTTGCACATCTACAACTATATCATTAAACAACTCTTCTTTATCCTCTCCCTCCACCCCAGTAACCACCATTCTACTTTCTGGTTCTATGAATTTGACTACTTTAGAATCATATATATATGTATGTAAACATACATATATATGTGTATATATGTATTTTTTATTAAAATATTCTAAAATAAAAGCAAAAAATAAAAAGATATAATCCAAAGACTTGAACACTTTCACTGAAGAGACACAAAATGCCTATTTTATAACTAATTTCTCTATAATCATATGAAATATATTATTGGGTTTAAATTTTAAACTATAATTTTACCTTGTTCTTAAAGCTATAATTTTGTTGGTGATTAATCTATAAGAGTTCTAATTTAGATACACTGATACTATTCCTAAATCCCACAGAGTTACATATGCTATACAGTTCTACAATCCCATAGTGTTAAAAGACTTTTTGAAAATAAATACTGGGGGAACCTGGGTGGCACAGTCCGTTAAGCATCCAACTCTTGGTTTCAGCTCAGGTCATGATCTTAGGGTCCTGGCACTGAGCCGTTCCTCAGGCTCCATACTCAGTGATGTGAAGTCGGCTTGAGATTCTCTCTCCCCTCCCCCCGCTTCCTCTGCTCTTCCCACTTGTGTTCTCTCTCACACTCTCTCTCAAATAAATCTTAAAAATAAAAAATAAATGCTTACTTTTAAGTGTGAAAACATCAAAAACCCTTAAAAAAGGCTAATAAAATTTAAATATAATCTTTTATATTTATTTATATATTTTAAATATATTTTTATATATTGGGGGACCGATATATATATTGGAATATGCGACTCTTGATCTTAAGGTTGTGAGCTTGAGCCCTAATGTTGGGTGTAGAAATTACTTAAAAAAAAAAATCTTTTAAAAAAAAATTAAAAAATCATGGGGTACCAGACTGTCTCAGAGGTTGAGTGATCAACTCTTGATTTCAGCTTAGGTCATGATCTCAGGCTTGTAAAATTGAGCCCCTTGTCAAGCTCTGTGCTCAGCAGAGTCTATTTGAGATTATCTCTCTGCATCTGCCCCTCCCTCCCGCCCACCCCTCAACGAGCATTCTCTCTCTCTCTCTCAAATAAATAAATCTTTGGGATGCCTGGGTGACTCAGTCGGTTAAGCGTCTGCCTCTGGCTCAGGTCATAATTCCAAGGTCCTGGGATGGAGTCCCTTATCGGGCTCCTTACTCAACAGGGAGCCTGCTTCTCCCTCTTCCCCTGCTTGTGCTCTCTTTCTCTCTCTCTCATTCTCTGTCAAAAAAAATAAGATCTTTTTAAAAAATTAAATAACTAAAAAAAAATTATATATATTTTTATATTATATATTATAATTATATAATATATATTAAATATTAAATAACTTTAAAAATTAACTTAAAATAAAAAATTTTTAAAAAACAATGTCATTAAAAAATAATCTTTTACTTAGTTATATACATATATACCCTGTATAAGGCCCTCTACAAATATATTTTCTGTATTCTTCTGTATATTCTCTAAATATTTATGATAACTTTTAAATTATTATTACAATTCTAGAAATAATTCCCAGTCTTCCATGCACATACCTCTATTTCCTTGCCTTATTTAACATAACTACAAATTCCAAAAGAATGCTCATATCCTAAAAAGACTCAATGTCTTTAAGCAAGAGGATTCAAATGGGCAGCATTCTTTTTTCTTTTTTATCTCTGGGACATTGAGGTCCTCAAAGCCAAATTTCTTAATAAATTATCACTTTTCCTAATAGTGGTAGATTATGAAAATCAGGGGACACAAGGAAAAAGGGTATCTCAGATTTAGAAGCCAAATGATATGCTATATAAAACATATGAAGAAGTAAAAAGTCCTGATTACAATTTTCTATTTCAAGAACCTCATGCACGTCTCCTATCAAAAACGAATACCATTTCTATTTTACTTTTGCACAGCTATGGAAAACAGATACTTCAAGCTCTTCTTTTATTTTTTAAAAATATCTAGCTACTTTAAGCCACATTTTCATGTTAAATTCCAGAAGATATCAACAATCAGCAGTATAGAAAGAAGGACCAGTAGGAACTGGATTAACCATTATTCTCTGCATACAGAAACACTTTGGGCCCTTAGAGTCAGTCCTTTGGTGATGCTAAAACAATCAGACAAAATTCAACTGAACAGTTCTATTTACACAGAAACTCAAGGGTATTACTCGGCTACTGAATTTCAAATACACTACAGACTTCAGTAAGCATTAACAAATTGGAAAGGTGACTCTGTACACTGGAGACACATCGTGTGTTTAATAAGTATGTTCTACTCTAATCAAAGGACACATTTCCATATTATGGTCTCTCTGAACTCCAACTCTGTGACTTCAAAGGGCCCGAGGGTTCTTCAATTGATCTATTTGGTATTCTAGAGCTGAAATGGACCTTAGAGATGGTATAGTTCTAATTTCCTTTTTCTGTAGGTTTAGAAATGAAAGCTCAAAGATGTGGTCAGTTTTATCCAGAGTTTATCTATTTAATTGTAAGATGAGGCATAAACCAACTTTATTTTTTTAAGATTTTATTTATTTATTTGACAGACAGATCACAAGTAGGCAGAGAGGCAGAGAGGCAAGAGAGAGAGGAAGGGAAGCAGGCTCCCCACCAAGCAGAGAGCCGGACGTGGGGCTTGATCCCAGGACCCTGGGACCATGACCCGAGCCAAAGGCAGAAGCCTAAACCCACTGAGCCACCCAGGCACCCCTAAACCAACTTTTGATTCAATATATTGTCTTCTAGATATGTAGGCCAGGAATTCTGAATTGATACATACTTTCATATTTATATAATATTGATTATTATATATAATATTTATTCATATATATACACATACTATACATTACACAGTTCATGTATATGTTCATAGTACATATATATGTTCATACACACACACACACACACACACACACACACACACACACACACACACACAAAAGGAATATGAGAGCTGGAATTGTATACAGATGGCAAACCCCGACTACTGGGTTTCCAGGCCTTCCCCTGAGTAAAGATATTGGCCTCTTCATGAGAGCCAGCCCTCCAAAGCTCTGTTTGTATTATATTATGATACTGGAGACGCTGACAGGCTTTAGGCCAGTGCCAGGGAGTACCACAGTCTGCAAAGGTGCTCCCCAGTCCCTGGAAAAGGTCCTGGCCATGAGGGGGGTCATCAGACATAATGACTGACAGCCTACTAACAGGCACATTCCTTCGTGAGCACACTTAAGAATGATTTTTGAACTGCGCTTTCCTAAAAACCTGGTAGTTCCGTGGAGAATCCTCAAGAGCAGCAAGGGCCAAGGGGAGCCCAGCCAGACCGGAGGGAATGAAGCAGGCTGCGTTCCCCAGGCCTGTGGCGAGCAACAAGAGGAGAAAGTGGCCTTCACAGCGAGTCACTCTGAAAACAGATCTTTTCTCTTAGTGGCCTCACCTGGGATCTCCTTCCATTTCTCACCCAGAACAAGATTCTGACATTAGCATATTTTCCTGTTCACAATTAAGTAAGACAATATAATAAAAATATTAAGTACTGAGTGGACTACAATGGTCAGTGAAGTGGGAAATGCATAATTTGTAATGATTTATAATTTTTTGCAACAGATAGTTATATAAAAAACAATAAAAATTTGTGATTTACAATGATTTACAAATGTACAAGTATTTCAACTTGTACAGTGAAAGAAGTGGACACTATGATATATCTTAGCTAAGATACAAACTAGAATAAAATAATTTTCTATACATTAGCTCTTCAGGTATGCCTTCATTTTTTCCCAGTCAGCACTAAGCACCCATGAGAGGCCAGAAACTTCATGTTTGGCACTAAAATTATAAGATGAGTAAGTCATAGTCCCTGCTTTCAGTGACCAGGGGGATAGTTGGTGGCAGGGAGAAGGCATGTGATAGCTGTTATCATTTGGGTCTATAAAAAGAATGATGGTTAGCAGAAGGAACCCAGAGACGTTTCAGAGAGCAGAAGACTGCCTCTGGGCCTTGAAACACAAGTTGGAGTCATACAGTCAGACCACAAGGTACAAAGAAAATGAGAACACTCCATGAAAAGGGCACGGCCAGGTAAAACTGGGGTCATAAAGCAGCAGGCTGAGTGTGGCACCTATCAGCTGAGTGTGGTGAGGGAGTAGGTGAGGGAGTAGGAAGCTGGGGGTTAGTGGTGGGAGGTGCAGAGAGAAGCAGAAAGTTAACAAGCTAAAGACAGACAGGGGCCTTACAGGCCACCAGATAGAGACTGGCCTTCAGTCCGAGGGCATGGGGGTCCACACAAAAGGGTTTCAGTGGGCAAGTGATGCGATGGCAAGGCCCCCCGGACCAAAGCATACAAGGTGAAAGGAGATGGGACTTGCTGTGAAAGAATGGAAATCGTTGAGGGCCAGACCCACTAGGGCAGACAGAGAGAAGAGGGGATTAAAGCAAAAAGTATCTGGGAGATGGAATGGACAGGATAGGCATGTGGCAAGTAAGGGAGGCTGGAGGAGTCCCAGGCTTTTGGATTATGTGAATGGGTGAATGGTGATGACATTCACCAGGGTGACTACTGCGGCTGGACACTGGTCCTGGAAAATGACACTGATGGGACACTCCAGGCAGTGGACAATATGGCTTTGGAATTTCAGTGAGACCAGGCTTGAGAAAAACATTTGGAAGCTGTGTGGGCAGGGGACAATAAGGAGCCATGGGAGTGGATGAGATTACCTCAGGAATGGATATGGGAAAGATGGTGGTGCTGAAAGGCTGCACACCACTGGGACAGCCATTTGATTGATTGACAGCCAAATTTATATATATAAATTTATATAAAGACATTATAGATATATATAATTATATAATTTATATAAAGACACCTGGGTTTTCTGTGGGCCTAGTGGATGGACACTACAGAAGATAACGAGCTTCAGCCATGTGGCAAGACCTTTGTCTGGGAGACCAGGAAGCAAGAGGATGAAGGTGGTTTGACAGTGGAAGGGCTGGAAGTGAAGGTATCAGGTCAGTTCTCCAAAGAACCACCAAACATGTCTCATGAGGGAGCTTGCCATGTGAATGGCTGCCTCACAGGAAGAGCCAACAGTCAGTCAGAGGTAGACAGAAAAGCAGCTGCAGCCACCACAGAGAAGCAGGACCTGGCAACAGCCGGTACAGAGGCTTCTGCCTCTCTGAGCTCGCTATCCCCCAAAGCTGGGGCACTACTTACTGAGGAGAGAAGGGAAGCATGTGAAAACCAAACACCTGCCCGCCCCCCAAAGGTGCCATGACCCAGGCAAATTTTTTTTTTTCCTTTTGAGGGTGAGAGTAGACAGAGAAGAGAATTCTGATTCTGACATGAGAGTCAAGTTTCCAAAGGTGAAGAACTGAGTTTTAAACTGTGACTGTTGGGGAAACTGGGTGGCTCGGTCAGTCAAGTGGCTGACTCTTGATTTCAGCTCAGGTCAGGATCTCAGGATCGTGAGATTAAGGCCCATGTCCAGCTCCACACTGGCTGTGGAACCTGCTCGGAATTCACCCTCCCATCTCCCTCTGCCCGTCCCTCTCTCTCTCTAAAAAAGTAATTTTTAAAAAACGGTGACTGCTTAAACAACTAACACTTACTGAGAAGTCATGGAAATACACTGAGATGCTGATACAGAAGCCTGCTACCAGTGTGAAAGAGAGTTCAACAGACACAATTAGTAGCAGTCATTTGAAGAAATAAAACCAAACCACATGTTTGTTCTCCCCAGTAACTGGACACCTCAGTAAAAAGTTATGGAGGGAGATTCAGAAGAATACAGCATAAAGCTATCAGTGAAGGGGCAACTGGAAGATGAGGTCCTGTCTCTGAAGGGACTGGCAAGAACTAAGTGAGCTATGCCGGGAGAACCCTTACCTGTGGGGCCTGTTGGAGTCACCACAGGTCCATATCATGCCCACAGATCACAAACACAATAGCCATGAAGGCTGACCAAGGAGAGAGCTGCAAGGTATGAGGTAAGGACATCCATCTTCTCCCTCTCCCCAGCCCCACACCAAGGGAGCTTGCTCAGGAAAGGGGGGAAGTGGCAGATAGATATGGGAATGGACCAGGAACCCCATTCTCCAATTCAAACTGCTAGAGACACAAGCTTAGCCTGGCTTGACAGAAGTGGACAGCTTTGAAGCAAATATGATATAAAGTCATTAAATAATAAAACTATGTCTTAAGAATCCAAAGTTCCTTAAACAGTAAGTCAGAAAAATAACTTCAGTTGTAGAACTAAAGTAAGCTATTGTGAAGCAGCTCCATTAAACAGCAAAGAGGAGCTTGCAAAGGGCAAAGATGGTACAATTAATAGAAAGATAAAACCACCACATATTCATACCCTGGAAAATTGAGACTTCTCAATCAGCTAGTTGTATGTGTATTTTCTTATTTAATCCTTACAATAACTATATTGGAAGTAGTAGGTACCCTTATTTTCTTCATTTAAAGAAAAAATAAAAACACTGAGGCTTAGAGTGGTCAAACAACTTGCCCAAGATAATATCATTCTTAAACAAATTCCAGTCAGTGGAGGCTGGTATACAGCATGAGTCCTCTACCACACAGAACCAAAAGGTGGTCAGTTCCTTGACACCCCAGAAATGCATAGCTAATTTAGCAAAAAACTTACACCTGTCCTTAAAGTTGTAAAGGTTACTCGTAGTCATTATGGTTAGTTTAGGATAATTTATATCTTACATATACTGATTTGTCAGACTGTTAGACTTGTGTTTCTAATAAAAAGAAATAGTCTTAATAGGCTTTAACAGTTTTGTAATTGGTTTGAAGGCAAAGTAAAAACACAGAATGACTCCTCTAATTTAGTCTAATGTGGAAAATTTAAAAATCCTTCATTCTATTACAAAATTTAAATACTACATATATTTTCAAAATTCAGTGATATTATTTTGAATAAAACAAGATGTTTTGCAAAAGTCATTAAAATGGTGTCAGTGACAAAGCATAATTCCCATGATTCCCATAATTCCCATCCAAGTCTGGATAATTCTGCATAAATTACATAAAACTAAATATTTCCAAAAGAAAGAGTAAAAACAGTTACTTAAAAACAACTTTGCCTTTAATAAATGGAGGGGGTACCAATTAGGTTAATATTAACGAATTTTTAAAAACCAAATATCTAATTAAGATAACTAGGCTAAACGAATAATTGACCTGTTTGAACACTTCAGTATACTTGGAATAGAAAAGATTTTTTTAAAGAAGCATTTAAAGCATAAAAAATACATGTAACACTTATGAAGCATAACAGTAGAATAAACACCCACAAACCCACCACCAAACTAAGGTCGTGACCAATGCCACTGAAACCCCTGTGTGTTCCTACTGCCCCAGCCCCACTCAGAGTGTAACACTTCCTGGACCTGAAAGTGTTCAAAGTGTCATTCCCATTTAGTTCCTAGGTTTACCGTCTGCCTCCTTGCACTGGAATGTTGGCGAGGGGAGGGACTTACTGTTTTATTGACCAGCATGTCCCAAGTACCTAGATCAGAACCTAGTATATAATGAGTGCTCAATATGGTGTTACTGAATGAAATGAACGGTAATAATAATCACAATGATGATAATAATAGCAAATACTTAATCACACTTAGAGGACTCTTCATTTCCTAGTCATTCCCTAGTTTGCTGTCTTGTCTTCTTTCCTCTGGGTGGAGAATGTTTACTAAAATCGGAATCTCAGGGCTCCTAGGTGGCTCAGTGGATTAAAGCCTGTGCCTTAGGCTCAGGTCATGATCTCAGGGTCCTGGGATAGAGCCCCGCATCGGGCTCTCTGCTCAGCGGGGAGCCTGCTTCCCTTCCTCTCTCTGACTGCCTCTCTGCCTACTTGTGATCTCTGTCAAATAAATAAATAAATAAATCTTTAAAAAAAATAAAATCAGAATCTCCATACACACTGCATTTAAGAAGTCCTGCTGTGAGCTTAATAGCAATACAGTAACAGGTCTTATATTCTACTCTGTATTCCCCTAGTTTCTTCAAAGATTAGTTTGGCATTTTTTAACTCTCAATAAAAATTCAACCTTTTCTGTGTATAAGTATAACTGAATGATGCCCTCTGTAGAATCATCGGCCTACACAATTCAAGCACTAGATGGGCAATGATAGCTCTTTTCTGAGTCTTGGTTTGGATAGTTTCATGAAACCATGAGTATCTTACAGAGAATTTACTTTCTTCCATAACAAAGCTGTTTAAAACTACTTCTGAGTAAATGTGGTGGATAAAACATGCACATTTTATCTGTTTCCACCAACATACCACTAAGGAGATAGAGAATCCAGTTTAAACACACAAGGGTAGAAAAAAATAGGACAGATGTCAGTTTCAACAGTCTGGGCAACTGGAAAAAAAAAGATCATTTAATTCATTCAGCTGGAAATTAAGCAAGCATTAAAAGAAGTCTAGAAGATAGCTGATATGAATTAAAGAACTCAATACTCTAAACCACATGCTTCTCAAAGTACACCATGCAAGTGAGATGAGAATCTATGAAACACAGACATTATCCCACCCAAGTCTTACACAGCTGAACAACTGAGCAAAGGTAACCATCCTCTAACATAACCAACAATCAGAAAAAAGGAACCTGGAGAAAATGGGGTGGCGGGGGTGTTGGGAGTGCAGGGAAATGAGAAAACTTTAAAGATCCTAAAAGGCATGGATCTAATGACAGCAGGAAAACACGATACCAAAAAGAGCTCTTGGAAGTTGAAAAACGGGTATCAATGAGAGCACAGTGAAAATTCACTAGAATAAACAGAAAGCAAAGTTGAAGAAATATCTCGGAACTAAAACAAAATACCAAAGAAAAAAAAAGGAAAAGAAAGAATAGCAGTTTAGAAGGACTTACACCTGAATGACAGGAATTTCAGAAACAGAACAGAGAATATGGAAGGGAGGGAAGTATCATAAAACAATTCAAGAAAATTTCCTAAAACTACAGATCATGCTTTTCTTTTTTTTTTTTTTAATTAGAAGAGCCTATCAAGTACAATTTGTTCTGTTTTAAAGCTTCTTGGGAAAACACGAATTTGCTCCAAAACAATTTATATATATTAAAGAAATACTTGAATAATGCACACTTCAATTCTTGCTTATGCTTATGTCTTTAAGAAAAACCAGATGGGAGCAGGAAGCTGCACCAGCTGAACCAAGTTGCCTGGAAAAACACAAAACACACACACTCAAACGTGTATATTTCAGATGTGTATCATGTAAGTCGGTCCACCACATTTGCTGTGCTACAAGGATTATGTTTTGCTATTATTTTGCAAATGTTAATTTTTCTATATAAAAAGGCACTCATTCAACATCCGAAACATGTCTAATATCACTGGGCTTCAGAAACCCCAGCAGTGCATGCAAAAGAAAAGCTTTTAAGTATTGAGGAAAAGGTAGAACGAGGGTGTTTTCAAAGGAAAGAACATGTAATTTCTCTAAAACAAGAGGCATATAAGAATCCATGCTGCGGACCACCAAAGATAACCCACAACAATAAAGGAAACTTCTATAGCCAGAGCAACCTCAACTGCTGTGAAGTCAGTAAGAACAAGCTCTAAAGAAACAGAGGAAACGGGAAGACTGTTGAGTAAAGAGACTGAAGAGGAAACAGAAACAAACAGCAACAACCTTCCTCCCAATCAAAGGGAAAGCACTATCTATATACCAAGACTTTAACTGGAAATCTCCAAATCTTGCAGAAGCTGCTTCTTTTAGTGCCAGTAGTGGCTGGCTTGGTAGTTTCAAACACCTTTATAATTTATAAAGACTTCAGCTGTAGGGAGAGGTGAAGAGTGCAGACAAGAGAACTGCAGAATTTCCAGGAATGGTATGGAAGTGAACTGAAGAAAGAGGCTCTATATTGGATCAAATTTTCAATTTTGATGACACAGGTTATCTATCTTTTTCAATGTATACATTTGATCTAGATCTCCCCAGGCTGTCTTATGTTATTGGTGGACTTAGAAAATTACATTTCTGCTCTGTGGATTTCAAGGTCTCCTTATTTCAAAATAGAAAAAGTTCTGGGATCTACTTTCACTTTTTAAATAGATTAGTGAAGGTTTTGATTATTTCCAAGTCACTATTTCTATCACTTTTACTCTCCTAATGTATCTCACTAAGATTCTGGTATCAGCAAAAATTCTCCACATTCTCTTAATAGCAAGATTCTATATGGCCTAAGAGAGGTAAAGCCAAAATGATTCTGGCTTTCTCTCTCTCTCTCTCTCTTTTTTTTAAAGATTGTATTTATTTATTTGAGAGAGACAGAGATAGTGAGAGAGAGAGAAAGAGAAAGAGAGAGAGAACAAGAAGGGAGGAGACGGAGAAGCAGGCTCTCCACTGAGCAGGGGACCGAAGGCAAACGCTTAACCAACTGAGCCACCCAGGTGCCCCAGGCTTACTCTTTCTAGTTCCAATTAAAATGTAGCTTCCAAACAACCCTTAAAACAACTATAATATTATTTTGGTCATTTAATCTAGATATGTAACTGTGAAGCTCAAAGGCTACTACCCCCTGCTTAGAACTGAGTTTTTAAATGAAATTTTTTTTTTTGAGGTGGGGAGAGGTTGGGTGGGGGGGCGGGATGCAGGGGATAGAGACTCTTGATCTCAGGACCTTGAGATCCTGACCTGAGCCAAAATCAAGAGCCAGGGAACAGACTGAGCCACCCAGCGCCCCTTTAAATGCAATTTTAATGAGTAACAATCGGATTTTGAGCTTTGGAGTTAGCCTTTAATTCAAATTTCCCATAGTTACTTCTTCCTATGTAAAATGAGATAATACAAGCAAAGAACCCAGCATTTCCCGCAACAATAAGATGAGCAATTAAGGCTATGTATGACCATGTGCTCCGAACTGTTTTCGGCTTCGGTCATAACTGGGTTTAATCAAAAGAAGTCAACACATTTCTCCATTTACTTTTTTCTTTTTTTAAGTATGTTTCCTTCCTTCCTTCCTTTTTTTTTTTTAATATTTTATTTCTTTATTTGACAGAGAGAGAGAGCACAGGTGGGCAGAATGGCAAGTAGAAGGAGAGGGAGAAGCAGGCTCTCTGCTGAGCAGCGAGCCTAATGAGGGGCTTAATCCCAGCACCTGGGGATCATGACCTGAGTCAAAGGCAGTTGCTTCACGACGGAGCCATCTAGGTACCCCTCCACTTACTTTTTATAGGAGACCATTTCTTGAAAATAGCCTAATATAAACAATATTGTGACAGATTATATCCAAAAGAAAATGTTTCATCTTTGAGAATCACCTCATATGTCTTGATTTATTTTCCCCTAACCATATAATAATAATAATCCTAAGAACAAATCATAATAGTCATCACAAGAACCAATGAAGATTTCATTTTTTTGGTAAAAAGGCAACTCAAGTTTTCCTTTAATCTCTGTGATATGATGAATTAGTTCACAGAGTGATTCTTAATATTTTTGTTTTGTATGTTTAAAGAGAATCCCCTCTCTTTTTCCCTCACCAATTTATTTAATGTCCCAAACTATGTGACAGTCCTGGTAGCCTCCTTCCAAAAAGCTGTTTTTACCAACTTACAGTCTCTTCTCAAGGAAAAGCTAAGGAGGGGAACTCCCCTCCAGCTTCTGTCTTCTTTTCCCGTGACTGTGGTATGCCTGTTCCTCCATCAAGAAATCAAGTGACTTCATACCCAGAACAAGAAGGGGAAGACAGTCATTCTTTCCCACGATAGCTCCCTGCCACAAATACCTACTGCATATTATTTCACAAGTATTTTGTGCCTGGCACTGGGCTAGTCACTGGGCTCCCTTTGGAGAGAAAAGCACCCCTTTTCTAAAAAGCTGGCAGAAATTTGTAAACGATGTTTTTCCTTAGCAGCAGGAGTGGTATAACTCATCATCCAGTTTTACCACAGAGCACTAGAAGGGAAAAATGTTTTTAGATTAAAAACTGCATTCTTGCTACAGATTAGACTTCAAAGAGAAAAATAAAAGGCAAGATAAAACTTTTAAATGGAATGTAACTAGGAAAACTGAACAACTATGCACCAGGCAATGCACTAAGCCCTCTACATACTCTCTCATTTAATAGTCAGCTCACCTCTATGTATACAGATGAGGAAACGGAGACAAGCCAAGTTAATGTGACCACTGCTGTTAAAAGACAGACCTGGAATCTGAACTCGTTTGCCTCGTTCAAAAAACCAATTTCTTTCCACTGTACTTAAATTATTTCTCTAGTGACCACCTGTGCTAAGCACTGTGATAGCTCCATAGTCCAGGAAGGGGGATAGATTCGTAAGCAATAATTAAAGTGCAAAGTAATAAGTAGGATATCTTAGGTGTCCAAAGTACCAAAGAGAGCATAGGCGGAGGTAAACAAGTAGGTTGGGTGGGGTGGGGGTAGTATTTTAAGCGTTGGGTAGTCAGGAAACGTTTCAAAAAGGAATTTTCTCCTAAATTAAATCTTCATGAATAATCTTTTTTTTTTTTAAGATTTTATTTATTTATTTGACAGAGAGATCACAAGTAGGCAGAGAGGCAGGCAGAAAGAGAGGGGGAAGCAGGCTCCCTGCTGAACGGAGAGCCCGATGCGGGGCTTGATCCCAGGACCCTGGGATCATGACCTGAGCTGAAGGCAGATGCTTAACCCACTGAGCCACCCAGGCAGGCGCCCCTTCATGAATAATCTTAAAATCATTAGGGGGCGCCTGGGTGGCTCAGTGGATTAAAGCCTCTGCCTTTGGCTCAGGTCATGATCCCAGGGTCCTGGGATCGAGCCCCGCATCGGGCTCTCTGCTCGGCAGGGAGCCTGCTTCCTCCTCTCTCTCTCTCTGCCTGACTCTCTGCCTACTTGTGATCTCTATCTGTCAAATAAAATAAATTAAAAAAAATCTTAAAAAAAAAATCATTAGACAAAAAAACAAAAAAAAAAAAAAAAAAAAAAAAAAAAAAAAAAAAGAGAGAGAGAGAGAGGGAGAGATTAGTTCAAGGAAAATGAAGGGGATGTCCAAAACAGTCAGAAAGGCAAAGCATCCTTGTGGAAGATCCCCAAAAAGTAGATCTGAAAAAATTGCAGAATTGTGGAAAATGGAGGCAGGAGTATTCAGAGATCTTCCAAGTACCCAAAATCTTGAAAATACTCCTAAAGAATCTGAAATTTCACCCACCACACATGAGCGCCAGGCAATCAGAATAAATGCTGGTTATATACATTATATGTTAATTAAAAAAATAGATGCTGGTTGTAAACAGCCAATTCTACCCTTCTAGTGCAAACCAGCCGAATATCAACCCTGCCTCTAGGAAATGAGAGCAAACAGTGAAGGCATTGCTACAGAGGAGTGTTCTGGGTTTCAGAAAGAATGAAGATACAGCAGGAAGGCTGAAAGGAAGAAGGAAAAAAGCAGAGACTAGGAAGAAATTCTGGTAAACCGTTAACCTGTTAAGGCAGTTGGGGAGTGATTTTAAAGGAAGCCAAGTTATCAAAACATAATCATTACTTCAAATGATTCTATCATTATAAAAAGCAAGTATATATATTACACAGAAACCATTATACAACAAAAATAATCCAGTCTGGTGACTCCTAGATTGCTAACCTACATATTCATGACTGTTATTTCAGCAAAATAACAATTGCTATCATTTAACTAAGCACCTTGTTTTGTTCAAGTCATAAAATGTCAAACATCTATATCACATACAAACAGTTTTAGAAAGGCACTGCATAATAGAAAATATGGCTCTGTAAACTCAACATCACAATGGCCTCCTTTAATCTCTTCTATAGAAAATAAGAGCAGACTTTGGGCAACAAAAGAAAGTAGTAATGATGTGTTTCTAGCAAGCCTTCAGAGTCCTTCTCTGTGATCATCTTGTAGCAAATGTTCAAGATAAACTCTGGCCCATACTACTTTTAGTTTAGATGGGTCATCTCCTCCAACAAACCATTTACAAGCCTGCAAATGCAATGAGCACAAGTACGAAATAAAAATCTAAATAAAATTAATCTTACACAATATAAAGATACATAAATTGAATTTAAAAGTCTATTATAAGATATACTAGAAGCTATCCTACTTTTGGTATTTATCTGGGTGCTTAAAGAACTTGATATAGACTCTATTTCCACATTAAAAAAAAAAAAAAAGGATGTCAAGAAGTTAGAGAGAGCCCCAAAGGGACAAAAAATAACTTAAACAAGTTCTAAAACTAGAGTGGAAGAGAGTAAGAAACCAATGCAATATAATGCAATGCAATATACTGTCCATTAACATGGTCAATGTGTCTGGAAATATTCAGAAGCTCTGTTATCTATGAAAAGCAAAGCTTATGTATAATATACATAATGCATAAAAAGTTAATATATAATTATAAACAAGATTTTAGATGTATGTTGTATTTATTAAAAGCTTAAGAAGTTAAAAAATAATTGCAATCATGTCATTCTTTTCAATAACAGAGATCCAATTAATAATTTCAGACCTTCTCACATCCTGGGTCACAAATCAGGTCTCAACTGGTACCAAAAGACTGCGATCATTCCCTGCATATTTTCAGACCACAATGCTCTGAAGCTAGAACTCAATCGCAAGAGGAAATTTGGAAAGAACCCAAATACATGGAGGATAAGGAGCATTCTTCTAAAGAATGAATGGGTCAACCAGGAAATTAAAGAAGAATTGAAAAAATTCATGGAAACAAATGATAATGAAAACACAACAGTTCAAAATCTGTGGGACACAGCAAAGGCAGTCCTGAAAGGATAATATATAGCAATACAAGCCTTTCTCAAGAAATAAGAAAGGTCTCAAATACACAACCTAACCCTACACCTAAAGGAGCTGGAGAAAGAACAACAAAGAAAGCCTAAACTCAGCAGAAGAAGAGAAATAATAAAGATCAGAGTAGAAATCAATGAAAATAGAAACCAAACCAAAACAAAACAAACAAAAAACAGTAGAACAAATCAATGAAACTAAGAGCTGGTTCTTTGAAAGAATTAATAAGATTGATAAACCCCTGGCCAGACTTATCAAAAAGAACACAGAAAGGACCCAAATACATAAAATCATGAATGAAAGAGGAGAGATCACAACAAACACCAGAGAAATACAAACAACTCTAAGAACATACTATGAGCAGCTATATGCCAGCAAATTTGACAATCTGGAAGAAATGGATGCATTCCTAGAGACATATAAACTCCCACAACTGAACCAGGAAGAAACAGAAAACCTGAAAAGACCCATAACCAGTAAGGAGATTGAAGCAGTCATCAAAAATCTCCCAACAAACAAGAGCCCAGGGCCAAACGGCTTCCCAGAGGAAATCTACCAAGCATTTAAAGAAGAATTAATGCCTATACTCTTGAAACTTCCAAAAAATAGAAATGGAAGGAAAACTTCCAAACTCATTTTATGAGGCCAGCATTACCTTGATCCCAAAACCAGACAAAGATCTCATCAAAAAGAGAATTACGGACCAATATCCTTGATGAACACGGGTGCGAAAATTCTCACCAAAATACTAGCCAATAGAATCCAACAATACATTAAAAGGATTATTCACCATAACCAAGTGGGATTTATTCCCAGGCTGCAAGGTTGGTTCAACATCCGCAAATCAATCAATGTGATACAACACATTAATAAAAGAAAGAACAAGAACCATATGATCCTCTCAATAGAAAAAGCATTTGAAAAGTACAGCATTCTTTCTTGATCAAAACTCTTCAAAGTGTAGGGATAGACGGTACATACCTCAATATCATAAAATCCATCTATGAAAAACCCACAGCAAATATCATTCTCATTGGAGAAAAACAGAGCTTTTCCGCTAAGGTCAGGAACAGGGCAGGGATGTTCACTAACACCACTGCTATTCAACATAGTACTAGAAGTCCTAGCCTCAGCAATCAGACAACAAAAAGAAATTAAAGGCATCCAAATCAGCAAAGAAGAAGTCAAACTATCACTCTTTGCAGATGATACGATACTTTAGGTGGAAAACCCAAAAGACACCACTCCAAATCTGCTAGAACTTTTACAGGAATTCTTAAAGTGTCAGGATATAAAATCAATGCACAGAAATCAGTTGCATCTCTATACATCAACCGCAAGACAGAAGAAAGAGAAATTAAGGAGTCAATCCCATTTACAATTGCACCCAAAACCATAAGATACCTAGGAATAAACCTAACCAAAGAGGCAAAGAATCTGTACTCAGAAAACGATATAAAGTACTCATAAAAGAAATTGAGGAAAACACAAAGAAATGGAAAAATGTTCCATGCTCATGGATTGGAAGAACAAATATTGTGAAAATGTCTATGCTAGCTAAAGCCATCTACACGTTTAATACAATCCCTATCAAAATACCATCCATTTTTTTCAAAGAAATGGAACAAATAATCCTAAAATTTATATGCAACCAGAAAAGACCTCGAATAGCCAGAGGAATGTTGAAAAAGAAAGCGAAAGTTGGTGGCTTCACAATTCCAGACTTCAAGCTCTATTACAAAGCTGCAATCATCAAAACAGTATGGTACTGGCACAAAAACAGACATATAGATCAATGGAACAGAATAGAGAGCCCAGAAATAGACCCTCAACTCTATGGTCAAATCTTCAACAAAGCAGGAAAGAATGTCCAATGGAATAAAGACAGTCTCTTCAACAAACGGTGTTGAGAAAATTGGACAGCCACATGCAGAAAAATAAAACTGGACCATTTTCTTACACCACACATGAAAACAGACTCAAAATGGATGAAGGACCTCAATGTGAGAAAGGAATCCATCAAAATCCTTGAGGAGAACACAGGCAGCAACCTCTTTGACCTCAGCAGCAGCAAAGGCAAGGGAAGCAAAGGCAAAAATGAACTATTGGGACTTCATCAAGATCAAAAGCTTTTGCACAGCAAAGGAAACAGTTAACAAAACCAAAAGACAATTGACAGAATGGGAGAAGATATTTGCAAACGACATATCAGATAAAGGGCTAGTATCCAAAATCTAGAAAGAACTTATCAAGCTCAACACCTAAAGAATAAATAATCCAATCAAGAAATGGGCAGAGGGGGCGCCTGGGTGGCTCAGTGTGTTAAGCCGCTGCATTCGGCTCAGGTCATGATCTCAGGGTCCTAGGATCGAGCCCCGCATCGGGCTCTCTGCTCAGCAGGGAACCTGTTTCCTTCTCTCTCTCTCTGCCTGCCTCTCTGCCTACTTGTGATCTCTGTCAAATAAATAAACAAAATCTTTAAAAATAAATAAATAAATAAAAATTTAAAAAAAAAAAAAGAAATGGGCAGAGGACATGAACAGACATTTCTGCAAAGAAGACATCCAGATGGCCAACAGACACATGAAAAAGTGCTCCACATCACTCAGCATCAGGGAAATACAAATCAAAACCACAGTGAGATAACACCTCACACCAGTCAGAATGGCTAAAATTAACAAGTCAGGAAATGACAGATGCTGGCAAGGATGCGGAGAAAGGGGAAATCCTCCTACACTGTTGGTGGGAATGCAAGCTGGTGCAATCACTCTGGAAAACAGCATGGAGGTTCCTCAAAAAGTTGAAAATACAGCTATCCTATGACCCAGCAATCGCACTACTGGGTATTTACCCTAAAGATACAAACATAGTAATCCGAAGGGGCATGTCCACCCAAATGTTTATAGCAGCAATGTCTATAATAGCCAAACTATGGAAAGAAGCTAGATGTCCATCGACAGATGAATGGATAAAGAAGATGTGATATATATATATATAGATAGATAGATATACAAAGGAATACTACGCAGCCATCAAAAGAAATGAAACCTTGCCATTTGCGACGACATGGATGGAACTAGATGGTATTATGCTGAGTGAAATAATTCAATCCGAAAAAGACAATTATCATGTGATCTCCCTGATATGAGGAAGCTGAGAGGCAACACGAAGGGTTTGGGGGATAGGAAAAGAATAAATGAAATGAGATGGGATGGGGAGGGAGACAAACCATAAGAGACTCTTAATCTCACAAAACATACTGAGGGTTGCCAGAGGGAGGCAGGTAGGGAGAAGGTGGTGGGGTTATGGACATTGGGGAAGGTATGTACTATGGTGAGTGCTGTGAAGTGTGTAAAGCGGGTGATTCACAGACCTGTACCCTGGGGCTAATAATACATTATATGTTAATAAAAAAATAAAAAATTTTTAAAAAACTAAATAAACAAACAAGAAAAAATAATAATAATTTCAGACCTTCCCTTGACCGATCCTAGAACTGAAGGTGATCATATAAGAAACTATTGCACATAAAATTCTCACATGTTTGACCAAAGGGATCAAGTTTACTTGACAAAACTGACTTCACAATCTGTGTATAAGCCTCAGGGAAGAAGTATAAGTGGATATAAAAACTATGGGATCTGGGGCACCTGGGTGGCTCAGTGGCTTAAAGCCTCTGCCTTCAGCTCAGGTCATGATCCCAGGGTCCTGGGATCAAGCCCCACATCAGGCTCTCTGCTCAGCAGGGAGCCTGCTTCCCCCTCTCTCTCTGCCTACTTGTGATCTCTGTCAAATAAATAAATAAAATCTTAAAAAAAAAAAAAAAACAAAACTATGGGTTCTCCTAAAATTACATAATTCCAGTTTTAAAGTCCATAAAAATTTCTTTGAAAAGTGGTAATGATCTAACATCTATTACTCAAACTCAACTCATCTGACATATTCACAAACTTCTGACATACCTATATTAACCTTCAGTCTATCCAGAATTATAAAAACAATAGTTCTAGCTAAACTGCAGCTCAGAAACTGGTTGCACTTCTAACTCTAATTAAAAGTTAAGATGACTTAGCAGCCCTTGAATTAGAACACCATACACTTAAAGTCAGACATGGGTCAACGAGAATAAATTCAGATTAACTACTGAATTTCACCAGGAAGTTTATAGAAAGAAAACTGTTCTCTCTTCCAAAATGCCCTTCAAAAGATATGTCTAAATCCTTAAATGTGTGGAATTTGATTAGAGGATTTCATGAAAAAAAAATCATATTTGCAAATGTATATTCATTTGCTCTTAAGATGTAGTAAAGAAAAAGTTTAAAAGAATCTTTACCTGCAATCCAATCATAGTAATTGTCAGAGAACAATGCCATTTACAGTAGATTAAATCATGAGAGAAAAAAATAAAAATCAATCATTTTCTGTACTGCTTACTATACTCATAATTGAGCTACTCTATATGTATGTACATAGGTTACATTTTCATTTATTCAAGAACACATTGGCAAATTTAAAATGCTTAGCTATGTACACAGAGAGTACTCAATGCCTGCTAAATTGCATTTTAGAAAAAATTAAGTATAACTGTTTAGATCTAAATCATGTTTAGATACAAAAGAAACTATGGCGTTATCGTCAATGAAAAATAATAGAAATTAAGCAACATAGAAAATGCTTACATAATGTTAAATGAACAAAAAGATATAGATTATGCATAACCTATGATGATACCTATAAACATGAACGTCTATGTGTGGTGGCCAGCCTTCAAGATGGCTCCCAGTGATCCACCTGTCTTGGTTTTCATACCCTTGTAAAGTTCTTCCCCATACCGAATAGTGCTGACCTGAGAATACTACTGCACAAATGATGGTGTATGATTTCGAACACTAAGTCACAAGGATTCTGCCTTACTCTCTCTTTGATCATTCTCTCTGGGAGAAGCCAGCTGCCATGTCATGAAGACCCTCATGCAGCTCTAGGAAGAGTTCCACAGAGCAAGGGACTCACGGGCATTCTGTCAAGAGCCAACATCACTTGCCAATCATATGAGCGAGCCATCTTAGAAGTGGATCCTCTAGCCCAGCGTCAGGCCTTCAGATGTAGCCCCAGCTGGCATCCTGACTGTAAGCTCAAGACAGACCCCGAGCCAGGGTCTCTAAGGGTCACTAAGAGCCAACGTCACTAAGCTTCTCTCAAATTCCTGACCCTTAGAAATGGAGTAAGATGATGTTTATTGTTGTTTTAAGCCACTCAATTTTAGGATAATTTGTTACAATAAAGAACTAATAGAACATATACTTCAAAAGGCCATGTGGTAATGATAATAATAATAATAGTATTAGAATATGACTAAGGAAAGGATCAGGGGTTATTTCCTCCTTTACTTCCTAAACTTTCTGTAAGGTTAGGTCACTTTCATTGTTCCATTTTTTTAAAAAGCATACTCAATGCTCCTATCTCTAGCTGCTCCCACCACTTTTGTTAGAAAAGTTCTATCTGAGTCGTTCATTCATTCAGCAAATGCCTGCTAGGACCAGTATTCAGAACAATCTCAGTCCCACCTCAGGGAGCTTATATTCTAGAGGGAAAGAAGGCCTAAGTCATGTCACAAATTAGTCTAGGATTACAAATTGTGATATATAGTCCACTTTGCTATAACATGCATGTGTTTCTGGAAGGCAAATTAATTCATGAGTGATCAGCAAATGGAAAAATGATGTCAGGATAACACAAAAGTTTTGTTGATTCAAAACTTTTTCCTACCAAGAGGAGCCAGAACAGCGAATTGCAACCTTTAACAAGAAAGGAAAAAGCTCTCAACTCTGTTGCTATAGCAGCAGCAAGAGGCCTTTCATTTGTACTTAACAAGACTTAAAAGCAAGTGCTTCCACCCGCAGTCCCCCCACCAGCTCTGCGCAGCTTTCAGCTCATGCCAGCTTAGCTGCCTCCTGTACCAGCCTCACCACAGCCCCAACTGGCTTGGTGCTCCATTTCCCTCTGCCTTATCTTAGCACCTGCCGCCTCTGCTCTAATTAAAATATTGCTGGCATTTCACTCTACTTTTTGTGCATGTATTTTTAATGTTTACCATGAGAACTTCCAGCTATATTGAGCTAGTACCAATTTTTTTGTTCTCTCACTGCTCTGGTTACAAAGCTGCCTAAGTATGGAATGGTTAGCACCAGCTCTGTTTTGTCTTATTTTTTGCATGCAATTTTGTAAAACGAGGTTTTGAGGAATATATGTATCATAGTATAGAAGAAATGCCTGCATTATTAAGGAAAACTTTACAGTTCTAGGAGAGCATATTACATAGGACCTTGACCTAATAGAAGAATGGCATATGGAAAGGTCTAAAGCACAAAGACAGGGGTACACAGAGAGCCCTGCAATAGCCTCAAATACTTTGCCAGACCAGGGAAGCTCTATTATTCACGTCTGATGCCTGAAGCACTCCTTTGTCTGACCTGTGGTGAAGTAGGTGATGACACTGGGCCTAATTCAGCATTTCTCAGCCCGACTGAACCTTAGAGTCAAGACAGAAGCTCTTCACAAACACAGATACTAGGTCCCATCTTAACTTAATTGATCTGAGACCTGAGCATTGGTACAGTTTAAAAGTTCCCCAGGTTGGGGGTGCCTGGGTGGCTCGGTGGGTTGAAGCCTCTGCTTTAGGCTCAGGTCGTGGCCGCAGGGTCCTGGGATCAAGCCCCACGTTGGGCTCTCAGCTAGGCAGGGAGGCTGCTTCCCCTCTCTCTCTGCCTACTTGTGATCTCTGTCTGTCAAATAAATAAATAAATACAATCTCCAAAAAAAAAAGTTCCCCAGGTGATTTCAATATGAAGCCAGGGCAGAACCACGAAACTAAAGGAAGGCACCAGCAATAATCAAAGGACAGGAGAACAGGTCTTAAAAAGAATTAAAAAAAAAAAAAAAGAAAAAAAAGAAACGAAAACAGAAAACAAAAACCTGAAATTATTTATGCATTTAAAAACTTTGCAGTTGTAATTGTAAATAAGACTATATATTCATTATCCCCAATAAAATTTACAGGGATATTTCTGAGGGCACAGGTAGGGCTGGAAACAATCAGAGCTGGAGTATGAGGTCTAAGACCAAAAGAGCACTGATGTCAGCTTCTGGGAGAGTCAGCATGTGGGGCTGGAACCTAAGAGCTAGGAGCCTCAGTTCCACTGGAGGCACAAAGTGGGGAGAAAGGGGGTGGGGGAGGCTTGGAGGAATTTCCAGAGGGATTTAGGTACACTATTCAAAAGGAGTTCCCGATGGAGCATGCTGAAATACTACCACATACTATTTAAAAACATGGCCATCTTTGGAACATCAAAATAAAGGATAAAAATGGTTAGAGTAGTTTAAACAGTCCTATTATAGGGAGGTAGAAAAAAGCAGGTTGCAACAAGTTTTTACACTTAGTGATCAGAGTCACGGAAAAGGATATTTTAAAAATACAGATTCCTGAGCCCAATGTCAAAGGTAGGGACTGGAATCTCCAGAGGTAGGAAATGATCAATGAATAGGAACAACAGCTGCTACCATTTATTCAGCATTTGCGATGTGCCAGACAATCATCTATGCGCTTTTTATATTTTACCTGATTTAGTTCCTGGAAGGACCCTAAGGGTTAACTGGGAAACAGATTAAGTAGTTTGCCCATGATAAAGGGTAGATCCAGGTTTCAAACCTGCAGACCTACATACAGTCTGTGCTCTTAACCATGACATTCTGCAGCCTTTAGAATACCCTCCCCCATTCCCAATAAACCAAGTGATTCTGAGATTAATAGTATTTGAGAACCACTACATCAAGATCTTTCAAAGTCATTTTTAGCCATATCATTCTTCGAAATCAGGCTCAAAATCAACAATATCTTCCACTGTTGAGCTTTACATCAAGTAGCATTATCTGCTTTATAATGAAGAGTTTGAAATATGCTAAATGTACAGAAATAGTTTTCCCGTAGAAGGACGAGCTTATGTCTAAGACTTCTGTCTCTGACAAAAATAGAAATTTTATATAACACTTTTTTCTTAAACACTTAGCAATTTTCTATGTCCTATCAGTTCTTCCCTGATAATATCTCTGCCTTTTCTCTATTCCCACTGCTATTCCAGATTATCACCATATCACTTGGTCAATCTGGTCCCAATCTCTATCCAGCCAGATCCAAACAAATTCATCCTGCACACTGCTTCCAGATTAATTTCTTAGAATTTTCCTAATTTTCTTGCCAGTTGCCTGTTCTGTTGAGTCCTTTAATGATTAGACAGTACCTATAGGATAAAATCCCACTCTTTAGCTTGGCGTTCCAAGTCTGCAACTAACTGCCCCTTAACCAACTCTAACTTCTTTCTTTAAAATTCAACTACAATGCATTTTTAACCCAAAATTCCTTCACCAAAGCTACTAAACTACATTTAGCTACTAAACTACAAACCACTAAACTACATTTAGAATGAGAAAACACTTAAACTGTGGCGAATTCTTTAAATTCTTTCAAGGAGATTCTAGCTATCTTAAGAGTTAAATGTTCAGGGGCACCTGGGTGGCTCAGTGGGTTAAAGCCTCTGCCTTCGGCTCAGGTCATGATCCCAGAGTCCTGGGATCGAGCCCCACATCGGGCTCTCTGTTCGGCAGGGAGCCTGCTTCCTCCTCTCTCTCTCTGCCTGCCTCTCTGCCTACTTGTGATCTCTGTCTGTCAAATAAATAAAATCTTTAAAAAAAAAAAAAAAAGAGTTAAATGTTCAAACTTGGTACCATCTCAGGTGAGCTACTTGTTAATACTTATACATTTCGCAGAGCATGGAAGAAAAGAGGATGTTAACACAGCTAAGGTCTTGCACCTGACCTTTCAGGTAATCTCAAAGTTAATTTAGTTTCAGAGTGTACAATTACACAAAAACTGTCCTAATGCAACAGGGTGGGTTTAGCCTGTTCTTAAAGTACGAATCTTTTATATAATCCACAAAAACAGTTTGCAAATCTTGAATAGGATTATTTTTACTAAAAAAACATATAGTATCTTGCCAGGAAGAAAACTTATACATTCTAAAATTACAAGTTAGGAAAATTTATCCATCTATTTAAGTCATGAAACGTATGCCACTTCATCTACTAGAAGTAAAAAAAAAAAAAAAAAAGTTGTTACTACCAAGGAGAACTGAGAAGAAAGGATCAAGTGTCTATGCTCTTATATCCATTTCAGATGGAACTACTTTATCAGTCATTCTGTGGCTTCTCCAGAGCACTTGTGAGAGGTCTCCAGTTACCCCAGAAGGGCCGAGTAAAAGATGAAGGCAAAAACACAACCCTCCGTGAGCTGATGATCACTATGGAGAGCAGAAAAATGGCAGGCAGGTAGATGAACATTTGCCAGAGCCAGAGAAACACAGGGCTGCTGCTGGAGACCAAGTCCTCTTCCTTTCCCCTTCATCAGTAGAGCTCAACTACTGTTTTCTTACTGCTTATGTGAGGTTGAATTGATTCGTTCTGATATTCGGTCTAATAAATTCTATACATAGTATCTTAAAAGATTTTTAAAATATGCAAATAATTAATGAAGGAAAGAAATCCAGAAGAAAACTTCTCTATAGTCCAGTTTTTTGCAACAGATACACAGAACAACTCTAGACCCGGAAGTATAGGGAAGGGGAGAGAGAAGCCGTGGCCAAAAGCAGCATCCAGAAATAAACTGAGAAGTCCAAGAGACTGAAGATTTTACCCAATGCTTATTGTATCACCAATAAAGACACAGATTGCCTTCGAAAAGCTCTTCAATGACTAGATCAGAAAAACAGAGTCACCAGGGAAATGCACTCACACCTAGATATATCGTTTGTAATCAATATTATCTCACTTATACAAATTATGCACAATTCAGGGTCTAAAATATTATAATAAGATTTCTTGAAGTTGCTACACAAGTAGTTACATCAGTTTCTAATGTTCTACATAACTGCACTACAGAATCCTATTCCTCACTGTCTAGAGGGCCCACTGACGACAAAGTTTCAAGGCCCCATAGTTTATTTTCCTTTCCTCCAACAACCCGTCACAAAATGCCCTGGGAGAAGGCAATGTCTGCCTTCATTTGCTATTCAATCTTGCACAAAACTATCATGCCAGAGCCTGGCACTTGATATTCACTTCACTTTAATAGGAAAAAATGTTGATAAGCCGAAGGCGAGCTGACGTCAGGCACACCTTTTAAGAGCACAAAAATCCAGTCTCTGCTGGGACCAGTCCTCACTCCCTCCACACCACCTTCACCTATCACTTCATCTTAACACAATCCAATAACTGGTATTCAAATGGCTCCCTGATCAACGGCAACTTAGCCTCATCTTCTGCTTACAAATTCAGGGAAGCATGGAATGTAGTTTAGCAAGTTCTCTACCAGAAAAGTTAAAATTGAAAAGTTCTGGTATATAAAATGCTTAACAGTTAATCACATGGAAAACTTCTGACATTAGACAACCAAGCCTTTGCTGTACATCAAAGCAAAAAGAATCTGCAAAAATACAATTCTGCCACCTTGTGGTACCTATTCAAAAGTACTTCACTACTTGGTATTTTAAAACAAAATTTGATTTTTCTAAAAAAGTGCTCATTTCAAAAAATATCAAAGTAATATAGCATTTATTGATGTTAATGTTCCCTGAAATTTATAGGAATTTATCAAATTGCCTATGTCTGACTTAAAGAAATTGTTTCTAAGGTCAAAGCTAAATTCTCCCTTAAAGTGTAGAAATGTAACTGTGAGCACTTGGAACACTCAGTAAATTTTTTGTAGCAATTATGGATCACGCTTTTCTTTCTGTAGTTCAATAACTGTCATGTTATATAAACAGAACTGCAAAATTTTTACTGCCCACAATATAGCTCTGCTTGATCAACTTTAAACTATGAAGACTACATGTAATATTCCCTTATACTTTTACTATGTATATTTCATAATTCTTAAACTGTTCAGACTCAACAAATGTAAATAAAGAATTGTTTCTTAACATGTTGACATAAATAAGGTTAGTTTTAAAATTGTATATAAAAATATAGGACCACGGTCATTTTCAGAGCACCATCTACAACAATTAATTCCTTTTAGAAAACCAAGTCTCTTTTGATGTATAAAGGATTGAAAATTTATTCTGTGACAATCTGAACACCAATTACAAAAAAAAATGACGACAAATGACACTGAATCATATGAAATTCTATTTATGTAGGTCAAAAACCTGAATCTTGAGAGTACCTATAACTCTGTGCTTTGTACTTTACCTGAACTATTGTATTTAATAATCCTCCTGTTAACCTTGTGAAGGAGGTACTCTTATTAGTCCCAGCTTATCCATAAAGACACTGAGCCTCAGAGGACAGATAACCTGTACTAACCACCATATCCAACAGAATAGAGATTTATATAGATAAAAACAGAATAGCTCCTAAAATGTTTCTGAAAAGATAATCAGATCTTTTGGCTAAATTGCTTTTCTGTTAAGGATGACTTTAAGCAGCATTTACACTGTTAAAACTTTCAGGAAAGAGCACAGGGCAACAACTGCCATTTTAGTGATCTAACGTATCATTTGAATTTACTTCTTTGACAAATACTGGTTATCTCTTTTCTCTCACAACCTTCTCTTTTTTCATATAAAGCAGCATTTTTTACCATGCATGCTGGTATGAATCCCTCAGATATTCATAACCATTAACATATCTGATTTTTCTCTCAATTCTCATCCATTCATCCATTTAAAAGTTACCTCTTTCTGTTCTTATTTGACAAAAACATGAAAACTCATCATCTTTACCCTCAAAATTTTATATTTTAGTAGGACAGACACAAAGAGATGATCTACTGCCACGTATTTCAGAAGAAGTATGTAAAGAGTGTAAAAGAATTTGGGAAGAAAGGCAGCTAAACTTTGTTTTGAGGTACCTATTTTTGCCCATTCCTTCCATCTTTAAAATCATTCCCCAGAGAAGCTCCACTACAAACGCTAAATGTGTTTGTAGTATAAAGTCTTGTACTACACAGAGTTGAGACTGGCATTAACAAAGGTACAAAACAAAAAAATTTTTATCACGGATGGTAACACTATCAATTATTAAGCAAATAAATATTTCCACCATCTTTAATCTTTTCTCTCCACAGAAAATAATCTGCTAAGTGGCTACAGGAGAAACAAGGATATCAGTATTACCTATAAGTTCCATAAGTAAACTCAGAAAAAGAGAAGATTCAAGAAAACTCAAGAAACAAAGATTTGTAAGTTCATCTGCTTTAAATTCCATTTTTGTAACAAATCACCACCTTTTAATGCTCTCTCAAAGCCCTTCCTTTACTCCATTTCCCTTTTTAGCTTTCTTGATAAAAATGAATAGCTGTTCTTGATTTTCTCCATGCGTGTCCCTAAAATTGGACATAAACTTCTCTAGATAACCTTCTTCACTCAGACCGGGTCTATGATCAGATTTTAAATTGCCAATATAAAAGTGTTTGGCAAGATGGTGGAGGAGTAGGAGACTTAAATTTCGTCTGGTCCCAGGAATTCACTAGATAGTTATCAAACCATTCTGAACACCTATAAACTCAACAAGAGATAGAAGAAAAGAATAGCAGCAATTCTATGAAGAGAAAATCAACCACTTCCTGGAAGGTAGGACATACAGAGAAGTGAATCCAAGGCAATATACAGGCAGATAGCCTGCAAGGGGGGGAGGTGGGGATCGGGAGAGGGGAAAGGGGGATGAAGCCTCCATGAGCTGGCTACCAGCAAATGATAGAGTAGTGGAGCACAAAATCAGAACTTTTAGAAGTTTATCCCACGGAAGAACGTTATTCCAGTGGCTAAGCAGGGGGTTGAATCCTCACTGGGACAGTGTGGTCTCAGGACCCTTGGGGTCACAGAAAGACCAGGGGTGCCTGAGTGCAGCAGAGCTCCCAGGTATCAGAGTGGGGAAGCCAGCTGCAAAGAGTGAACCAAGGAGTGGGCTCTCAGCTCAGGTTTGCCATAAACCGTGATCTGCAACACAGTTGGACCACTGCTCTTTGAGCAGGGACCCCACAAGTGGCAGATCCAGGAGGAAAGCCCCCTTCCTCCACTGGGAGGAGTGGGCAGGAACGCACTGCGGGAATCTACTGGGTTTGGAGACTCCAAATGGGGCCAGAGATAGAAACACTTGGTCACATGCTGGGTTAACAAGGAGTGAGACTGGAGACCAGGGAGACAGGAGTGATTGACTGCTACTCTCTGAGGGCTAACTGAAGAGGGGCACCCCTGAGCTCTCGGTTCCTCCAGGACCAGAGATTGAGAGGCTGCCATTTTCATTCTCCTCCTCCAAAGCTGTAGAGAAAGCTTTCATGGAACAAAAGCTCCTGAGAGCAAACCCAAGTGGATTACTTAGCTTGGCCCCTGGCAAGGGTGGTACAACTCCACCCAGGGCAAAGACATTTGAGAATCACTGCAATAGCCCCCTCCCCTAGAAGATCTGCAAGAACATCCAGCCAAGACCAAGTTTACCAATCAACGAGAACTGCAAAACTCCAGCACTAGGGAAATACTGCACATAGATTTCATGACTTTTCCCCATGATTCCTTAGTCTTTCAAAGTTAATTTTTTAAATTTTCTTTCTTTTAACTAACATCTTATCCTATTTTAGCCAACATCTTATCTTGTCAATACCTTTTTAAAATTTTTTAATTTTCATTTTTACAGTCATATTCTATCCCTTCATTTTATTTTATCTTATTTTTTATATTTATTTAAGTTTTTCTTTCTTCAAAATTTTGAGATAGTTTTTTTCTAACAGATCAAAATATACCCTAAATCTAGTGTATGGCTTTGTTCTAGTCTCCCACCTGATCACATTCTCTCCTTTTTTAAACTTTTTTCTTTCTAAAGAAAAAAATAAATAAATAATTTTTTTTTCTTTTTCAATCAACTTCTTATCAATTCCTTTTTTAGAATCTTTTTTAGTTTTCATCTTTACAGTCATAGTCCATCCTTCATGATATTTACCCTTACTGTTGTATGTATGTTGTTGTATGTATGTAAGTATGTATGTGTGTGCATATATATATATGTATGTATGTGTGTGTATATATATATATCTATATTTTTTTTTCTTTAAAATTTTAGGAGGCAGTTTCTTCTAACAGACCAAAATACACCCAAAATTAAGTGTGTAGCTCTGTTCTATTCACTAGCCTGATCATACCTTTTTTAAATTTTTTGCTTCTTTTCCCCCCAGTTTTGGGTTTCTTCTGATTTGTTTAGCATATATTTTTCTGGGGCTGTTGTTACCCTTTTAGCATTTTGTTCTCTCATTCATCTATTCTTCTCTGGACAAAATGACAAAACGAAACACTTACCTCTAAAAAAGAACAGGAGGTGGTACTAATGCTAAGGACCTAATAATATGGACATTAGTAAGATGTCAGAACTAGAGTTTAGAATGACGATTATAAAGATACTAGCTGGGCTTGAAAAAAGCATAGAAGATACTAGAGAATCCTTATCTGGAAAAATAAAAGAACTAAAATCTAACCAAGCTGAAATCAAAAAAGCTATTAACGAAGTGCATTCAGAAATGGAGGCTCTTACTGCCAGGATAAATGAGGCAAAAGAGAGAGTTAGTGATATAGAAGACCAAATGAATTAGTGATATAGAAGACCAAATGATGGAGAAAAAAGAAGCTGAGAAAAAGAAAGCTAAACAACTAATGGATCATGAGGGGAGAATTCAAGAGATAAGTGATATTAAAAGACAAAACTATTAGAATAATTGGGATCCCAAAAGAAGGAGAGAGGGGACAGAAGGTATATTGGAGCAAATTATAGCAGAGAACTTCCCTAATTTGGGGAGGGAAACAGGTATCAGAATCCAGAAGGCTCAGAGAAACCCCTCAAAATCAATGAAAATAAGTCAACACCCTGTCTTCTAATAGTAAAACTTACAAGTCTCAGAGATGAAGAGAAAATCCTGAAAGCAGTTCGGCACAAGAGCTACTTACAACAGTAAAAATATTAGACTGGCAGCAGACCTATCCACAGAGATCTGGCAAGTTGGAAAGGACTGGTATCATATATTCAGAGCACTAAAAGAGAAAAATATGCCAAGAATACTATATCCAGCTAGGCTGTCATTGAAAATAGAAGGAAAAATAAAAAGCTTCGAGGACAAACAAAAACTAAACGAATTTGCAAACATCAAACCAGCCCTAAAGGAAATATTAAAAGGGGTCCTCTAAGCAAAGAGAGAGCCTAAAAGTAACACAGACCTGAAAGGAACAGAGACAATATACAGTAGCAATCACCTTACAGGCAATACAATGGCACTAAATTCCTATTTTTTAAAAGTTACCCTGAATGTAAATGGGCTAAATGCCCCAATCAAAAGACACAGGGTATCAGAATGGATAAAAAACAAGACCCATCGATATGCTTTCTCCAAGAGACTCATATTAGACCTGAAGACACCTCCAGATTTAAAGTGAGGGGGTGGAAAACCATTTACCGTGTTAATGGACATCAAAAGAAAGCTGGGGTGGCAATCCTTATTATCAGACAAATTAGATTTTAAACCAAAGACTATCATAAGTGATGAGGAAGGACACTATACCATACTCAACGGGTCTGTCCAACAAGAAGATCTAACAATTTTAAATATCTATGCCCCTAACATGGGAGCAGCCAATTATATAAACCAATTAATAACAAAATCAAAGAAACATATCGACAATAATACAGTAATAGTAGGCAACTTTAACACCACCCTCACTGAAAAGGACAGATCATCTAAGAAAAAGATCAATAAGGAAATAAAGGCTTTAAATGACACACTGGACCAGATGGACATCACAGATACATTCAGAACATTCCACCCCAAAGGAACAGAATACACATTCTTCTCTAGTGTACAAGGAACATTCTCCAGAATAGATCATATCCTGGGTCACAAAGCAGGTCTCAACCGGTACCAAGAGACTGGGATCATCCCCTGCATATTTTCAGACCACAATACTTTGAAACTAAAACTCAACCACAAGAGGAAAGTTGGAAAGAACTCAAATACATGGAGGCTAAAGAGTATCCTACTAGAGAATGAATGGGTCAACCAGTAAATTAAAGAAGAATTGAAAAAATTCATGGAAATAAATGAAAATGAAAATACAACTGTTCAAAATCTTTGGGATGCAGCAAAGGTGGTCCTAAGAGGAAAGTATATAACAATACAAGCCTTTCTAAAGAAACAAGAAAGGACCCAAATACACAACCTAACCCCACATCTAAAGGACGGAGAACGAACAGCAAATAAAACCTAACCCAGCAGGAAAAGAGAAATAATAAAGATCGGAGCAGAAATCAATGAAATAGAAGCCAAAAGAACAGTAGAAGAGATCAACGAAACTAGGAACTGGTTCTTTGAATGAATTAATAAGACTGTAAATCCCTGTCCAAACTTATCAAAAAGAAAAGAGAAAGGATACAAATTAATAAAATCATGAATGAAAGAGGAGAGATCATAACCAATATGAAAGAAACACAAACAATTATAAGAACATATTATGAGTAACTAACTATATGTCAGCAAATTAGACAATCTGGAAGAAATGGATGCATTCCTAGAAAAGTATAAACTACAAAACTGAACAAGGAAAAAACAGAAAACCTGAAAAGACCCATAACCAGTAAGGAGATTGAAGCAGTCATCAAAAATCTCCCAACAAACTAGAGCCCAGGGCCAAACGGCTTCCCAGGGGAATTCTACCAAACATTTAAAGAAGAATTAATACCTATTCTCCTGAAACTGTTCCAAAAAATAGAAATGGAAGGAAAACTTCCAGACTCATTTCATTAGGCCAGCATTATCTTGATCCCAAAACCAGACAAAGACCCCATCAAAAAGGAGAATTACAGACCAGTATCCCTGATGAATGCAAAAATTCTCACCAAATAGTAGCCAATAGGATCAAACAGTATATTAAAAGGATTATTCACCACAACCAAATGGGATTTATTCCTGTGCTGCACAGTTGGTTCCACATCCACAAATCAATCAATGTGATACAATTCATTAATAAAAGAAAGAACAAGAACCATATGATACTCTCAATAGATGCAGAAAAAACATTTGACAAAGTACAGCATCCTTTCTTGTCAAAACTCTTCACAGTGTAGGGATAGAGGGTACATACCTCAATATCATAAAAGCCATCTATGAAAAACCAACAGCAAATATCTTTCTCAATAGGGAAAAACTGAGAGCTTTTCCTCTAAGGTCAGGAACACAGCAGGGATGTTCATTATCACCATTGCTATTCAACACAGTACTAGAAGTCCTAGCCTCAGCAATTAGGTAACAGAAAGAAATAAAAGGCATCCGAATCGGCAAAGAAGACAAATTCTCACTCTTCGGGCGCCTGGGTGGCTCAGTGGGTTAAGCCGCTGCCTTCGGCTCAGGTCATGATCTCAGGGTCCTGGAATCGAGTCCCCCATCGGGCTCTCTGCTCAGCAGGGAGCCTGCTTCCCTCTCTCTCTCTCTCTGCCTGCCTCTCCGTCTACTTGTGATCTATGTCAAATAAATAAATAAAATCTTAAAAAAAAAAAATTCTCACTCTTCACAGATGATCTGATACTTTATGTGGAAAACCCAAAAGACCACTCCAAAACTGCTGGAACTGATACAGGAATTCAGTAAAGTGTCAGGATATAAAATCAATGCACAAAAAATCAGTTGCATTTCTATATACCAACAACAAGACAAAAGAAAGAGAAATTAAGGAGTTGATCCCATTTACTAATGCACCCAAAGCCACAAGATGCCTAGGAATAAATCTAACCAAAGAAAACTAAAGAATACTCATGAAAGAAATTGAGGAAGACACAAAGAAATGGAAAAATGTTCCATGCTCATGGACATCCTAGAGCAATCTACATATCAATCCCTATCAAAATACCATCAACTTCTTTCAAAGAAATGGAACAAATAATCCTAAAATTTATATGCAACCAGAAAGGATTCCAAATAGCCAGAGGAATGTTGAAAAAGAAAACCAAAGCTGGCAGCATCACAATTCCAGACTTCAAGCTCAATTACAAAGTTGCAATCATCAAAACAAATCAAATCATCAAAATGGTACTGGCACAAAAACAGACATATAGATCAATGGAACAGAATAGAGAGCCCAGAAATGGACCCTCAACTCTATGGTCAACTAATCTTCAACAAAGCAGGAAAGAATGTCCAATGGAAAAAAGACAGTCTCTTCAACAAATGGTGTTGGGAAAATTGGACAGCCACACGCGGAAGAATGAAACCGCACCATTTCCTTACACCGTACACAAAAATAGACTCAAAATGGACGAAAGACCTCAATATGAGACAGGAATCCATCAAAATCCTTGAGAAGAACACAGGCAGCAACCTCTTCAACCTCAGTTACAGCAACCTCTTAGAAACATCACCAAAGGTAACAGAAGCAAAGGCAAAAATGAACTATTGGGACTTCATCAAGATCAAAAGCTTTTGTACAGCAAAGAAAACAGTCAACAAAACCAAGAGACAACTGACAGAATGGGAGAAGATATCTGCAAACAACATATCAGATAAAGGGCTAGCATCCAAAATCTATAAAGAACTTCTCAAACTCAACACCCAAAGAACAAATAATCCAATCAAGAAATGGGCAGAAGACATAAACAGACATTTCTGCAAAGAAGACATCCAAATGGCCAACAGACACATGAAAACGTGCTCCACCTCACTCGGCATTCAGGGAAATACAAGTCAAAACCACAGTGAGATACTACCTCATACCAGTCAGAATGGCTAAAATTAACCAGTCAGGAAACAATAGGTGTTGGCGAGGATGCAGAGAAAGGGGAACCCTCCTCCACTGCTGGTAGGAATGCAAGTTGGTGCAGCCACTCTGGAAAAAAGTAAGGGGATTCCTCAAAAAGTTGAAAATAGAGCTATCCTATGACCCAGCAATTGCACTACTGGGTATTTATCCTAAAGATACAAATGTAGTGGTCTGAAGAGGCACGTGAACCCCAATGTTTACAGCAGCAAAATCCATAATAGCCAAACTATGGAAAGAGCCTAGATGTCCATCAACAGCAGAATAGATAAAAAAGATATGGTATGTTTATATCTACACACACACACACACACACACACACACACACACACAGTGGAATATTATGCAGCCATCAAAAAATCTTGCTATCTGCAATGACATGGATGGAACTAGAGGCTATTATGCTAAGCAAAATAAGTCAGTCAGAGAAAGATAATTATCATATTCACTGATAGGAGAAATTTGAGAAACAAGACAGAGGATCATAGGGGTAGGGAGGGAAAAATGAAACAAGATGAAACCAGAGAGAGAGACAAACCGTAAGAGACTCTTGGTCTCAGGAAACAAACTGAGGGTTGCTGGAGGGGAGGCGAGGGGAGGGATGAGGTGGCTGGGTGATGAACATTGGGGAGGGTAAGTGCTATGGTGAGTGCTGTAAATTGTGTAAGACTGTTGAATCACAGACCTGTACCCCTGAAATAATACATTATATGTTAAATAAACAAATAAATATTGCCAATAAAATATGATATTAGTTTTATTAAAGAGATTTCTTGCTAAATCTTCAATGAATATATATGTTTTATGATGAAAATTACTTCTGCTAATTCATTTGACAAATATTTACTGAGCATACTTTAAATGTGCTAAATATATACTAAAAAACACAGGAGCTAAAAGACTGGGGCCTATTCTCACTATCTATATGCTTCCTTAAGTAGCTATCTCTTGAGCTCAATTTCTTCACTTATAAAATATTTGCCTTACCTTCCCTCACAAGTTATTCCAAGGATCCAAATGAGACAATACATGTAAAGGCACTTATAGAGTATTTAGTTACTTTGAAAGCCAATCATCAGGGAGGCAAGTCATATCCCAAAATAGGTAGGCAAATAAGATTGCTTAATGCTATAACTGAGGTGAAATGTATCCTACATATCCAAAATATTTTCAATTAACCATTCATTTCAGTGGGATATTATTTGTGAATCATAAGTTCTATTTGGTTTAACTAAAGTGTGTCTTTTTTTTTTTTTTAAAGATTTTTACTTATTTATTTGACAGAGAGATCACAAGCAGGCAGAGAGGCAGGCAGAGAGAGAGGAGGAAGCAGGCTCCCTGCTGAGCAGAGAGTCCGATGTGGGGCTCGATCCCAGGACTCTGAGATCACGACCTGAGCCGAAGGCAGCGGCTTAACCCACTGAGCCACCCAGGCGCCCCTAAAGTGTGTCTTTTTAAAATCATCATAAGCCAGCTCTAAAAAAATTACATTTTAAATAATAATTCCTCATTACCTATTTGTCAACAACTAAAATCTAAATTATTTCAATATTTTCTTAAAAATCAATCTTTCCATCTGCATTTATATTGTTATAAAAATATATATTATTTGACCATTAGTAATCAGATAGTAAATGATTTCTTAGTCCACTTAGTGCTCTGAAATCATGTGATGACCTTATTAGAAAGTTTGCAAACATTTCCAGAACCCATTAATCAAAATAAATTAGAATTAATAAATGAATTAGGTTTCCATTAAATACAATTAGAAAAATTTGCCATCCTATGCAAGGGATAATTTAGGGAAAAAAGCTTATTTCTCCTTTAAGATTCAAGAATTTTCATTTATGATAAGCAGATTTCCCATTTGCAATTTCAACTCTAATGAATATCTTTTCTTCAAACTGTTAATATTTGTGAACCTACAGATTTAATTATAAGACTTAAAAGTGTATTTGTCCATTATCCTTTTGAGCCACCTCCCTTTAAAACGAACTTTAATCTACATCTTTTCATAGTAAGCTAACTGCAAAATTCCTACACCTATTTGCTCGAATTTTAAGCCAGTTAACAGCTCATCTTGAAATTTAAATGGTTTTAAAAATGTAATTCTAAGTTAATTTTTAATTTGAAAAATTAACACCAACTTCTCTTAAGTATTTTACATTGATGTAGAAATATAGGAGTGGATGGGTAATTTTTCCAAATTCAAATCAGTGTAAGTTATAGAAACAGTAGATAAGACCACAAACATATATACATATATAAATAAATATATATATGTATGTGTGTGTGTGTGTGTGTGTATATGTATATATATACATACACACACACACACACACACACACACACACACACACTAAACAACCTAGAATTTGCCAGCTCTAAAAAGCATTCACAAAAATTTTGAACATTTCATAAGAACCATGCAACTGCTGCTTCACAAATAAATTTAAAGTCTTCTATTTTGAAAACATCCCAAAGTACAGCTAACATCATTCTCAATCATGAATAAACGAAGGTAATATCTTGGGGCCGAAAAGCTCCATATTAAATTCCGGAAGATCTACACTGTTAAGTCAACTCACAACGGATGAACCAAATTACAGAGTTGCTACACAACTGAATTCTTAAAAATCATTCCCTAAAACAGGACTCCATACAAGTCTTCTCAGTCAACACCCAAAGGGGGAAAAATTCCTCCTTTCACAAACTTCAAGTAATCTTCCAAGTGGTTTCAGAAACAGCTTTTCTAATACCCCGACTATGAAGAAAAAACAAAAATGACGGAACTGAACCTGATTTCAGCTTCCAGGACGAGGACTGAGGAGCCAACCGCCTTTCGAGGGAATAAACACGGTCTAGGACGCCGGCGGGGCCATGAACTACAGGGAAGTCCTCAGGCAGGTCCGTCACTAGGCTACAGAAAAGGTTTCTAGATACGCAGGCCACCGCCACCGCCGCACGCCACCGTCGCTCTCCGGGAACCACTCTTCCCACTCGGACCAACTGACACTCCTGCGGACCCAGCGCGGCAGGAAGGAGTCCCCAGCTCCCGGGCCCCCTCAAGGCAGTTTCCACTTAAAGGGGCAGTGACCCAATTTATTGATGGTCGATTCACTGCTTCAGAGAGAACAAAAATACTATCAAGAGAGTGATAAAACTTAGGTGACTAGGATTTAAAAGGCTGTAGGAGTTTTTTTCCTTCAGATTTTCTGAGCATGTAACAAATCGATAGCATGTGGCCTCTGTTGATCATTTCACCTTGATCCAAAATTCAGAAGTATCTAGCAGGGGATTTTTCAACTTTTGAAACATGTTTGATTGTGGGAGAAAAACGAAAAAAAAAAAAGGGGGGGGCGGAATTCGGGAATGGAAGGAAAAAGACTCGAGGAAGGGAAAGGATAAAGGAAGGGCTGAAGACAGGAAAGGAGAGAGAGAGGATGGTGAAGTGAGAGAGGCTGGAAAACATCAAGCAGAAAAGCAAAGCAAAACCGAAGCAAGCAGACAGCCAGGTCTCTGAGAGAAATGGAGAAACCAGGGGCAGGACAGATCTCCTATTCCCAAGAGGCCTCAGACTCATAGTACTTCCTGCAATTTGTGTCAAGGATATTCTACTCCGGTCCTACAAATACGCCATTTTACTGGAGCAGAGGTGAGAAATACACAGTTCTCCGTCTGTTTTTCTCCTACTAAACAGTCTACAGTGCTACTGCAGAAGGTAGGAAAAGACTGATAAAACAACCAAAGTAAAAGGAACTGACATCAGTAAAAGCAAAATGATATAAATTATGAAACAGAAAATGTATGTAAGTAAATGTACAAGTTGGACCTTTTAAAATGAGATTAAACTTTAGAAATTAAAAAAGATGTGTGATAGAAAAATATAATACAAGAGTAAACATCACAGAAACAGACATCTTTTCTGAGATTAAAAATGAACAATAACAATACAATAGTACATATCAAAACTTAGACCCAGTGAGTCCTCCCTGTCAAATGCTCTCATATATCTAAAGATCCTGGCTTAGTAGAATTTAATTACCCATGTGATTAAAGGTAGGACGGCCTGCCTCCCTTATTACACTGGGGGAACATGTGTAACCTTTTTCACTGTTGTATCTCTAGGGCCTAACAACTGCCTGGAAGTCAGATGTGTTTAGAAGAGAAAAAAGAGTAAACCATGGAGAATACAGCAAGTATGTTATTCTTACTTCAAAATAAATTCCTACGTAAAAGGTAAAATAATTTTATCAGATTCCTTGCGAAAGCTGGGACAAAACTTAAAATTTGAAATACTTTGAATTGCTTAAGGCTTAAATAGTTAAAACACAACATTCTTTTGGAGATGCCAGAAGATTCCAGAAGGCCTAAGTTTGAAGATATATGAAAATTTACTTTCAAGTGTTTTCTGCAGGAAAAAAATATATACAGAATATTACCACTATTGAACTCCACACATTATTCTAAGTACTTTACATATATAGTATCTCATGTAATCCCCACAATAATTTCATTTTATCATTTATCACCAGGAAGACCCAGACACAGAGACACTAAGTAACATGCCTAGGTTCTAGGCCTAAGTGAGTGACTTTCTGAGTCAGGGTTGGAATCAGGCCTCCTGAGGCTCTATTGCCTCTACAAGAAACAAATATGACAGCTCAAATTCTGAAAAAGTAAAATAATGGGCTATAAGAATTCTTTCACATTTTTAAAAAAATTTTTAAAGACTTTATTTATTTATTTGACAGACAGAGATCACAAGTAGACAGAGAGGCAGGCAGAGGGAGAAGCAGGCTCCCTGTGGGACTCAATCCCAGGACCCTGAGATCATGACCTGAGCCGAAGGCAGAGGCTTAACCCACTGAGCCACCCAGGTGCCCCAAGTAATTTCACATTTTTAGTGATAGCAATTCTTTATGTAATTAATATAAGGTACTGATAGAAATTGTATAACACATTCCAAAATATAAGTAGCATCAAACCCCTTATAGAAAATTCATGTTTGGTTTGTTTCCCACACTCCACCACAGTACCTAGTCCTTCCTGCTGTGCACACTTTCCAGCAAGAGAGCCCAGTATGCATGCATAGACACTAATAATCTTGATAGACAGGGGCTCTTGCAGTGAACTAACAGCAACAAGATTCACGAATATGTGCTATGGGTATAGAAAAATAGGGAGGCAGGATCTCCATCACCAAAGATTAAAGCTCCAAAGCTGTAGCGATCAAGACAGTATGGTACTGGCACCAAAACAGACACATAGATTAATGGAACCAGAATAGAAAGCCCAGAAATAAACCCACAACTATATGGTCAATTAATCTTCAACGAAGCAGGAAAGAACATCCACTGAAAAAAGTCTCTCCAACAATGGGCACTGGGAAAACTGGACAGCAACATGCGGAAGAATGAAACTGGACCACTTTCTTAACACCATACAGAAAAATAAATTCAAAAGGGATTAAACACCTAAATGTCAGACCTGAAATCATAGAAATCCTAGAGAACACAGGCAATTACCTCTTTCACATCGGCAGTAGCAGCTTCTTTCTAGATGTCTCCTGAGGCAAGGGAAACAAAAGCAAAAAAAACTACTGGACTACGTCAAACTTAAAAGCTTCTGCACAGTGAAGGAAACAACCAATAAAACTAAAGGCAGCCTACAGAATGGGAGAAGATATTTGCAACTGACATCCAATAAAGGGTTAGTATCCAAAATATATAAAGAGCTTAAAAAACTCAACACCTGAAAAATGAATAATCCAATTAAAAAATGGGCAGAAGACACAAATAGAAATTTTTCCAAAGAAGACATACTGATGACCAATAGACACATGAAAAGATGCTCAACATCACTGATCATCAGGGAAACACAAATCAAACTACCATGAGGTATCATCTCACACTTTTCAGAATCACTAAAATCAAAAACACAAGAAACAACAGGTATTGGTGAGGATGTGGAAAAAGGGGAACCCTCAGACACTGTTGATGGGAGTGCAAACTGGTGCAGCCACTCTGGAGAACAGTATGGAAGTTCCTCAAAAAGTTAAAAATAAAACTACCCTACAATGCAGCAACTGCACTACTAGATATTTGCTCAAAGAATACAAAACTACTAATTCAAAGGGATACATGCATCCCTATGTTTATAGCAGCATTATTTATAATAACCAAAGTATGGAACAGTTCAAGTGTCCATCAACTAATGAATGGATAAAGAAGATGTAATACACACACACACACACACACACACAATGGAATATTACTCAGCCATGAAAATGAAATCATGCCATTTGCAATGACATGGGTGGAGCTAGAGATTATGCTAAGCAAAATAAGTCAGAGAGAGACAAATACCATATGGTTTCACTCATATGTGAACTTAAGAAACAAAAGAAACAAGCAAAGGGGCAAAATAAGAGAGAGAGATAAACCAAGAAACATACTCTTAACTATAGAGAACAAACTGATGGTTACCAGAGGGGAGGTGGGTGGGCAGATGGGTAAAACAGATGATGGGGATTAAGGAGTGTATTTGTTGTGATGAGCAGAGGGTGATGTATGGAAGAGCTAAATTACTGTATTGTACATTTGAAACTAATATAGCACTGTTAACTAATGTATTAAAATAAAAGCTTAAAAAAATTAATCCCTCTTGCTCTGCCCCACATGGCTCTGTAAGTGATGAAAAGGATATAGCAGTATATGAACCATAAGTGAATGGGAAATACATCCAGTTATCTAGAATCAGCAACCCTAACCTTCAGGACGTAGTCCAGAAACTCAAATACTAACTGAAAAGCTGAAAAAAAAAATTCTCATAAAACCCCTATACCAAAGAAATATACTCTGTCCCTTAGAGCTTGCTTGATAATTACTGACTCCAGTTTATCATAAAGTCTTTTTTTCTTTCATTTTATTTACTCATTTGCGAGAGAGAGTAGGAGAGAGAGAGCATGAGCAGGGGTGCTGGAGTGCAGAGGGAGAAGCAAACACCCTGCTGAGCAGAGAGCCTGACACGGGACCTGAACTGACGCTAAACTGACTGAGCAACCCCGGTACCCCATCATACAATTCTTGAAACATGATCACCTGGCTTCTGGGGACTCGAGAGATTAAAAGCAATCAAGCGAAAAGAGCAATGTGTTACCAGAAAAACCCAGGCTCAAAAAGAGATAGTTTTCAGCCTAATAAGACAGAAAAATGAAGTAGTAGTCAGCATCTGAGACAACTCATCGCCCTGATGCTGAACCTGAGTCATCATCAAACCACAATCATCAGAAGGTTAAAATAAGGTTAGAAGGTTACAGTAAGATCAGGTGTCTGAAAATTTAGGTTTTGATTATCTGAGCATTTCTCTTAGGTCAGATGCTAAAATCACTGGAAAACCTACGTAATTAAGTTGTTACCAGCTAGAATTTGGAACACACTATCCTCTCTTTTGCTATTTATTTAGGAGCGAGATGGGAGAAGCCCACACCTCTCAGCCAGTCCTGAAAGGACCGCTGTGTAATGGGAACAATCTATTTTAAAAATGACAATAAATGGAAGGCACAGTTATACATTTAACAAAAATGGAACCAGCAAACCACCATTTGAGAATATGCAATGAACAAAGTAATACTAAGAAATATTAAATAAGAAAAATTGGATTAATAATAGGACCAAGAGAGAGGAAATTTACAGAAATAAAATTTTTATTTTATTTTCAAGTAGGTTCCATGCCGAGGAGCCTAATGCAGGGTTTGAACTCATGACCCTGAGATCAAGACCTGAACTGAGATCAACAGCCAGATGCTTAACCGGCTAAGCCACCCAGTGCCCTTGGACTTCATTTTAAAAAATGAGGGGCTTAGAAGTGTACAAGTTCCAAAATGTATTAATGGCACATAAAAAACTTTCTTTTAAACTGAGAAGCTTATAAAAAGAATTTAACATATATCCCTCTGATATAACATTAACATTAATTAATATAACATTTTTTAATCCAGATGAGAAGACCTATTATTTTAGAGTGCTTTGACATTTTAAAGACAGTAAGATGATAGTATTAATTCCTGGGGAACTAGGGATTGCTGATAAATTTATTTCTATGTATGAAAGTATTCGTTGAGCATTTACTACCATATAAAAATCATGGTAGATAGAACATAAAAATGCTAGCGAAAGAAACAGTCATTAATCAAATAATTAAAATATAATGGAGCAAAGTCCATCATAGATGAAAGAAATTAAGGCAATAGTGATCCTGGGACTGGTTGGGAATTTAAGTTAAGGGAGAAGCAGAGTTTAGGATGATTTAGGAGTTTGGGCGTATGATACAGATGATACATCTTGGCACTGTTAATTGTGGCAGAACACCCTTTGAAAGCAGTGATCCATGAGGAGCCCAGTTTGGATGGTATGTCCAAGTAAATATGTTCACAGGGAAATTGGGGACAATCAATGGCAGCTCCAGAATTTCTATAAAGGAGTAGTCTGGGGCAGAATAGATCAGAAGATACTTCTTGAGGTTCAGTTTCCACATCAAACATACTAATTTTACAAGAGTTTTTGTATTTGCTGTTGTTCTTTGTTTTACATAGAGTATATGTCTAGTTAAGGAAGTTTTAGTGTGTTAACAAGTGATGGAGAGGATGAGGGGTTAAAGTCCATGTCCTCATCCTCTTGCACTACCAGTGGCTGAACACAGGACTCTAAACCCATCAAGAAAAGTCAACTGGAAGCACCCAACCATGAGCATATGGGGGAGGTCCCTGGAAGGCGAAGAAAACCTACAGAGTAAAAGGAAGAAAGGGCAAATGATAGACTCTAGAGAAACACCAACATTTAAGAGAACTGGGAAGAAAACAACAAACTATAACAGAGACCAAAAAGGAGAGGGTCCAGGGAGAGGAGAATGGGGAGCGAATGGTGCACCTTTCACTGGAGCCAAGGGAAGAGAATGCAGGAAGTAACAGGTACAATGCCCAAGAGAGATGTCAAAGGAGATCAGTTCTGAAAAGCATTTAAGACTTGAGACAGTTAGCAAGTCATTGGTAATATTTGCAAAAGAACAATTTCAGAAGCGTGAGTGGCAGCATGGTGAGGCCACACCCCAGCAGCACAGATGAACGGGGAGTGAGGAAGGCGAGGAAGGCAGAGGACCTGGGTGGGGTTGGCGGCTTATGCAAGAGTCAAAACCTAAACATAACACGAGAGGACATAATCCTGAGGAAGCAAAGTCCCAGAGGACACAGGAGAGAATTTGGTATTTATAATTATATGCAGAAATTCATATTAGTATGTGAACAGAACACTAGTTTTAGGTAGCATAACTGATGCAGACTTTCCTGGGTTCATTCACCAATTTGCCAGCATCTCCCATGATCACGAATGACATTCAGCATTGATTATTTCCCTCTCATTCTCACTTTGCAGGCTGAATACACTCACAGCCTCGTTCCACTAAGCTGGTAGATAATATGTAATCGATAAATATTTCTAATAATCCACGAGTGGATTTTATCTTCTGCATGTCCTCCTAGAATGACTTGAATGTCCTACAACCACCATAGTAATAATAATGACAACAACAGCAACAATAATAGAGTTGGTAAGGGACTGGTAAGCTAGACCCAGTAAAGAAAGTATCCCTCCTCTGAGCGCCTAGAAAACATTTTCTATATAATTTACTTTAAAAATTGCCTGCAAATATTACTGCATTATTCAAATTAATTTTTAAAACCTTTCAAATATTTATATCCCATCTCAATTATACTTGAGGTAGTCACAATTTCTTTGTACCCTTCTCAAACTCCAACCAGTCTTTCAAATACAAAAGGTGCTTAATATTTTACTTTAGTATGGGTAACAAAACTACAGAAGTATGTACATGTCTGTAAACTTATAATAAGTTGTTACTGAAAGAGAATTACCAGTTATGTTCTGTGAGTCTACTAAAATGTTAAGAACGATGGCTTTATAAATATATTCTGTCACTTAATCCTCAAAACAACCCATTTTTGAGATGAAGAAACGGAGCTTTGGGTTAAAAAAGTTGCTGCACATTACACTGCTAGTAACTGATGGATCCAGGACCCAAGAGGCTTGTTCTTTTCACTTTGCCTCTACTCTAAATGATGGGCAGAAACAGTAAATATTTTGAACGTTTATATTCTTTTTGTTTTTTTAAAGATTTTATTTATTTATTTGACAGAGAGAGAGAGAGAGAAAAATCACAAGTAGGCAGAGAGGCAGGCAGAGAGAGAGGGTGAATGATGTGGGGGTCGATCCCAGAACCCTGAGACCATGACCTGAGCCAAAGGCAGAGGCTAAACCCACTGAGCCACCCAGGCACCCCTGAACGTTTATATTCTTAAGCTACATATGTTATTCCCAAATTCTAGGTTTCAAAAAAGGGATTAGTTACTAAGATTGAAATATATTTATTGAAACATTATATTCACTTTGATTATATAAGCAATAATAAAAGTGGTAATACTGACAATCATTGGCAGCTAACATTTATTAAGTGTTTATTATGTGCCAGAAGCTATGCTAAGTGCTTTAGTGCTATTCTGTTTATGCTTCACATAATCCTAAAAGGTAGGTATTACTATCATGATTCACGCCTACAGATGAGAAAATAGGCTCAGAGAGATCAGGGTTATGGTCTCAAGATCACAAATGGAACAAGTGATAAAGCCAACATTTAAATGCAGGGAGTCTAAATTTGAGGCTTATAAGTAGTACATTATACAAGCCTATTTTTGCAATATCCTTTCCATTAAGAAATTGAACTCCCAAGAAAGCGATCATATTATTTAGACGAAGACTTTCCTCTAAATTACCAACACACTTAATACTGCACCATGCAGATTTGGACCTTCAATTAATTCAGTAACAAGCAACATATTGAGAGAAATAGTTTTCCATAGTCTTTCAACTACAAATGGAACATTCAGTTTAAATCCCTATTTTAATCCACCAGGCTTTTTGTAACAATAGTAAATCAATCATCAAATTTTAAAACAAAAGTGCCACTTGGAAAGCTAGTATAATTAGCTAGCTTTATTTTTAAAATCCCAAACTGTCAATATTGTAGGAAATTTGCCACTCTTGCTTTGACAAGAATTATCAGGCAAAAATCTCCAAAAATTGGCCAACGCTGAACATACACAGGATATCATCTGAGTATACCAAAACATGCAGATTCTACAAAATGGTCAACTAAGTGAGACCATCCTGAGAAATATGCAGGACTTAGAAATACTCAGGCACTGGGGAAAAGCCAAATATACACCAAGAAGTAATTATTCTTACTCAACAGTAGATGGCGCTAACGCATCATATCCTATTTAAAAACAGCCGTCCATTCTCTCCTAGAACATTTTTACCTACACAACCGTAGCTATCTTAAATTAAGTAAAATTTTATTTATTTAACAATCTGTATAATTTGACCTCTAAACTGATTTTTAGAAACCTAAACACATAGGCATCTTCTACACAAATCTGGACCGTTTTTCTGAAAAAATGTATTACTTAAACTCAAAATAAAAAGTCACAAAATTTGTTAACAAATGTAAGACATACTGTCAGGACATCTGAAAAATTGAAAAAAGAATATGAATAGGTAAAAGAAACTGAAGAGAATTACTACCTGAATGTTTTGAGGTTTGAGTAGCTTGTGAGCTTGAAATTTTTTCTACAGCCAAATATAGTAATGTTCAAACATCCCTCTAAAGTTTCTAGTATGTACAATAATGGAATTTCCATTTCTTTCTATACAATCCTTTACGAGTATGCAAAATATATTTATTTCCTATGGACAAGTCCTTCCCCCTTCCCAAAGTAGTCCCATTTTATACATTATAAATAATAGTGATTCCCAACCCAGACGTAAATAATATCTCTGAATGTGAGGCTTTAAAGTACGTATTAAGTTTTTTTTTAATTAGTCTGGAAGAGGAAAAATACGAAGTTATTTATTATGACTTGTCATGTTAGTCTAGGACAGGAGCTGGGTACAGGAAGGCTGGTAGTGATAAGGTTTATTAAAAGTAGAAGTGATACCCATGATAAACATATTTAATAATTGCAGCATAAGACAACCATCTCGAATCCTACAAGTAAATCTAATTATAGGTCTTTAAAGCTACACAGAATAAATAGTGCAACAATATTGTTAGTTGGGAGGGGGGCTCTTTCGCACATCTAACATTATCTACACAGGTGGTTTATTCAGCCCACAGTAATCAGTCTCCTGATTACTATAGGACATCTTAACTTAAATGACACTAGAATTGTAGAATATACATGAGCATTTGTGTTTTGACACCTAGCTCTAACACTTAAAGATGCTATAACACCCTGAGAAAGTCATTTAACTATTAAATTCAATTTTTTTCCTTTATACAATAGAAGGTATAATTATAGTTAAGAACTAAAAGAAAAAAGATATTTAGGGTATATAGTATGAATGATAGTTAAAGATTCAATGACTCCATTCCCTCCTTTTGCCATATTATAAAAGTAATAAGAAGCAGGCAGAAATAACAGTATAAATCCACTTAAGCTAATGTAAATCAACAAAACAGTTTAAAAAAAAAAAGATTTTAAAAGACAAATACAAACAGACTACCCTCTTACCACCAAGACTAATAAAGTAGGAGTTTTTGAAAAACGAGTGCTTAGTATAAGCAAACAAGACTCCAGGCCATAAACAGTAACAGGCACTATAAATAGTGACTCTATCCACAAACCCAAGGGCAATTACCACACATGTGTATGGTAAGTTCATCTAATCATATTTCCACTTTTAAATGTATAGCAATTCTACCAGTAACCTAATACAAATTTTGTACAATGTTAAGAGACTTCTTAGTAAGATTATTTTCATTAAGCCTTCACATAATAAATATTAGAATCCTGATTATGTTTTTCACTAGAAAGACATTTCAAAAATATTCTGCTTTTGCAGGAAAAAAACGATGACCAGGATAACTTTCAACCTATAATTGGGTATCCAGACTTTTCAAGAACTAGAGTAAAATAAAGGCAAGTTCAGAAAAGCAGAAAATAAGTTAACCACCATTTAACATTCATCAATGGAACTTCCAAAAAGTATTCTTTAGGAAAAAGAAAAATGTTCCATTCAGACGGTCTGAGTTACAAGAAAGAAGAGTAAATAAAGAAGCAGATAAATAATGTAATTAAAGCTAAACATTGTCTATAGAAAATAATGTCAAATTTGTGAATTATTTTAAAATGAAGTTAAAATTATGGACAACAATATGTAAATCATGGGGAGTGGGGAAGGTGGCAATTAGGGTTAAAATGTGGTAAGGAGGGTGCCTGGGTGGCTCAGTTGATTGAGTGTCTGCCTTTGGCTTGGGTCATGATCCCTGGGTCCTGGGTTCAAGTCCCACAGGCTCTGCAGGGAGCCTGATTCTTCCTCTGCCTCTCATGAATGAATGAATGAATGAATGAATGAATGAATATCTTTTTAAAAAATAAAATATGGTAAGGATTTTGTACCTTTTCTAGAAATGATGATTCTAAGATATTGATTAACCTTAAATTTTGTTAAGTTGATTAAAAGAACACAAGAAGAATATATAGGTCCCAAATAAGAAAAGGGGATAAAACAGGAATGTCCCTCCTCTGACCCAAATCCTGCTATACATTATTTACAAGAGACATCCTAAAATAAAAGGACATGAAAATGCTAAAAGACAGAAAATGGGAAAAAAGATATCATTAGCAATACCAACTGAAGATAGGTAGAATAACCTTGTTAAAATAAGACAAAAGAGAACTAGGTAAAAGGCATTGCTAGGGTAAAAGAGAGTCATGACCTAACAGCTTCAATACACCAGCAATTCTAAACTTGTATGCACTTAATACATATAAATAAATACAGCAAATTTTGATAGAACTATAAGGGAGAAAGTATTAATCACCTTTCTCTAATATGGTAGGGTCAAGCCAATAAAATTAGTTAGATACTATTGATCTAAACAAATCTAAAACCTGAACGGACATGAAGAGAATACTCAACTTTAAAGTTAAAGAACAGACACGCTCTACAATCATACATGAAACAACTAAAGTGTTCATGTGCCAAACCATAAAAGAAGAGTAAATCAATTTCCAAGAATCAGTATCATATAACCAAGTTAGCAGATCACTATGCAATTCATTAATATAGAATTCACTCAAAAATGATAAAATGTAAAAACACCTATATTTGATGACTTCAAAACACACATTCAAATAATTTGTAGGTCAAAAACAAAATCAAAATGGAAACTTAAAACACGTAAAATAAAAAAAAAATGCAGACTTGTAAAACATGCTGCCAAAATAATAACGTGGAAGGAATTTTAGAGCCTTAAATGTTTACAACATTACAGAAGAAAATTTGAAAATCGGTGAGCTAAAATTTCAACTTAATATGACAGGATTGGAACTAGAATGAACCTACAAATGCAAAGAGAAGGAGATAATAAATATAAAAGCAAAAGTTAATGAAATTCAAAACGAGAAAAAAATCTCAAAGCTAAATTTGGCTCTTTGAAAAGACAAATAAAATAGGTAGAACTCTGAAAAGATTAATGAAGACAATGGGATGCAATATAAACAATATCCAGAAAGGGAGATCATAAATACAGAAAAAAATAAAATATAACAGAATACTATTAACCTTAAGGCAACACTTAGAAACACCAGATCTAGGTTTTACATGTAAAGTTCTACCTAACAGCCAAGAAACAGAAGATAACACTCTCATAAAAATGCTTATGGAGATCTTATATAGATAGATAGGGACATAGAGATATACGTATAAATATAGTCTGAAAGACAAATTCTCTCATGCTCTTTTATGAACAGTGCAAGAATCCATAAAAGCAAACCGACAAAAATAAAATAAATCTAGTTATAAATAAAAAAGCATCACAACCACCTTAAGTTATCCTAGCAATATAAGAGTGGTTTACCATCAGAAAATCTTTAAATTTTATTTATCATCTTAACAGAATAAAGGGAAAAAAATCACCTCAAGAAATTGATCTTCACAATAAATCTTCACAAGCTGGTATGCATTCTCATTTACAGTACATGTCAATTTGTACTACTCATATTTCAAGTGCTCGTGGCCACTTGTGGCTAGTGGCCACCGTATTAGACAATGCAGGACTAGAATTTCCAGGAGGATGCTAATACTGGGTGTATTTATCTTGTTCCTAATTTGAAACATGCTTCTGTCATTTCACTGCTAAGAAGGCTGTGTTCTGTAGGTTTTGGCAGATGTCTTTCATGGGGGAAGAGAAATTTTGTATTTTTAGTTTACTAAGTTTCATTATTAGTAAGTAATTTATATTGAATTTTGTTAAACATTTTAAAAATGAGTAGTACAAATTGACATGTACTGTAAATGAGAATGCATACCAGCTTGTGAAGATTTAGTACCAAAAAAAAGTAAAAAAAGGTAAAATATCTCATTAATAATTTTTATACTGATAAACATGCTGAAATAACAATATTGGGTTAAATAAAATAAAGTATATTATTAAAATCAGCTTCATTTGTATCTTTATATTTAATATGACTCTAAAAAATTTAAAATTACATGTTGCTCATGTTTCTACTAAACAAAAACGTAGACAAAATAAATATTGACTAGAAAGGAAGAAACAAAGCTATCATTAATCTCAGATAATGATTGTCTACACAGAAAAACAATATACAGAAAATTTTGAAGATTTTATTTATTTATTTATTTAGAGAAAGTGCACACAAGTGGGGGGAGGGAAGGAGATGGAGAGAGCAGACTCCCAATCTTAGCACAGAGCCGCCACAGGCCTCTATCTCAGGACCCTGAGATCATGACCTGAGCTGAAACCAAGAGCTGGACGCTTAACCAATGATCCACAATATACAGAGAATTTTAGAATCAGAACAAGTTTTAGCAAGGTGGCTAATAATTCTAAACATACTAACATGCAGAAAACATAATTTTCTTTTTCTTTTTTAATTTTATTCAGGGTGCCTGAGTGGCTCAGGTCATGATTCCAGGGTCCTGGGTTAGAGTCCCATACCAGGCTCCCTGCTCAGCAGAGAGCCTGCCTCTCCCTCTGCCTGTTGTTCTCTCTGCTGGTGCTGTCAAATAAATAAATAAAAACATTTTTTAAAAAATAAATAAATAATTTATTTTAGATTATTTATTTATTTATTTATTTGCGAGAGGGAGAGCACGAGTGGGCAGCAGAGGGAAAGGGAGAATCAGACTCCCCACTGAGCAAGGAGCCCAACGTGGGGCTCAATCCCAGGACCCTGGGATCATGCATGACCTGAGCCAAAGGCAGACACTTTGAGCCACTCAGGCACCCCAAAAATACATTAAAAGGATTATACACTATGATCAAGTGGGATTTATTCCAGGGATGCCAGGATGGTTGATATCCACAAATCAATCAAAGTGATACACCACATTTAATAAAATAAAGCATAAAAACTATGTTATATCCATAGATGCAGAAAAAGCATTGACAAGACTCAACACCCATTTATGATTAAAAACTCTCAACAAAGTGGGTATCAAAAGAACATACTTCAGCATATTAAAGGCCCACAGCTAACATCATACTCGACAATGAAAAATTGAGAGCTTTTCCTCCAAGATCAGGAAGAAGACAAGGATGCCCACTCTAGCCACTTTTATTCTACATAATATTAGAAGTCCTAGCCAGAACAGTAAGTCAAGAAAAAGAAATCCAAACAAGAAAGGAAGGAGTGGGGGCGCCTGGGTGGCTCAGTGGGTTAAACCTCTGCCTTCAGCTCAGGTCATGATATCAGGGTCCTGGGGTCAAGCCCTGCATTGGGCTCTCTGTTTGGCAGGTAGCCCGCTTCCCCCTCTCTCTCTGCCTGCCTCTCTGCCTACTTGTGATCTCTCTCTGTGTCAAATAAATAAATAAAATCTTTTTTTTAAAAAAAGGAAGAAGTAAAATTATCACTATTTTAGATGACATTATATTTTATATAGAAAATCCTAAAGAGGACATCAAAAAACTGTTAGAACTAATCAACAAATTCAGCGAAGTTGGAGAATATAAAAATCAATCTATGAAAATCTGTTAAATTTCTATACAAAATAACAAACTATCAAAAAGAGAAAAATACATATACATCAAAAAGAATAAAATAACTAGGAATAAATTTAACCAGGAGGTCAAAGATCTGTGCACTTAAAACTATAAGACATTGATGAAAGAAATTGAAGACAACACAAATAAATGGGCAGATAATCAGGCCCACGGGTTAGAAAAATTATTGTTAAAATGCCATATTACCCAAAGCTATCTATAGATTCAATGCAATATCTATCAAAATTACAATGACATTTTTCTCACAGAAATAGAACAAAAGTCCTAAAATTTTTATGGAACCACAAAAGACCCAGAATAGCTAAAGCAATCTTGAGAACAAAAAAGGTGGAAAAAATAATATGCTTCCTGATTTCAAACTATATTATAAAGCTATAGTGATCAAAACAATTATAGTGAGTAAATTGCAACATATGATATTGGCATAAAATGAGACATACAGATCAGTGGAACAGAACAAAGAGCCGAAATGGGTGAAAGGGAATGGGAGACACAGGCTTCCATTATAGAATGAATCATGGGAATGAAAGGCACAGTGTAAGGAATACAGTCAATGATATTCTAATAGTATTGTATAGTGACAGATGGTGGCTACACTTGTGGTGAGCATAGCATAATGTATAAACTTGTGAAATCACTCTGTTATACACCTGAAACTACTATAATATTGTGTGTAAACTACACTCAGATTTATTTTTAATTTAAATAAAAATAACAAAAATGACAAATAAAAAAACAGAGACTACCAGAAATGAACCATGCATGTATGGTCAATTAGTTTACAACAAAGGAGCCAAGAATATACAATGGGAAAAGGACAGTCTCTGGATTGGGAAAACTGGACAGGTACATGCAAAAGAATGAAACTGGACTACTATTTTAAACCAGACACAAAAAGTAACTCAAAATGGATTAGACTTGAATGTAAAACCTGAAACTATGAGACTCTGGGAAGAAAACACAGGCAGTAAACTCCTTAATGCTGGTCTTGGTGATGATCTTCTGGATTTGACACCAGAAACAAGAGCATCGAAAACAATAATCACAAGTGGGACTACAGCAAACCACAAAGGAAACCTTGATCAAGAAAATGAAAAGGCAACATACAGAATGGGAAAAAATATTTGCAAATCATGTATCTGATAGGGGGTTAACATCCAAAATATATAAAGAACTCCTATAACTCAAGAGCAAAAAACCAAATGATCCAATCAAAAAATGGGCAGAAGATCTAAACATTTTTTAAAGACATACAGATGGCCCACAAGTACATGAAAAGATGCTCAACATCATTAATGACCATGAAAATTCAATCAAAAGCACAATGAGATATCACCTCATAAATGTTAGAATGGCTATTATCAAAAAGACAAGAAAAGACAAGAAATAGCAAGTGTTCAGGATGTAGAGAAAGGGAATCCTTGTGTACTGTTGGTAGAAATGTAAACTGATACAGCCAATATGGAAAGCAGTATGGAGGTTCCTCAAAAAATTAAAACTAGAACTACCATATGATCCATCAATTTCATTGCTGGGTATTTATCTGAAGAAAATGGAAATACCAACTTGAAAAGATATCTGCACTTCCATGTTCATTACAGCATTATTCATGACAGCCAAAATATGGAAGGAACCTTCTATGCATCTGTTGGTGGATAAACAGGTGAAGAAAATGTGATTTGTTTTCATACACACACACACACACACACACACACACACACATTCAGCCATTTAAAAAAAGGAAGGAAATTCTGCTAACTGCAATAACATGAATGAAACTTGCAGTCATTATGCTAAGTGAATTGAGCCAGAGAGATAAAAACAAATACCGCATGCTCTCACTTAATGTGTAATCTAACAAAAAAATGAAATAAAAAAAAATTAAAAAAAATAAAAAGAAAATGAAATAAAAACAACTAAACTGATAGATTTAAAAAAAAAAAAAAAGATTAGTGGTAACCAGAGGCTGGCAGGGAGAGGAGGAAGCATTAGATGGGTGAAGGAGGTCAGAAAGTATAAAATTCCAGTTATAAAAGAAATAAGTCCTGGGGATATAATGTACAGCATGATAACTGTAGTTAATAATATTGTATATTTGAAAATTTTCTAAGAGAGTAAATTGTAGAAGTTCTCATCACAGGAAAAAATACTGTAATTATGTGTGGTGATGGGTGTTAACTAGACTTATTATAGTGATTATTTTGTACTATATACATATGTCAAATCATTATGTTATACACCTAAAATTAAAATAACATTATATGTCAATGAGATCCTAACAACAAAAAAAATTTTTAAGCACTACAAAGAAGAAACAGGATGGTCTTCTCAAATATTATGCTAAGCCATGCTGCCCCTTCAGGGAAAAAAATTACTCCTGATCCCTATTTTACACCACAGGAAAAAAAAATCAAATCGGATGGACTGTAGCTCTAAATGTGAAAGATAAAACAATTTCTAGAAAATAACAGGAGTAGGGACGCCTGGGTGGCTCAGTTGGTTAAGCAGCTGCCTTCGGCTCAGGTCATGATCCTAGCGTCCTGGGATCTAGTCCCACATCGGGCTCCTTGCTCGGCGGGGAGCCTGCTTCTCCCTCTGCCTGCCATTCTGTCTGCCTGTGCTCGCTCGCTCTCTCTCCCTCTCTGACAAATAAATAAAATCTAAAAAAAATAAAAAAAAAAAAATAACAGGAGTATCTTGGGAATGGGCAAAAATTTCTTAAACAAGACACAAAAGCATTAACTATAAAAGAAAAGATTAACAAGTTAAACTACATCAAAATTGGAATTTATGTTCATTAAAAGAGATATATAAAAGAATGGAAAGATAATCACACTGTGAGAGGGGATATTTGTAACCTATCAAAGAGCTCATTTCAGGAACATTTAAAGAACTCCTAAAACCAGTAAGAAAAGATCAACCCAATAGGGAAGCGGGTAAGAAACATGAACAAGCATTTTACAAAATAATACATCCAAATAACATATCTATGTTCAATCTCCATAGTAATAAGGGAAATGCAATATAAAACCACAATGAGGTATACTACACATCTACCAAGATGGCTAAAATTAGAAAGACTGACAAGTGGGTTTAAACATCCAAGTGATAGGTGGGGTGTCTGGGTGGCTCAGTCAGTTAAACGTCCAGCTCTTGATTTCCACTTAGGTCATGATCCAGGGCTGGATGTGGAACGTGCTTAAGTTCTCTCTCTCCCTCTCCCTCTGCTCATCTCCTCCTTTTCCCTCTCTTACAAAAAAATAATAATAATAATAAATCTCAGTGTTGGGTAGGATGTGGGAATATCTACTAAAGATGAACAGACACAAACCAACCAGCAATCTTTTTTTTTTTTTTTAAGCAGTCTTATTTCTAGGAATATACTCAACAGAAATGCAAACATATGTGCATCAAAAGACTTACACCAGAATAGTCACAGCTGCATTATTCATAAGAGTCTCCAAAGTGGAAACAACCCAAATGTCTATCAGTAGAAAAATATAATGTTCTACAGTGAAATACTATATAGCTATGAAACCGAACAAACTCCTATTAAACTCAACAACATGAATAAATCTCAAAAATACTGAGCAAAAGAAAAAAGAGAACATAAAATATATATTTTCATTTATACAAATTTCAGAATGAACAAAAGTGATATTGTTATAAGTCTATAGAATAAGGTACCTTTAGGGAAAAGAATGAGAGTAGTAATTACGAGGTAGTTTGAGAGGGGATTCTAGAATGCTAGGAATGTTCTGGGTTTTTTGTTTGTTTGTTTGTTTTAAAGATTTTATTTATTTATTTGACACAGAGAGAGATCATAAGTAGGCAGAGAGGCAGGCAGAGGGAGAAAGGGAAGCAGGCTCCCTGCCGAGCAGAGAGCCCGACTCGGGGCTCAATCCCAGGACCCTGAGATCATGACCTGAGCTGAAGGCAGAGGCTTAACCCTCTGAGCCACCCAGGCACCCCTGTTCTGGTTTTTTTAAAAATCTGGATAAAGGTTACATATCCATTATTTTGTGGTAATTCATCAAGTGACTTACCAACTTTCTCACAACCTGAAGGACTGATACGGTGCTTGCCTTTCCTTCACCTGACTCAGACTCTCTCAGGGTGGGAGAAGTGTCTAAGCACGGGTCATGCCTTGAGAACACCAAAAGGCAAATGAATCCCCCACTGTCATCTGAAGGTAGAGATATGCAGAAAACTGGAGAGATTCTTTGGAAAAATTAATACATTGAAAAGCTATCATATAAACTGGGGAATTCAGAATGCCAAAGTGTATGCCCAGAGCAGGATGTAAGAAGACCCTAAACTTTCACCCCTGGCTGACTTGAGGCTCAGTACAAGCAGGAAGAGAAAGTTAAGGGAGAACTGTAAATAGCCTTGCTAAGCATGAAGGAGTGTCCCAACAGAGTCAATATGCAAAGACTGAGGAAACTGGGGTTGTCTGGGGCAGGGGGGGAGGTGGGTAGGGAGCTCCAGGTATTCAAGGAGATCTCTGCCGAAATACTAGCTGACCACAAGCTAAAGAAACAGATGCTTCAGAGATCACCAAGGGCAAAGATCCCAAAATAAGCCCATATAGCTATGACCAGCTGATTTCAGAAAGGGGTGCCAAGACCACTCAACAGAAAAATAGTCCCTTCAACAAACGGTGTTGGCACCACTGGACATCCACATGCAAAAGAAGGATGTAGACTCCTCCTCGCACCATATACAAACTCACAAGAGACCAGCGATTAAGACATAAGAGCCAAAACTACAAAATCCTTAGAGCAAAACACAAAGCAAATTTTCATGACCTTGGGGTTTCACAGATACAACCCCAAAAGCATAAGCAACAGGAGAAGACATAAACTGGACTTCATCAAAATTAAAAATTTTATGAATCAAAGGGCATTATCAAGAAAATGAAAAGGGAACCTACAGACTGAAGAAAATATTTGCAAAACATATATCTGATATGTTTTGCAAATATTTGATAGGATATAGCTTATGGACCTTTGGGGTATATATCTAAAAGCGGAATTAAGAAGATACACAAATAGGGACACCTGAGTGGTTCAGTCGGTTCGGAGTCCGCCTTCAGCTCAGGTCATGATCTCAGCCCCGCATCAGTCTCCCTGCTCAGTGGGGAGTCTGCTTCTCCTTTTCCCTCTGTCCCCCACCACTGCTTGTGCTCTCTCCTTGCTCTCAAATAAACAAACAAAATCTTAAAAAAAAAAAAAAATTCACAAATAGCTAACAAAGCACATCAGAGATGCTTAACATCATTAATCATTAAGCATTAGGGAAATACAAATCAAAACCACAATAAGATACCACCTCATACCCAGTAGGATGACTATAATTAAAAACACAGAAAACAAGTATTGGTAAGGATGTGGAGAAATCAGAACCCTCCTACATTGCTGGTGGGAACGTAAAACGGTACAGCCTCTGGGGAACACAGTTTGGTGGTTTCTCAGAAACATTAAACTTGGAATTGCCATATGATCCAGCAATTCCACTCTTACGTATGTGTCCAAAAGCACAGAAACCGGTAACTCAAACAAATGTTTGTACCCAAATATTCATAGCAGCACTCGTCAGGAAAGGTGGAAACAACTCAAATGTCCATTAACAGATGAATTAGCAAAATGTACTCAAGACACACACATGGAACATTATTCAGCCGTAAACACGAAGCAAGCTGGGAATCGTTATGCTAAGTAAAAGAAGTCAGACAAAAGAGGCTACGTGTAGTATGCTGCCATGCGCAGGAAATACTCAGAATAGGTAAATCCAGAGAAACAGAAAGCAGATTGGTGGTTGCCAGGGGCTGGGGCAAGGCCAAATAAGGAGTTACTGCATAATGGGTATGGAGTTTTCTTTTGGAGTGATGAAAATGTTTTGGAATGTGATAAAAGTGGTGGTTACACAACACTGTGAATGTACTAACTACCACTGAATTGGACCCGTTAAAACGGGTAATTTATGTCTGCTTATGTTAAAATGAATTCCACCTCAATTTAAAATCAAAACAAAATAAAACCTGTGACCTGAATTGGAGAGCCAAAACCACACTCAATCCCATTTTTTCCATTGCCTCTCACATCCCATATGGCAATGAGTCAAAGCAGGTTCTGCCTCCATTTCAGAGGATGACTCTCTCCTCCTCCTTTTCCTTGCCACTGTCCCTGCCTTAATTCAGGTCTGTTGCTTCTTACCCGCTAATTACAACAGTGTCCCAGGTAATCTAGTTGCCAACAATATTGTTCCCCATTAACCTGTTCACTGAATTGCTGCCACATCCATCCTTCCAAAATGCTCATCTAATCAATTTTTCTGCTCAAAATCCTTCCATGTCTCCACATGGCTTTTAAGATAAAGTGAAGTACCTTATCCTAGCACAAAAAAGTCCTGTTTAGTCCCCTCCTACCTCTGGTCTCATCGCCTGTCATTCATTCCCTGTCTCTCCTCCAATTACATATAGGACATACTCTTCTACTTCAAAGATCTATATTGTTTAAGGGCTCTGTACCTCTAACTGGGAAATACTTTTCCAAGTGAGTAACTTCCCTCAAAGATTCAACTAAATGTATCATCCTCTAGAAAGGGTTATTCCCCAGCTCCCAATTGACTACTTTCACATAAAATAAGCACTTATCAAAGAACATACCACACTGTAGTGTAATTGGCTTACTTCCCTATAGACTAGATAATCCCCTAGTAGATCCTGACAGCAGGGGCCATGATTTCACCATATTTATACCTCAAGTACCTCTCTCAGCAAATGTTCAATTCAGCCATTTGCTCAAATCAAACATAAAATAACTCATAGATCTGCTCAACCTTTTTTTTTTTTTTTAAGATTTTTATTTATTTATTTGACAGACAGAGATTACAGGTAGGCAGAGAGGCAGGCAGAGAGAGGAAGGGAAGCAGGCTCCCTGCTGAGCAGAGAGCCCGACGTGGGGCTCGATCCCAGGACCCTGGGATCATGACCTGAGCCGAAGGCAGAGGCTTTAACCCGCTGAGCCACCCAGGCGCCCCTCTGCTCAACCTTTTGATACTTGATCATTATTAGTCTTCATAGCTGGCCAATATCTGAGAGAATAATTAGCAACTTGTTTGTGCAATATTTCTGTTAAGTAATCCATCCTCAAACTAATTAAACAAGAGCTTCTTGATTAATGCATTTAATGCATGAAAGAATATTTTCTAATCCTTCTTATTAAAAACTTACTCTAAGTCAATTTAAAGAAATACAAATTTTCTTTTTTTATTAAGTAAAGACTATAGACAAGGTAAAAATCCCTTAATTAGTTTTGAGATGAAAACCTATATATAAAAATTTAGCTAACTGTTCTCTCCCTCACTAGAAATACACAATCAATCTTGGCCTTTAGACATACAGTTTTGCTCACTCCTATACCACTTCCTATCAATTCCCTTAGTCACACTGCCCTGAGTTCTTAGGCTCATGAAAGCATTTGGTTTGGTTGATATTAGATAATGTGCTAGAAACCAGATTCTTTCAGACTATTTTCAGAGAAAATTGAAATTTGAAAGAATTGTTCAATTGTTCCTGCTGAAACACCTGATATCAGAGAATGCTTTGATGATCTAAATTTCAATAGACCCAGGTAAACCCAGGTAAGTGGGAATATATCTCTAGACTGCCTTGATGATTCTGAAATATCTAAAATTTATAAATACTTCCTATAAAATAGTACCTGAATGACAAACTATAGTCATGTGTTTTCATTGTTGACAGGGTAATTTTTACTCTGTTTTAATCCAGTCTAATTCTGCCCACATAGTAACATCTATAGATTCCCAACACCTAAAAAAATGAAGCACCATTATTAACTTACTTATTTTTCTTATAGTCAAGTCTGATTTTCCCTAGGGCTATTTCTGCTGACCCAAAGCATGTTCTCCATTTTCATTAAGTTTATAAATTCACAGAAAAGACCTCAGGCAAATATTTTCTCAATGCCAACAATCCTTGCACTTTGCCTAATTAACTCATTTGTTTTAGGTCTTACAGGGCTGGAATCTGCAATTACTATTTCCATCTCTACACTGGCTGCTAGAAAGCTCTCAGTGAATTTATGGCCCACTTCTAGACTTCCTTAGCAGAGTCTGGGTATTATTCTCATTCTGGGCTCCATCTTACCCTTCTCAACCTCTCTCCTTTGCCACAATATATATTTAATTTTATTTTGTCTCACTGGATATACTTTTGTAAGCTACCTTTAACCTCCTCTGGAATATATCCTTAAAAAAACCACATATATGCGCTTAACTAATTATTAGCCAGTCTGCTTCTGGGCTCCCAAATGTTACAGAAGCCAGACATAATCAGACTTACTCCACAGCTGTTCAACAATCCTTATGTTCATTCTTGGTTGATGACATATCCATTCCTCACATAAACCACTATATATATATTTTTTTTCATTCTCTTAGAGCCGCTATAATTTATCTCACTATCAATAAGTCACATCTCTATCTAAATTTCAGAGATGATAGAGTCAATCGATTAAATTCCTTCACTCCTCCCCACGGCCCATCTTAAAATTTCTAAATTATAATCTCAAGCAAAAGAAAAGTCTTCTATCTGGGTTCTTAATGCTAAAACTTTGTCAATTTTTTTTTTCCATGGATTTGCTGTATCTCATATAGTTAATGGTATCCACTCAGCTGGCTCCTTCCTTCACTGCAGACATTTTATTAAGAACATTTTACTCTCAGCCACTGTCATTTTTTGGGCACTGCCAGAGGTTTCTAAGGTGCAACTAGAACAGAGAGGGATTTGGAATTAGAAACTGGAAGGTGGTGAACCAACAGTAGGTGGTATGGAAAATTTAGTGGGTAAAGACAAACGGATAAAACCCTGAGAGGCAACAGGGAACAACTGGGCAAGTGGTTGATATCAGGAAATGTCACCATATATTAGCAGCTGCCCCAACAGGGCACTGTCAATAGCACACATCAGAAAGACTCAGTCTCTGTGTCCCAGGGACTTAACAAGGCTTAGGTTTATCAAAGCAAGCACTCCACATAGAGAAATAAAATGTTCCAGGCTCCTGAATTAGAGTGTGAGGTGGGGAACCAATGATTAGAACAAAGCAGTATACCAATTATAAATACTGAACAATCGTCAGATTTGCACTGTCTCTCCTGCTGAATCCCCCAATATTGAAAAGGAACCCTATAAATCCTCCCTATAGTCTGACTTGGTCCCAGAGGCTGAGCTGGGGAAGGGGTGAGTGTACTAGTGGGAGTCAAGCGGAACAGATGACAGAAAATGATCACCCACATGACATGCAAGATAATAGGAACTCTAAATGTAGGAGGACAATTCAGGAGTCTACTGTAGTAAAAACAACAACAAACAACTCCTTAATAAGCGTATAAACTGTATCAAAGGCATATGCATTTACAAATACATCCTGAAACTGTGAGAGAGAACGAGTACTAACACATGCATTGGGGGGTGACACTCCACTGAAATGGCTCTCTCCCAATATTACCAATGATCTTTATACTCAGCAGCCAAAAAAAACCTAAAATTGTGCTTGCATGGCACTATAGACCAAATGAAGTAAATGTCTCTCTCCAACTTGCCTTTAGAGGGAACAGCTACACCAAACTATAACCATGAAAAAAAAAGATGTGTCAAGTTACCTTTTTGGTACATGGTTAATGTCCATTCGCCATCTCTTGCTCACTAAGAATTGTTATGTCTCTCTCATTGTCTCAATATAGTTGTAAATCTGTAGACTTTGATACAGATATAAGAAGGTTTTTTTGTTTTGGGGGGTTTTTTGGCTTTGTTTTTGTTGTTGTCGTTGTTGTTGTTTTTTATGTGGAACCATTACTTTGAAATGTTCCGTGCTTTTCTGATTCATGACTAAGTTGCAGATTTTCTGGGTCCCATCTTGGTCCTAGAGATACAAAGTAACTGTATACCTGTTTGAGATGGAAAACCCTCTCAGATAAAGTTTAACTTCTCCCAGCCTGAAAAACTGTTTACCACCCTTGTTCAGAGCCCAACAATAACAGCTAACACTTTGCAAGCCCTGCCCCACATGATTTATTATATGTTAACTCATTCAGTCCTCAGTCAGGGTTCTTAACTGGAACCACTACAGGCAGAAAATTACCTTAGTGGCTGTTTTCACAAATCTCCCAAGGATGGTTCAAAACTAGTGCCATTCCAGACGCACAAAAGAGAAGTCATTACTTAAAATAGATGCCTTAGGTCATTAGGGCTGAGTTTTCTCAAGAAACCCCAGTTAAGAAAGGCTACAAGTCAACAACCCCAGTAGGTTAGTTATATTAGCATCTGCATTTGACATTTGAAGAAACAGGCAGAAATGGAGTTACTTGATCAAGTTCACAGAGCTAGTAAGTGGGAGAACCAGGATTCAAATCCAGGGTGTCTAGCTCCGGAGTCCTTACTAATTCACTAAGTCCAACCCTGTTGCTCTGAATCCATTTAGCTCATCGTCCATGTGTAGACCATGCCTCTGAACTTATCCTTAAGGATTCACTTCTTTGTAACTATTTTGCATGAGTATATTTTCTTCAAAACAAAACCGAAAGCCATTTTAAATAAGGACCACAACATGGGGCGCCTGGGTGGCTCAGTGGGATAAGCCTCTGCCTTTAGCTCAGGTCATGATCTCAGGGTCCTGGAATCAAGCCCCGCATCAGGCTCTCTGCACAGCGGGGAGACTGCTTCCCCTTCTCTCTCTGCCTGTCTCTCTGCCTACTTATGATCTCTCTGTCAAATAAATAAAATAAAATTTTAAAAAATTAGGACCGCAACAAACTTTCCTTGTATTCCCATAGCACTAAGCCCATACACACACACACACACACACACACACACACACACACACACAAAGAATCTTCAGTTGATCACTGCAATTGATAACAGCCATAAGAAATTAAGAAACAAAGAGTGAATTTGAGTGAGACCAAGTTACTTGATATAAGCCTGGCTGGAGCCAAAACCTATAGTCATCAATCATTACAGACACACTAATATGTGCATACGGAACATAATGAAGTTTGGAGATTAATATATGGACAAGATTGACATAGCATAGACATATCTACAATCAACAATTTTCAACTCTTTATATAATTATGAAGGTTGCTGCTTCAGCAATTCTATTCCTCTTGATAGTTTCTAATATTCCCAGACAGATACCCTCAAGTACACAGAAAACAGCAGAGGGCAGAGAGGTGATCTAGTTAAACATAAAATCTCTAGCAATCTGTTGGGGCTCTCTTTTGGAATATACAAACCTAAATTAAAGTTTAACAGGGCAGAAGAGAAAGGAAAATAAATTATTTCCACCACAACTGAAGGATGCCATACATAGGAAAACTTGAATTATCATATTACCATTGCTAATAAATTTGTAAATCCTCTACTTGCCCAAGAATTTTCTTCAATTTGGGGGCTGGGGGCAGGAGGGGTATGTGACCCAGAATATAAAAACCTTCCAGTATTTTCAACTCTAAAGCAGAGAGAATAGAGACATTTACGGCACCACCTCCCAGTGTTTCTACCCGAAGGTTATAAAGACAAACGAAATAGAAACAAAGGTAAGACTTGGCAAGTGGATGAGCAGGTCATTCTACAGCTGGTGAATATTTCATTACAATTACTTGATACCTTTCTTCTTTTTACTTAAACACTGATCCATTACAAAACCTAATTTTATAGATCCTTGAACATATTTTATTTTGACTAGCAATACTTAGAATACCTTAATATTTTAAATATTTTAAATAAATTCACAACAAAATCAGGAGACATTAATTAAACAGAGTATATTTACATAACAAGATGGAAATTTCATTCTTAACTCTTTGTTAAGTATGCAAGGTAATCTACCTAAGACTTTATTACAAGCAATAATTACTCAGTGGGAACTTGAACTTCTAGTAGTTCTTTGTCCAATGCTTCCAAGTCCCTGTAAGCCTACAGGAGAAAATACTACTTCACTTGATATCACCAAATAGAATAAAATATTAAAGTCTGAAAAATACTTTTACTTTCTTAGGGCACTTAGCCAGGCTTCTGTTTACTGGTAAAGATTTCACTTTTCTCCTTGTGAAGCCAGAAAAGTTAAGCCCATATTTAATGGATATTTCTTGCCTTTTTCCCATCAAAAGCAAACATCATTCTACATTTCACCTGTGGTCTAATTTTAGAGCTATGTTTAAGTGCCTATTAAAAGTCTCAAGCAGTTTGATAAAACTAAATTAAATGTCTACTCAAAAGATAATGTTTACCATTTCTTTAAAACCATATAAATTAAACTACCTGATGGAATGTTAAATATTTAAGCTTAAAACATCATTACCACAATTCCAATGTATTAAAATTTAACATACAAGACCAACAGCAAACATTAGTCCTAGACATCTCTTATTCAATCCAAGAAGTTACTCCAAAACCCTATTCAATATTATGTTACAAAAGCCAAATGTAAATATAAGTTAAAAATCCCAGAATGGAGACCAAAACCAGTACTCTTGAAAGAAAACTACATATAACTGATTCTACTCTGGGAGGCTTTCACTTGGAAGGTTGTCTCTATTGCATGCAAACTATTGCCCAATATAATTCTTCAGTTTTGTGGGTTTTTTTTTTAATTTTGTAAGTTTTTTTTTAATTTAAAACACCAGAGCATATGTTTTAAGTATTTAAGTGTTCAAAGGTTTGCTATTTCATCTTCATATAATTTTGTTTAAAATATATCTTTTAAAACTACATAGTTGTTTTTTTTTTCCAAACCATATAATTAAACAAGGAAACCGTATACTCTGCTATTAAATTATCCTGGAAAAACTCTGTGACCTCACTTTATGGCTGCTAAAACTACTCTGTACAAGTTTGAATAGCCTTATTTCAAAACCAAAAGTAGCTGTTATTGGACAACTGGATTTCTCAATAAATTTCAATTTCACTCAATAAATGATTCCTGAATGTCTACTAAACATAAGGTACCATGAGAGATTCTGTAGGGCATTCCAAGTGAGAAAGCAAGAATTTTCCACCTTTAAGACGCTTATGGTAGGGGCGCCTGTGTGGCTCAGTGGGTTAAAGCCTCTGCCTTCGGCTCGGGTCATGATCCCAGGGTCCTGGGATCGAGCCCCGCATCGGGCTCTTTGCTCAGCAGGAAGCCTGCTTCTCCCTCTCTCTCTCTCTGCCTGCCTCTCTGCCTACTTGTGATCTCTGTCTGTCAAATAAATAAATAAATAATCTTTAAAAAAAAAAAAAGAAGCTTATGGTATAGGATAAACATTTTCTTAACATGTAATGATAACAGCAAACATCTATACAGTACTGGGCACTGTGTTAAACATGTACTAACTTACTTATTCCTTACAGCAGCCCTGGGAGCTGGTTACTATTACTGCTCACAATTCATAAATGGGGAAAATGAGGCTCAGAGATGTCAGGTAATCAGCTCAAAGTGCAGGAGCCGTAACAGATGGAACTGGGATGTGAATTCAGGCAGTGCAACTCCAGAGACCTTCCTTATAACCACTCCGGCCTTGCTGACCCGAAGAAATGTTTAACATAGGGTGTGGGTGGGAGCAAAAAACTGCCACCAAAAAAAAAAAAAAAAGTCTTGAGTTTCCAAAAGCAGATCACGTCTAATCAGGCAGAACTTAAAATGTGGCCCAAGGACAGGTAAGTTTCAGGGGGAAAAATGAAGTGGGAATTCTAGGTAAAGAGGGTATGGAAGAAAGAGCAAGGGGCTATGTGGAAATATTATTATTAAAAGTATGAGTCAGTAGTTGGCTGGAACAAGAGGAAGCCACTAAAGATTTCTGAACTGAAAGGGAATATCTGAATGAGACTAACTGCATGACTGGGAAGGAGGAAGGTAGGCTTGGATGCTGGGTGGTCCATCCATATGGTGTCTCCCACAAATAGTCCAAAGAAGCAGTAGTCACCTGGGCTGTGGTGGTGATAATGGGGACGGGAGGCAAAAAGGGGGGAAAAAAAAAAAAAAAAAAAAAGAAGAAAAAAAAGGGGGAAAAAAAAAAAAAAAAAAAAGCAAGACCAGAATCCGAGAATAAGAGATAAGAGAATCAGAGATAAAGCCAGTGTCTGCTGTGGTCCAGGCAGGGGGACTTGGGGACAAGCATGTGGGAGGCATACGAAAGTGGATGCCAAGGTGACTAAGCTTTGGAGCCTCGATGACAGGAACACCAGGGCACTCATGCATAGAAGCTATGCACTTAGGAGGAATTCAAACAAAATCTGAGGCCATTAGTCAGCTCCACTGGCAATGGGAAAGAGACCCAAGGTTGAAGATAAGGACTCGGGGTCCTCTGCACACCGTAGAGTTCAAGAACTGGCAAATGCTTCAGCAAGAAGTTGACAGAAAGAAGCAGAACAAAGGAGATGACTTTTATACCCACACCTAGCTTGAGGGAAGGAAGGTAAATAGCAAGAAAGGAGACAAAAACAGCAGAAATAGACCACCGGAGCAGTGCACTGTCAGTCAGCAAGGAGCCCAACAGCAAGCTCAGCCAGGTCTAAAAGGAAAGGAGTCAGCGTCCACGTTGTCCCAAAGAACTAAGGACCTGAATTCCTTTCAACATTTTACATTCCAAATAAATGTATTATTTCTAAAATCTTACAAAGCCTAATCATGTACATACTGATGTTATCCCCTAAAGTCAACAAAGAAAATGAATCTAAAGTCTACGAAATACTACAGAACTGGAACTCCTCACCCTGGAGAAGGTAATAGGATGCCCCCAGTAGAGGAAGCCACAGCATAAACAACGAGGAAGGCTCCCTGCAATGATAATTGTTCTCAATGCTAGGCAATTTACAATACTATTTCATATTAAAACTGTACTGTGGCATGAAATAGAAGATTCATAGGACTTCACAGAAGTTTCACACTTGCCTCAAATCTCTCCTAGTTTGACTCCCCAATTTCCCCCTGCCTTTGTCTTCCCTGTCCCCAAGATCTCTGTCCTCAGAGCCTTAGGATTCAGCACAGTAAATGCCGAGCAGAGAGGAAGGTAGGTGGTACAATCAAAGCACAGAAGAGGAGACTTTCCCCAGGCTTAGGGAATCAGAGGCAGCTTCTCAGAGCAGTGATACAACCTTTAACTTGGGACACAAAAATAATAAATGCCAAAAATGTACATAAAACTCTCAAATTTCATTTACACCCTCAAGCTATAATAGATTTGGGAAGGAATTAAACTAAAAGCATGATGGTGACAAAACAGTGCTTGCATTTAAAAGAAGCTGACAGATGTTTTGCTTTTTATTTCGGTACTATTGACTGTACTTCCTGTTCTTCATATATAAGAGGCATATGAGCATCTTTTTGAATTCACTAAGTCCTTTATAATTAAAGCACATTTAACCTCACAGCGCTGTTCAAAGATAGTTGACAGTGGGTTCTGGAGACTCACATGCTAACTATATTTAGCCTGGGGTTAGTTAGCCTAGTTACAGTATGATATTAATGACCCCATCACTCCGAAGCTCCTATGCTCTGGTAAGTTTCACTTTTCTGTGGAGGAAACCTGGCCAGTTATCTTCAGTTGTGCTGCAGACGGTCACAATGTGGATTTAGTCACAAAGAGTGAGAGAGAATATCCACATAACAGTGCCATCCGGATAACAGAAACAGCTTTCCAACACATCACCCCACTTCTACTCTTTTTCCTCTATAATCCAGTTCTCCCCCAGCTGCCCCTATGAGCTTTTAAAAAACATCTATTAGAATGTATTGCCCCCTCCACCCCATGTCCAACTACAATCCTATACTAGAGTTCTCGTCACAGGGTCATAGGAACTAAACTACCACAGGGCCCTACCGTATCTGACCCCGGCTCACCTCTGAGCTCCCGTCTCATATCTCTGTCCACCTGCCTGCTCGTGCCCAGCCACCCTGGCCTCCCTTCTGTTCCTTGAACAAGTCACGCTCCTCCCACTACATTGCCTTCGTACTCCCTGTGCCCTCTGCCAGCATGTAGGGATAGACACACAGCCCCCACCCTCGCGGGTAAAAATTTCTGAGTGACATATCCAGTCAAAAGAAAGAACAATCAACCATATAGATATTGCATGAGGCCCTGCGTGATATGTGCAAAGTAGCGAATGCGTGACTGTCTCCGTAGAACACCGTACTAAGCTCAGGGAAAATTGACATGTATGCTAATAAGCCGTACCTTTCCATGAGGGACCTTAAATTATTAGTAACAACCCAAAAGCCAACAAACACTGAAATCTCAGCTATTGCATTCAGTGTGCTTCTACGCCTAGACAAACCAACGAATCTCCACAAAATTACCACAGAAATAGTGACCAAAATAAGAATAATAATGTAAGAATAAGGTAAGAACGCTCCAAACAACACCGATAAATTTCGATGCCAGTGGTGTTGTGCCACAGGACTAATCAAAATGATCAAGAGGGTCAGGTGGTGGTGGTGACGGTCACCTATCAGTGCCACTGAACTGTACCCTTAAAACTGGTTAAGACGGCAAATGTTATGTGATGGGTAGTTTACCGCAGTTTCAAAAGGGGGGGGGCGAGGAGTAGGGAAAATTTAAATATACTTTTAAGACTAAAAAACCTAGACCTCCTTGTCGTGAAAAGCATACAAGCTAAGGACATGATCTAAGCCTATTAAATCATGTAAGATACAGTAAGAACATGCAACTGTTCACTAAATTAGTTACTAGAACTAAAGGGGGAAGAAAGAAGATAGACCATCAAAAGAAGAAATACAATTAGTTTTAACACGTTTATCTTCATTAAAACCCAAAGGTTCACATTAAAACCAGACACTCTTTCCACCCATGAAATCAGAAAATTAGCAAAATTAGTAAAAGATAATGATGCAAGTACTCGCATGTATCGTTAGTGCAAATACAGTCAAGAACTTTTTCTTCTTCTGAAAAGCAATTGCCAGTATTTATTACGAGTCTCAGAAATGTCTGTACTCTTTTGCCCAGTAATTTCATATCTGTGAAATAACCCTAAGGAAACAATCCTAAATGCATAAAAACATCAATGTACAAATATGAATGTTCATTTAAGCACTATTTATAAGAATGAAAAAAAATGAAATGTCTGGCAATGAAAATAAGTAAATTCCGACTCATCCACATGTTTTTATATATCAAGTAAAAATATTCCTGAAGAACCTGTGATAACATGGGGAAATGTGACATTAAAAAATTATGGGAAGTTAAAAAAAATTATGGGAAGTTGTATATACCAGGTATAACTTCAAATATTTTCAAATATGAACAAAAATCTGTTTAGGATTTTTTGCTCCTTTTCTATGGGTGAATTTATGTCACTCTAACGGTTGGGGGACAAATAAGGTTAACTTGGCAACAGATTAGTTCAAATTTATACCTGGGAGGAGAGAATAAAGGAAATTGTGAATTCTTAAAACATCCACCCAGCTATCTTATTTTCCACATTAAGTTCCTGGTACCCTAGGATCAGGAGCTATGTCAGACTTCTTGATCTCTAACATCTAACACGTAACTAATCAACATATAGTAGTTGCTCAGTTTGACTATCTAAGAACATCTACCCATTTAAATGACAGAGTACAAAAATGTACACACACACACACACACACACACACACACACAATTAGTATTTTTCAACAATCAGGAACCAGTCAATCAAGCCAAAAATCTGGGATTCTATGTAGTATTTGATTGACTAAAAATAAATGCTACCAACAATAAGTGACTTTTTTTCTAAATTCTAAAGTTTTTTTTTTTAATTTATTCATTTGACAGACAGAGATCACAAGTAGGCAGAGAGGCAAGCAGAGAGAGGGGAAGGGAAGCAGACTCCCTGCTGAGCAAAGAGCCAGATGCGGGGCTCAATCCCAAAACCCTGAGATCATGACCTGAGTGGAAGGCAGAGGCTTTAACCCACTGAGCCACCCAGGCGCCCCTTTTCTAATTCTAGAGAAAGTGGTAGAAATGGTTTCACAATGAAGACAGGTTTTAATTCAACTGCTGAAGGACTGATCAGGTTTGGCTGGGTGAAGAAGCTGGATAGCAGTTCAAGAGAGAAATGGCCCAACCAACGGCCATAGTGAGAGTCTCTGCATCCCCTAAATGCTAAAGTTCCCAAAAGCTCTTCCTTCAGCTCTCTGCTCTTCCTTTGCACACACTTCCTGAATCATCACCTCTCTTCTCATATCCTTGTTTATCAGCATGAGGATAACAGCTTCCCAGTCGGTATCCTCAATTTCAGAATTGTATCCCAGTCTTGAGGCTCAAACATGAATGCTCACTGGCCACCTCCATTTGGAGATTTGTGTCAAACTCAATATGCTTAAAGGTGATTTAGTCTTCCATCTGAGAACCTGTTCCTCCTGTATTTCCCATTTCTGTGAAACAGAATCACTCTCTACCTAGAAAAACAAGTTATTCTTAATTTATCCCTTGCCTACACCCACATCCATCAATTAACAAGACAGGAATTCCTAAGTCTATCTTAAATCAGTCTCTTCATTCCTATCTCTAAAACTTCTGCCCTAGTTCAGATCCACATTAGCTCTTGCCTACATCCTGAAATTGCCTCCTACTTGATTATCTTGCCTTCAGTCCTGTCTCATGGATCCACTTCAGAGATCAGCTTAAAAGTCACCTGTCGGGCTGGTCTTGCCTGCTCCTCCACACCGCTTAGATTAAGCTGTGACCCATCACACCATGATCCCCTACCTCTCCTCTCCTAACAGGTCTGAAATGTGCTGTAACGGCTGTCTTCCTTACCAAGTCAACTCCTGCACAAGAACAGACTGTCTCTCTTACACCATTCTGCTTAGTTAAAATGATTTAGTGCGCAGGGTCTAGGAAATGACTGTTAACGATTGCCTGGGCCCTATATCTTCAAACGTGAACCTATACACTTTTTCAAATGTACGTGGATGCTTTTTGTGATTGATACTGTATCAACTTCAGTCTCACTGCAAGAAATGATACATTTTTGTCATGTCTTTTCTTAATTACCATATACGAAAATCACAAATACCTGTGAATTTTTTTGGCATTAGGAAAAGGTTTGCATACTTGGAAATATGAAGATAAATAGATTAGGAAGAAAGTAGCCTAACAAGATAGAGTGAAATATTTAACAACAGAAAGCACTCTTGAAATAATATGGACTAGAACAGAGATCAGCTTATAAAACCTCATGGTTCTTTTTATTATTATTCAGAATTTACAGAAACCATTGGAAATCCTAATAGCTAACAAAGGAGACATATCCAACCATAAATCACTATGAGCAGTACCAGTCAGTGCTATACTGAACCAGAGTAGAATATCCTATCTCTTCCACCTAAGTTTGCCCTCGAGTTAACTACTTAAGGTCTTTGGGGGAAGAGAATTCAGAAGACTAGTTACATAAGTATGCATGAACAACCTCAGACACCAATTAAAAATAACTTTAATAGATAAACCCAGACAATAACCTACACTAAACTCTAGCAAATGTAGTAGAAAATTTTGGGAAGAGTTCCTTTCAACTTGTGGTACCTAGAGATAATTAAAAGTTTGGTAACTCAACTAAGAAGGGAACTAAAAATAGATAATGTTACCTTTTCTATTACTCATTTCTTCATTTATCACCTCAGATTCAAAACAATAAAGGATATTCTAATTAAACACATTCTGAGTATGCTCTGATCATCTGGAGAAAATACATTCATTAAATGTTATCAGAACAACAGGAGCTACCTGCAGAAAGGTAAAGTCGGATCTACTCAGTGAACCAAAATAAACTCCAAAGAGGTGGAAAATTCATATATAGAAAAAAATGAAACTGACAGCTAAAGAAAATATAACTTCCTTATACCTTGGGAGGAGTATAGAGGTCTTTCTGACTCAAAATATTTTTTCATAAAAGGAAACTTGGATGAATTTGATTCCATATAAATAAAAAACCTCTGCATGGCAATACACATACACACAGACACATACAAAATCAAAAAACAAATGTCAAACTGGGAAAAATACTGGCTACTCTCTCTTATCACAAAGCCTAACAACAAAACTCATTAGAAATGGGCAAAAAATATGAACTGGTAATACATGGAAATAAAAATAAATATGAAAAGCTTAAAGTTATTCATAAGAAATATGCAAATAAAAACTACTCTGAGATACAATTTTCACCTAACAGATGGACAAAAATCCAGAAATTCATTAGCATACTCTAATGACAAGCCAGTAAGAAAACAGTACTCTCAACCATTGTTAATGGGACCCTAAATTGGTACAAACCTCATGTATGGCAATGTGACAATATTCCTCAAAATTACAAATATTCTTTGACACTGCAAGTCTACTCTTGGAAATTTAAATTATGAATAAACTTACAAAGATAGGAACTGACATATGTACAAGGTGACTCATCACAGTATTAGCAAAAGACAGCAACCTAAATATACGTTAATTTGAAACTGGGTAAGTAAAAGATTGTATATAAATATAATGCTGAATTATGCAATTGTTAAAAAAAGAATGAGGAAATAGTCTATCTACTATGTGAAAAAAGAAAGGGACAAAACAGTGTGTGTGGTGTGCTACCTTTTGCATAAAAAAAGTGAAAAAATAAAAATATATATTCTGAATTGCTTGAATATATAAAATGTCTGAAAGAACAATTAAGAATTTAATCATGGCTGCCCAGAGCTGGGTTAGGAAGGTAGACACTACTGGGTGCATTTGGAACAGAGGTTATCAGCAATACTTTGCAATATATACTAGTTATAAATCTATTAAAAATTTTAAAAATAGCTTTTGGCAACTACAATGCTAGAAAGATTTCAGCCAGGCCAAGGACATCGGATTTCATCATCCTCCTCCTCTTTGACCTTTCTCTGAAAGCTCAATAAAATAGTTGATTAAAAAAAAATTTTTTTTAAGTAAACAAAACCTCTTCACTTTAAATAAGCACTAATTTCACAGAGGAGAAAAATAAGGATATCAATATGAATAAAACCATACACTCCAATGTATACTATTTCTGAGAGTAGATACTTTTCCTGCGTGTTCAGTTGGCCACTGTATAGTACATAATTAGTCATTGATGCAGTGTTCAACGATTCATTAGTTAAGTGTAACATCCAGTGGGCATCACAGCACGTGCCCTCCTCCATACATGGTGATGGGGATTGAGGGGATAAACACTTTTCAAGCAGCCCTCCATAGTGCTTTGGAAGTAATGGCTGAAACCGAAAGTGAAGTTGATTTTAATATAAACATAATCCCATTTCCAGAAAGTAGTTTCTAAATGATTTGGCTAGCTGTGTTATCCCTAGAGTAATGCATTACTTTGCCTGCAGAACATCAGCATCCACACCTACTAAAAAAAGAGTTTTCTTGCTGAACATCCCAACATGTGCTTGGGACTCTGAAGGCACTAGAAATTGATGCTGAATGAATAGGGGCACCCCCTCTTCCTATTTCCTCTGCACTATGGGTGACCTCTCAATTCTGACAACTCTACTTAAAAACAAACCAAAAACCCAACTTTCTTAATAGTCTTAGTCACTTTTTTAAACTTTTTTTAGAAGATTTTATTTAGGGGCGCCTGGGTGGCTCAGAGGGTTAAGCCGCTGCCTTCGGCTCAGGTCGTGATCTCAGGGTCCTGGGATTGAGTCCCGCATCAGGCTCTCTGCTCGGCGGGGAGCCTGCTTCCTTCTCTCTCTCTCTCTCTCTGCCTGCCTCTCTGTCTACTTGTGATCTCTGTCAAATAAATAAATAAAATCTTTAAAAAAAAAAAAAAGATTTTATTTATTTATTTGAGAGAGAGAGAAAGCACAAGAAGCGGGAGGGGCAGGTGGACAGAGAAGTAGACTCCATGCTGAACAGGGAGCCAGACGCAGGACTGGATCCTGAGACTCCAGGATCATGACCTGAGTCAAAGGCAGTTGCTTAACCAACTGAGCCACCCAGGCGCCCCTAGTCTTAGTCTCTTAATAAAAGTTCCTGAAGACTTGGATTTGGGCTCCAAATGGTACCTAATCACAGCTAACAAAAGCTAGCTATATAATGGCCAGTCGACAGAAAAACCCAGGACATCCCAACACATCAAACACACCTAGGCCATCTTCAAAACACACCCAGTAACTGCACTATGCTAGTAATGAAACATTCTTCCTTAGTTATAATGAGAAAAATTAATATTACAAACGAAATACTATTTGACTTATGTTTGGTAAATGTAGTCAAAGGTAGAAAGGGACACTAAAAACACCCCATCAAAAATCTACTAAGTCGAAAAGATGAAATCCAGGCACTTGAAATTTCCCCTCTCAAAGACAGGATTTTAAAAGTCAAGTTTTGTCTCTATAATTCCCCTTCCCTCTCCCTCCTATTTCTGGAAACAACAACACAGTTAACAACAGGAGCTTCTCAAAGGCAAACATAAGACATTTCAGCAAAAGCAGGTTGTTACTACGACAATGAAGAAAGAGGTAGCAGTCGTCTCCCCAGACCTATCCAGTCATTAGTCACCCCCTCTTCCTACCACCTCCTGATCCCTTAGTTCTAGAACACACCACCAATTCTAAAAAAAGCAATCTAGAATTACAGCTGCCTGATCTACCATGTACCCTCTGGTGAGGGATCAAGAAAATGTTTATACACACATATATACAAATGTGTGTGGGCACATGTGGGTAGACACAAATACATATATACATACAATATGTAAATATAATTTGATCCAGACTATGTGTAAGTATACATATAAAATATACACACACATATATCCTTTTTGATCATCAGAGGTTAACAACTGAAATGGAAGCTAATCTTCAAACTTCTTTACTCATCCTATACTACAGCCCATTTCAGGAACTAATGTTTATTTTCTTACACAGTGTGTACTTATCTATAACCATTACATCTAAAATATAGGACAGCAATGTAACATCACTGTTAAAAACAAGAATTTTAAAAAATTAAATTTTTTCCTCCTAAAATATTAGTAAAAGTTGGAGAAAAGTGAGCATAAATTAGAAAATTTCCCAGAAGAGATTATTAGCCCCTACAATTTCTAAGACATACCAAGTAACAGAAAGTAATCATTAAATTTTCAAACTTGAACTGTATGGGAACATTATTCCTTTACCCATCAAAACCTGAGCATTTTAAAGTATTTTCCAGCTTAATGCTATTATTTTCCTTAAATGTCTACAAATTAAATGTCAAGAATATGTCTGCATGTTCAAAGTTTTCAATGAAAAAGTTAAAAGTCCCCAGAAAAAAACTAATATGTTGCTTCAAAGTAGAGGTAAACAAATTATATATGTTAATTCACAGAGTATTTCTAATAAACAAATTATCTCATCCCCCAAAAAAGGGCTAAGTTAAATACAGATTGTTTATTTATACAGTCCTAATTATAGTACTTAGCTATCAAAGTATCATGGATGTAGGTTATTACTATAATCAAACTTTGCTTTAATATTTATAATATCAAAGACTGTATGGTGGTTTAATTCAGAAAGCTCAATATACCCTTGGAAATTAAAAAAATTTTGAGGGAATTAAGGTGATGGAAAAATTGTGAGCTGTTATGTAAGGCTGGAATTTTAAATAACAGCCAAATTACTTTAATTTTCAAGGACTATGAAAGAAAAAAAAATTAACCATACTCTAAACCAGTAAATTGCAAAATAGGATATAAAAGACAATCTATTTGGTGCAGAAAAAAATAGCTTATGAAAGTTTTTTTTTTTTTTTTTTTAATCTTGAGAAGAAAGACACTGTACTCTGCTGATATCTAACATTCAAACTGATACTGTATAGTCTCTCCCTGGGTCAGACGGTCTCCATCTGCTATAGTGTTCTAGATGTGTTCCAGTTAAGGTTTCCTCAGAGACAGTGCCACAAAGGTTTTAGGAAGTTCGGTAGCCACTCTTTCTTGTTATTTTCCATGTCTTAAATTCTACTGCAGTTTATGGGCATCTGATTAAATGAGTTATTTTACATTGTTTTAACCAAAATAACCCACACCAAATGGAGAAATGGCTTCAAAATATTCCTGCAAAGGAATACAGAATTAGGATATTAATAATGTAAACACAAGCGCATAAAAGGAAAATGGTAGAGTTGAACATTGTTCCTAGCATGAGCACCCTATTAGCCACATCAGTTGGTCATGCTAATCAGATGTATGAAAAAACAACCTGCAAAACAACCGAGAATTCATTACGAAATATAGATTTGTGTCCACTACCAAGACCAACAATCACAGTCCCAAATATATATTGTGCTGATAATTTATGAGAATATGAAGCCATCACTATTAACATCTAAAACTTAAACATCCAGAACATAAAGACAAACATCTGTATTTCTTAAAGACCTCTTTAAAGCTACGCAATACTCAATGCAATCCTTCCAACATCTTACAACACCCACTCAATAGTACTAACAAGGTTCTATTACATGGGGAAGACTTGCTGTTCCTCCTACGGTAAAAATGGATAAATAATTTTTTTTAAAACCCAGCATGGTGACAAATTAAAATGCAATGCTTAATCAGTAAGTACGGTCAAAAGAATTATAGGAAAAATAGCTTAATATATGAAGAAAGAAGTATTAGAGCAAATTACATAGTAGGAAAGGTTGGGTAGAAGATAAAAGAAGACACATATCTTACATGTCTCTGCCTATGGTCCTTGCTAGAGTCTACTTCCAAAATAAACATTTTGTGTGTATATCTGAAGAATTCAAGAGAAGTTTTAATGGAGAACATGAAATCTCCACAGCAAATTTCTTCCTTAATAAATCATGTGTGTAACTTCTAATGGAACAGCTACCCTACCTAGGGAAGGGATTCTCAGATAAATTTATAGAAACAACAACTCAGGAAAATCACTCAGCCAGTCATTCAGTCACCAGCAAGCAACTGCAGCAAAGAAGTTGAAATAAGAAATGTGCAGTAAATGTTCCAGGCTATCATCAATGTGGTTAATTTCTTTTATTTTTTTAAGCCTTTAAAAATAGAAGAATCATTAGGATACTTAATGAGATAGAGAGCAGTTAAAAATTATTTTCCCCTCTACAGTTCTCTAGTTATCTATTGTAAAGAACTTAGGGAGTTATTAAACTTGAAAGAGGGGCCATGCACTTTTCTTTTACAGAAAGACATTCAAAATTTGCTGACCTTTTCTGTAATGACAAAGCAGAATCTCAACACAATAAACACAATGTAAAAGGAAGGTTATTAACAGTTCATGAGAGAGTGACTGCTTTTCTGGGGTACTTCCTATGACAAAGGAGTTTTAAAGATGGATGTTTTAGAACATAATATGTACTGAAATGTTGAGAGCAATCTAAAAAAAAAAAACCCTGTCATATCTGCATACTCAAAATACGTACTTATATTAGGGGTAAGCTTTTAAAAAAACTTAAGATTTATTGAGGTGAGCAATAAGAAAAACCAATTTATCTAACAAATGTAGTCCTTTTCCTATCAAGAAGCCAAAATTAAATAGAAAACAAGATAATGACCCAAAGTATAGCCAATAAATAGCACTCAATTTTTCACTGAAAAATTATAAGGTTAGAATTTAAATATAAGTATCGTCCTTCCTTGTAGAATCTTCATGTCAAAATTACATTTCCAAGAATGTAGAAGAGGTGATGAATCTTTTAGATAACATATTCTCCATTACAGGTAATCTGACATTTTTAGTGGACTCAGTGAAAAAGGCAACCTAATTTGCCAATATTGATATTGGCAATATTGATCTATTAAGAAACTACACTACAGTAAGGGGAATTAATACATTTAAACGAAGGTTTGGAATTTAGACTACTTAATCAGAAAATGTGCATAAAATGGGTCCTCATTCAGATTGTCCTATAACCACTACCAGCACAAATAGTCCAGCAGATAAAAGTGACTTCTAAAAGGTGATTATTGATTTTCGTTCTTAATGTACCGAATTTTGCAGCCAAAATGCCAAGGATCTGGTTTATATGAAAAGTGGAAGTGGAGCTGCTAATTAAAATTTTTAAAAATCTGGTAGCCATTATAAAATTATTTTTAATGACTTTCCAAAGACAACGTGAAAAACGTAAGAATTCATGATTATTAAGTCACATTTTCTGTGAAGTCTTGTTAGAAAACATAAAAAATGCCACGAACTTGGATAAAAAAAGACTACATACTTAAAATGTTTGAATAAAAATTAACCTAGGAAAAAGTTACTGAGTCCTTAAAATTAAAACTTTACAAATTTTAGGAAGTAATGGGTAAGCTCTTATACACAGACATATTTTAGTCCATGTGATATTAGTGACTGACTTTTAACTGTTCAATAAATATGAAGGTTCTTACCTGCTTTCAAAAGACTACTGCAAATTTAATTAGGAAAATAAAGAAATGCAGTTCTATCCTTAGCAAAGGAACATGTTCATACGTTTTTAAGATGCCAGAGATAATTAGGTCCCCGTTAATTCAAACATATACATTTTCTCCAAATAAACCTATCATAATAAACTTATCATCAGTACCTCAGCAAGATGATTAAGTTCTATACTTCAGTGTACCCTGGAGCTCTACAACAGGACATGTCCTGCCAGTCTGACTGGATGGGAAAACTCTGCTGTCCAGCAATAGACTTTGCCAGCATCCAATTTTGAGAATAAAAATGAACACTAAGCTCAAAGCTGCCACAAAGCTGTTCTAAAGAATGTTAGGCTCTTCAGGCAAGAAAAACAAAAAGAGCTATAATGTACGTTATTTCAAAACAATGACTCACAGTTAATGAGTATTTTAAGTGATTGCAAAAGGCTGAAGTGATTAGTTTATTCCAACTACCAAATGCCAGGCTGCCATGAGGGTTTATTATTCAGAACCTAGGAAAACAGGACCAAAAATTAGAAAAAGGTTTTCTGATACATTTTTGAAACTTTCCTTTGAGAAACATCCAATGTTAAATGGCAAACTGAGTCTTTTCATGCTAAACTTCTTTAATATGAAAAATAAATTGGGTCAAGGCAAAATTTTAATCTGTTTTAGAAATGACCTTTTCAACCTCCTATGGGAATGGTGCAGAGAATGTCCTAAAGTGAGGAATGAAAATGGAAATGCTGACCGTGGGTAATCTTCCTATAAAAAAACAAAAGCAAGAGAAAAAAAAGAAACGATAAATTAATGAAGAGCTAGACAAACAATGATTCACTACACCTCACCCTAAATTTAAAAATTCTTGTGATGTTCTTAAACTAAAATTATCACTAAGTATCCCTTCCCAGATACCATTACAAGTCAGAATCACTTGAGAGTTCAGAAAGTCATCAAACCTACACTTAAAGCCAAATCAAAACTAACTTGAAGATTTATCTGCAAAGTTAGAAACAAATCTAGTGTTTCTGTTTTGGAAGGCCTGAGTCCCGGAACCATTATTAAGTGCCAATTATTTTCACAACGTATCAGAATCTAGAAATAGACTCCAGAATTTTTTTCTTAAATAACATTTCTTTTACCATCATAGAAATGGAGGGGGCTGAGAAAAAAATGTTACCCAGTCCAAGTTAATTCAGCTTTTATAGAAAACTCTTTCAATATTGTGAGCTTGTTTTTCACTGGATTACTTTATTCCTTAGCAAAGGAAAAATAAAACTGGCATCGTAAGAATCATGGAAATGATGGATATAAGCCAGTTACTGTGCTAAGTACTGGCAAATGATAAAAGCAAACAAGATCCCTGGCCTCTTGGGGCTTTTTAGCTAGAGGGAAAATGGAAAACCATGACGACAGGCAACGATATAGCATGTTCATGGCACTGTGAGACCAGAAAGATGTTCACCTAACCTAACGAAGAACATCAGAGGAGGTGTTCTGAGGCAAGGAAATGACCACTGAGCTGACACCATGAAGAATGGTCGGGGGTGGGGGACGGATGGGAGGGAGAAAACCACATGGCTAAAGGTGCAACTAGAGAGAAAAACAGGGACTTGGTCTTTTGGGGTTTCACAAATTGTAGTATTTAAGGACTTCTGTCTCTATCCTTCCCATGGATCTTAAAAGCAATAGGAAGCCAACTGAAGGAATAATAACATTACATTCGGGTCTTGAGAAACATCACTCTGGCTGCATTGTGGAGACTGAATTCAATTAGCGCGAAGGTCTATAGAAGGGTACCAACTAGAACTGTCGTAGCTCACATTAGGAAATAATTAACTGAGCCAAGGTGGTGAAAACAGGGAAACAGGTTATTGAGATATTTTAGACACAAAAATAAGCAAGACTGGATAATGGATCGGGGTAATACTCACTAGAATGAGGAATGGTAAAGGAAGCCCAGATTTAAGAGCAGGGGGGAGTTCATACATTCATAAAATATGTTTGAAGTGCTCTTGGAGCACACAAAGAGATGCCAAGTAGGTATGTGATCTACAAAGTCAAACCTGTGTTATTAAACTTGAATCCTCATTATCAGGGCACTGACTCTGCACTATGCATCCAGACACACAATGAAATGACATCATGACCAAGGATGCAACCTTAGAAATCCCAACATATAAAATAAAACGTCACTAGAGTAAGAATAGTCCGCGAATGAGACTAAGAACCACCAAAAAGCTACAAGGAAAGCAGATGCAAAGACCCAGAGAACCAAAAATCTGAAGAGAATGACATCAAACATGTTGAATGCAGCTGACAAGGTTAAGAGCACTGTCCATTTGACTTGGTGACGAGGTCACTGGTAACCTCAATAGTATAATTTCAATGATGTTATTAAGAGGTAGAAACAAGACTGGAGTGGGCTGAGAAGGGAGCAGTGCTAGAAGTAAATGGAGAGAGTGTTTTAAGTTTGTGTTTCAGTTTGGGTATGGAGATGAGGAGAGGGGGCAGCAAAGACAGTCACTTTTTTTTTTTTTTTTTAAACTGGAGAGACTTTAGCGTGTTTACAGGCATATGAGAGGGAACTAGGTGACAGGAGGAAGGTATATATGAAAAGAAAGAAGGGATAATAAGATATTAGGACATCTAAGAAAGCAGAGGTGGTACAATGGAGCATAGAGGGGAGAAGAAAGAAGCGGTACAAAGGCACGATTTAGGGATGCCATGGGGAGAATAAAGTCTTTTCTCTGTGAAGTAGGGAGTGAGGAACCTGTGGAGAGACCTGCATGTTACTCAATGTTAAGTATATCCTAAAGTAATAAAATTTTACTTATATGAGGCCTTTATAGGATAAAGAAATACTTTCCTTTACTGCAGCACTGGGCACATAGTAAATGTGCTATATATTTATTTGCCCATTTTATCCTCAAAACAATGCTATAAGCTTATTAGCTCCTTCACAGATGGGGAAACTAAGGCGCAGGAAAGTGAAATGATCTGCCCGAGGTAAATGGCATCACGGGGTATTCAAAATCAAATCCTGTCTGTAGAGCCAATGCCCAATTAGTATGCCATCAGGCCTCTTGGCGGCTTGAGACTGCCCCTACCCCAGTGTACCTCCACTGTCCCCACAGAATGATGGGTTCTCCCGACACTGAAGATCCTAAGTCTGGGACTGCTAGGATGAGAGTTACGTTGACCCCCATGGTAGCCAATAATAAAAATATAAATTAATGGCTAAGAAGCCTCGGGAATAGGACTTCATAAACTGACTTTTGTAATCACTGGATCACACTAGTGAGAAAGAATCCCAAAGGTTTTTTTTTTAATCTTTCAGCTCTTATTTTCTGGGACTACAACAACTGTCCAATAGCACTAATGTGGCATTGCAATTCATCTACGTATGTGTGGATCTCCCTCACTAGATCTGGGCATTTCAAAGGTTGCCCATGTCTTTCTTCTCCATTAAAATACGTGTTCAGTGCCTACCATGGGCCAGCTACTGTGCCAGGTGCTAAAAACACTTTAAGTAAGACAACCATGATCTCTGGTCACAGGAAGTCAGGCAACGAACAAACAATATAAGCTTTTAAATTGAGAAAAATACTAGGAAGAAATCAAGAGAACAGAGAATGAAAGGCCAGATATAGAACTGGATGATTACTATACGAACTAGAGAAGGCATCATTGAAAACATTTAAGCTGAGACCTAAAAGTGGGGGAAGAGGCATTCCATTATTATGAATCCCCTAAGATAGAGAATAAATAATTCAAATAATTCAGAGACTAAATAAGCCCAAAGTTGTCATAGAAGCAAGGGTAAAACTGAGGAAAGGTCAGGGCAAGATCATTTAGGGCCTAACAGGCCATGAAAAAGAATTTGGATTTTACTGTTTTTACCAAAGGAAGCAATTAGTATTAAGCAGAAAACAGACATGATCTTATTTATGCCTTAAAAGTGTAAAAAGTCAGGGGCACCTGGGTGGCTCAGTCAGTTCACAGTCTGCTTTAAGCTCAGGTCATGATCCCAGGGTCCTGGGATCAAGTCCGGCATTGGGCTCCCTGCTCAGGGGAGAGCCTGTTTCTGCCTCTCGCTCTGCCTGCCTCTCCCCCTGCTTGTACTGTCTGTCAAATAAACAAATCTTAAAAAAAAAAAAAAAAAAAAAAAAACTGTAGTAAGTCATAGTCTGTGAAGAACATAGAGTTCAAGAGATAGAGCAAGAAGACCAGTAAAGGCTACTGTTCAGGTAAGAGGGGATGGCAACTTGGAGGAGAGATTGAAAGATGGAAATGGTAAGATGTACAAGTTTGAGAGAGACTTAGGAGGTAAGTCTGAGCTTTGAAAAAGAAGCAAAAGCAATTCAAAGGAGAAAAGACAGTCTTTTTAAAAATGGTCTTAAAACAACTGGACATCCACATGCAAAAAAAAAAGTTATTTCAAAAACTATTAACTCAAAACTGATCATAGATCTAAATATAAAACTCAAAACTGTAAAACCTCCACAAGACAACATAGAAGACCTAGGCAACCATGGATCTGGCAAGAAGTTTTTAGATAGAGCACCAAAAGCATGATCCACCATAGGAAAAACTGATTAAGTAGATTCCATTAAAATTTAAAACTGCTGCTTTGCAAAGACACTGTTAAGAGAACGGAAACAAGCCACAGACAAGAGAAGATACTTGGAAAACACTTATCTGGTAAAGGACTAGTATCTAAAATACATAAGTACTCTTACAACACCCTAGTAAGAAAAACTAATTTTTTAAATGGGCAAAAGATCTAATCAGTTATCTGGCCAAAGACGACCTAGAAATGGACAAGAAGCTTATGAAAGGATCGATAGCATATCACCAGGGAGCTACAAGTTAAAACAACCAAACCACCACACACCTATGAGAGGAGCTACAATCCAAAACACCAACACAAAACACCGACGAGGATGTAGAGCAACAGGAACTCTCATTCACCGCTGGCGAGAACGCAAGATGGTTCAGCCACTGTGGAAAGCAGTTTGGCGGTTTCTCACAAAGCTAAGCACAGGCTTACCACAAGACCCAACAATCACACTAACTAGGTATTTTTTTAAATGAGCTGAAAATGTCCACAAAAAACTTTGCACATGAACGCTCACAGCACTTTATCCGTAAATCCCCAAAACAAGAAGTAACCAAGATGTACTTCAATAGATCAATAAAACCGGGGTAGATCTAGACAGTGATAAAAAGAAATCTGTTATGGTGTCACAAAGAGATGAGAAGGAACATTAACCGCATATTGCGAAACGAAAGAAGCCACTAGAAAAGACTACATACAGCACAATTCCAACTATATGACATTTTGGAGAAGGCAAAAATACCAGCACAGAAAAAGATCAGTAGTTACCAGGGATTGGGATAATGAAGGATGAAAAGGTGGAACAAGAAGGATTTTTAAGGACAATGAAACTCTCCTGTAAAAATACCCTAATGGTGGATATGGGACATTATGCATTTAGCAAAACCCAAAGAACTGCTTGACACAATGAGAGAATCCTAATGTAAACTGTGGACTTTAATGTATCAAAACTGGTTCAGCTTCAACAAATGTACAAAATAAATGCCAAGATGTTAGTAGGAAAAGAGGGAGGGGGAATCAATATAGAAACTCTGTACCATTTAGTCAATTTTTCTGTAAACTTAAAACCACTATAAATAATGGGGTGCCTGGCTAGCTTGGCCAGTAGAACATGTGACTCTCTACTGCAGGGTTGTGAGTCTGAGCCCCACGTGTGGCACAGCCTTTACTTAAAATTAAAAAAAAAAAAAAAAAATTAAAAACCCACTGTAAAATAAAGTACATTTTAAAAAGTCCAAAAGCAAACAACTGAATTAATGAATAATGAAGATCCTGTATATGGGAGATGAGGAAGAGATTGCTCCATGGTTTTTCACATAATGAGATAAACAGTGGTGCTCCACTGAGATACAGGAGACTAAGAGAAAAATAATCCAGGATTGAACATTTTACTTTTTTTACTTATCCAAGTGAGTATCAAGACTGGAGCTTTGAGGAAGGGCTGCAGACAGGGGGAGATAAAGATTTGGGCAGAGTTAACAAAAAGTATTAAGCCATGGTAATGGATAAGATCATCTAAGGGGACGCCTGTTTGGCTCAGTCAGAAAAGCGTGCAACTCTTGATCTTGGGGTTGAGTTCAAGTCCCATGTTGGGTATAGAGACCAAATAAATAAATAAAGTGTAAAGGAAGGAGAGGTTAAAAGAAAAGCTCAAGGACTGAGCACTGAACTACTTTCTGAAGTTGGATGGAAGAATGAGAGGAGCGACAGCAACTAAAAAGTAAAGGCAGGGAGGAAAACCAAAAGCATATGCTGTTATGGAAGTTAAGAAAAGGGCATTTCGAGGGATGCCTGGGTGGCTCAGTTGGTTGGACGACTGCCTTCTGCTCAGGTCATGATCCCAGAGTCCCAGGATCGAGTCCCGCATCAGGCTCCCAGCTCCATGGGGAGTCTGCTTCTCCCTCTGACCTTCTCGCTCATGCTCTCTCTCACTGTCTCTCAAATAAATAAATAAAATCTTTAAAAAAAAAAAAAAAGAAAAGAAAAGGGCATTCCGAAAGGTAGAAGTGTTCAGCTACACTGAATTCTGTTAAAAGATCAAATAAAAAGGCACAGGTAAGTGTCTAATGGATTTGGCAACAGCGAGGACCTGGGTGACTTTGACAAGAGCAATCCTAGTGGTATTACATGCAAAAGTCAGATAGGAATAGACTGAAAAATAAGTAGAACTTGAGAAACTATAACTTAGTTACTTACTGAGTAGACAGTAAGAGTGAACAGAGACCACAGAAGTTAGAGGGTGGGGAAAGAATCAAAGTTCCTTTACTTAAGATGATACAAGACTAAATAACCAGATACACTAAGGATCCAACAGAGAGGGAGATTTGCTCATAAAAAGATAAAGTACTAAAGACACAAAGTCCTTGACAAGATACAAAAGATACATCCAGGATCTGGAGGACAACGATAACAGCAAAAGACTTTTGCAAAGAGGTGTACAAGGGTAGAAGCATCTTCATTATCACCAAAGCTTGGGAGATACATGAAATTTAGTAGGTAGATGATCAATAGGATTAAATGAACCAAATTAAACAACTGTAATACAGCTTAGAAGTCTCCATTATCTGTGAAAAGACACAAACCAATTTGAAGTCAAATTCGAATATTTAAAAATGCTCAGTGACTTCCAGTTTCCAGTCCAACAAGTAAAAGCTGTCATTTCAGAGCACACAATAAGAAAAGAGCTAAACTGAAAATCAACACCTCCTCTTCAATCCATCAGAGAACCAAGGTTACAGGACCAACCTCCAGCTCCAAAAGTGAGGTACCAGGCAAATACAAGTATCAGCAGCTTACCAGGAGAAATCACCACTGGAGCCCGCTGGGTAGAAAAACGTAAAAGGAACTGACTAACAGAGAGTCAGAGACAGAGAGCACATAAGCTTAAGAGATTAAAAATTCCTGGGAAATCAACCTTATGGGGCCTCTTACATTTCCATAAATTTTATCCCCAGAAGCCCCACCAGGTTTGCAGGGTATTGAACAGAGAAAAACCTCCTCTACTCCTGGAGGCAGAAGGAAATATACCCAAAGCATATGGTTCTCTTTAACAAAGGGCTTCCCACAAGGAAAATTATTGTACCAAAGCCTAACAAAATGGAGAAAGGGAAGTATCCAAATCAGGCCCTTTCTAGCCTTCTTGTCTCATATGGGGAAAGCAGGGCACTTGAGAAGGTGAAAGCCAACAGCAGAGTCTGCCTAAAGACTGAGACCTAATGATAGGACCACAAGGCACTTCCCTTATCCCCACACCTTACCCACTACATCAACAAGGAATTAGCGAAAGAATGGCAAGGCTCGGATTCTGTTTATAAAGAAGTCTCTAAGGAATCCCAAAAAAAACCAGATTGGCCCCCCAAAAAAGCACATAGGTAATTTCAGCCTCTGACACATACAGATAGAACAAACAGTAAACAGACCAACACCTAGCCAGATCAACATAAAACCTCACTATAGACCTATTTGTCTAAGTTCCTTTTCCAATACAGCATGTCTAGCATTTAACAAAAAATGGTAAAGCACCCTAAAAAATTTTAAAAAAACAAAAACAAAAACACATGCACACACAAAATCTGAGTATCAAAGCAAGCATCAGAACCAGATTCAGATATGGCAGATATGTTTGAACTACTAGACCAACAATTTCAGATGACTACTAATACACTAAAAGCTCTAGTGGAAAAAGGGGATAACATTCAAAAACGGATGGGAAATATAACTCTAAGAAAGAATCAAAAAGAAATGTTAGGACTCAAAATCAAAGTCAGAAATGAAGACTGTACTTAATGGGCTCATAAGTAGACTGCACATAGCCTAAGAATCAGTGAGCTAAAACGACATGTCAACAGAAACTTCCTAAACTGAAAAAGAAGGGAAAAAAGGAATATCCAAAAGCTATGGGACAATTTTAAAAGAGGTAACATATGCACAATGGGAATACCAGGAGGAGAAGAGAGAAAGGAACTAAAGAAATACTTGAAAAAATGATGCCTGAGAATTTTCCAAAATTTATGAGACCCTAGATCACAGATCCAGGAAGCTCAGAGAATATTATGCAGGATAAATCCAAAATATCGACACTTAGTCATATCACATTCAAACTGTAGAAAATCAAAGACAAAGGAAAAATCTTGAAAGAAGCCAGAGGTAGGAGTGGGGAGAATAAGAAACGTGACCTATAGAGGAATAAGGATAACAATTACATCAGATATTTCTTCAAAAATCATACAAGCAAGAAGACAGAATGAATAAAGTGTTGAAAGAAAAAAAAAAACCTACCAATCTAGAATTTTGTATACAGCAAAGGTATCCTTGCAAATTAAAGCAGAAAAAGAAATTTTCTCACACAAAAATGGAGGGAATTTGTCAGTGGACCTGCCTTGAAACAAATGCTAAAATAAGTTCTCCAGAGAAAAGAAAGTTTATATAGGTCATGGATCTATACAATTTCCTTTTGGAAGAGCATCAGAGAAGTAATTTCAAAAGGCAAAACAAAATTTTTTTAAAACTCTAAATTGATGTTAACACAGTTTGTTCAAAATGAAAGCTACAATATTTTAGTTGATTAGAGCTTAAGGAAAAGTGAAATAAAGGACAGCAATGTTATTAGGGATAGGAGAAGAAAAAGCAGAAATACTCTATTATCAAGATACCTGCACTATCCATGAAGTGGTATGTATTATTTAAAGGTAGATTAGTTATAAATGTATACTGCAAACTCTAAGGCAACAACTAAAAAAAAAGTTTTAGAAGTATGCTAAGACAGCAAACAGAATTATACGCAATACTCAAGATCAGAAAAAATAAAGGAGGGAAAGGCAAAATATATTTAAAAAAAACAAAGACAATGAAAAGTTACAAACAACATATTAATCCAACTATATCAATAATTGCTTTAAATGTAAATGGCTGAGATAAATCAATTAAAAGACAAAGCCTACCAAGCAGATAAAAAAAACAAGAACTACTTTAAATATAAAGATATATGTAGATAAAAGGGGTCTATAAGAAACCCACTCTAATTATAAAGATATATGTAGATTAAAGTAAAAGGATAAAGAAATTATGCAACAATAACAGTAATCAAAATAGAGCTAGAACAGCTTCATTAATTTCAGGAAATGCAAACTTCATAACAAGTAAAAGTTACCAGGGATAAAGAGAGTCATTACCTAATGAAAGGATCAATTTTCCATGAAGACATAACAAGTCTTAATATACACTGGCCTAAAAATAGCACATCAAAATATATGAGGCAAAAACTGATAGAACTAAAATAAGAAACTGATTAATCAATCTATTATACTTAAAGACTTCAACACTGTTCTATCCCTATCAGTAACTGACAGATCCAGCAGGCAGAAAAAATAAAGACAGAGTTGAACCGAACAGCACCAATCAACTGGACTTAAGTTGACACCCAAAGAAAACTTCATCCAACAACAAACTATGCCTTCTCAAGCTCACACAGAACACTCACTGTGATCGAGGGCCATAAGATACATCATAAAAAAAATTTAAAAGAATAGAAATAACACTAAGAATACTCTCAAGCCATGGTGGAATTAAACAAAGTCAATAACAAATAACAAGTATCTGCAGGTAGATGGAAATCCCAAAATACCTGGAGAACATATTTCAAGATAACACACTAGTGTAAAAAAAAAAAAAAAAATTCTCAAGAGATATTTTAAAATATTTCAAACTAGAAGATGAAAATACAACTTACCAAAATACTGGGATAGTACAAAAAACAATGCTTAGAAAGAAGAGCAATATAAACATGAGGCAAGTAGAAGAAATAAAAATTAGAGCAGAAATCAATGAAACTGAAAACTGTAAAATAGGGGGAAAAACTAAACCAAAATCTGACTATTTTGTCAATGAAATTAATAAATCTCTGGCCAGGCTAACAATTAAAAGGAAACAAGGAACAACTAATATTACAAATGAAAGAGGGGTCATTATAGCCAGTCCCTTGGTCATTAAAAGGCTAATAAGGAATATTATGAACAACTCTATCAACACAAATTTGAAAACTTAGAAGAAATGAACCAAACCAATCTGCCAAAACTTACACAAGAAGAAACAAACTGAATAAGGTTATCTGTATTAAGAAATTGAATCAATAATTAATAACCTTCACAAACAGAAAGCACCAAGCGCAGGCGGCTTCACTGGTGAATTCTACCAAATATTTAATGAGATGATACCAACTTCCTGTGTTCTCTTTCAGAAAGTAGGAATAAACTGAACAATTTCTCATTCATTCTGAGGCAAATCTAATATCAAAATCAGACCAAGACATTACAAGAAAGGAAAATTAAAGATCAGTATCTCTCATTAACATTGATACAAAAATATTCAGCAAGACCCAAAGAACTGTATGACTCAAGAATAAACCCTAATGATGTCTATCAATATTAGTTCATTAAGTGCAACAAATGTGCCACACAAAAGCTGGAGGTTAATAAGGTAAACTATGGGAGGAAAACAGGGTATATGTTACAGGAGGGGAAACAGGGTCTCTGTACTTTCTGCTCAATTACCCGATAAAACTAAAAATAAGTTTTTTTAAAAGAGTCAACTTAAAAATGCATACTAAGTAAAATACCCCTCTTATCTACTTTAAACACCGATGTTCTATAAAAAATGTTCCTGAGAACATGCGTTCTTTCTGGTAAAGATGTTTGGCAATCAATGGTGCAATAGAATTCTTTCCACTTTGACAGATCTTTCAAATGCCATCTTTGTTGCTTAATGATTATGTGCCCTCGGGCAGATTCTGAAACCTCTGGGCTTCTGCATCTTTGTGCGTGAACTGAAAAAAAAAAAAATTACCTTTCTCACAGATCAGTTAGATTAAATTGGGTAAATATACATAAAGCAGCTGGCCAAAGCTACATAGAGCAGGCATGTGTGTGTTCTTTTCTCCCTCATGTGCCCTAGAATTCTAACTCAGGTAGGGTAACATACCCAATTTCAAACCAGTATTTCTCAAACAAAGGTCAACGTGTACCCTATGAGGTACATGCAACCATTAAACAAACACCTTGTGCCTTACAGGAGCTCAATTTTTAAAATCTGGGTGAAAAAGCTAAATAACTGATAATTTAAAATGCTGTTATGCTAAAACATTGCTCTAGCAGAGTATCCCACTACATTTCAAGAGGCACCATAAGACTACGCCTTCATCAGAACTCAGGCCACATTCTTAGATTTCCAGTGTGGCTACTTCACCATCTTCTGCTGCTTGGGATATATCCCAAACCTTTCCACTGAAGCAGCTTTCTGTTTCTAATTTTAATTATGTTACTAAACCAAAGTTGATTTTGTTCTCATTGTCAGTCACGTGTCAACAGTTTAACTCCAAAAGGCCTGGTTACCCTTAAGTTAGCAAGGACAACCTGAAAAATAACATTTCACATTATACAAGTCATTTAAAATGGAACTGAGAGTTAATCTGAGTCAGAACTAAGCAAGCAAAAAATGGAAGACCATATTTTCTCAACTGTGACTTCTCAAGGTCTTAGGTATTAGATTTTTTTTCTTTCCCACTGAACTGTACATATTTGTACATAAAGACTACTAGACTAATCTTTAGATATGAAATATTTTGCATATCACTATGGAACTTTTTTGCACATAAAATTATGCACCTTACTGGGTATCTAAGGATAAACAAAGGGACATGAGTGCTCTAGGGCTGAAGAGGCTGAACAAACCTGTACCGTGTTGTCACACCTTAAGAACAACGATAAACAGAAGCATGTTCAGAGAAGATCTAAAAAAACCTTTAAGGATTTCAAAACTATGTTACATGAATAAAGGCAGTAAGATGGAGGTGCTTCATCTATTTAGAAATAAAAACAACTACAAAACAGGCTTGAAATTTATACAGTATTACAGTCATCTTAAAACATCTGGAGGTTGGCATAGTTGAAGGAAATCAGACTTGCTTCATGTTGTCCAGAACTAGGAACAACACGAGGAGGCAGCAGAGTACAGATCCCTGAGCTCGCAGTCAAGAGACTTGGGTCCTACAACTGTGTATCCATTGTGTGGTATCAGAAATACAGGAGATATTCCTGGATATTCATTCCTTTGTATATAAAACGAAGGTGCTAAACTTTAAACTAGATGTCTATGGTAATTTTCAAATAAAATATGACATGGAAGCAAACCCTGGATCAACTTCTCACCATTAGGGCATTCTGAACATGAAATCATCTGCCTCATGAAGTAGTGAGTTCTCACTCGCATTCACATATCAACATTATCATTTTCTCTACCATAAAGGTGAAAGTGGAACAGATATAGCCAACTATTTTAACTAAACACCAAATGTCCACAAGCTATTGTTCTTATAAGAGTTAAAAGACAGGATAGAAGTTTCTATGTTGTGGTTTCTATGTTACCATCTATTGAATAGACTATACTAGTATTTCTAGGGGAAAAAAAAAAAAAACTTAAATCATTTTTCTAGATCACTTGTATTGAATATTGCATTTTCCTTTGATTCTAGATATACTAAATAGCATATGCTAACACTTCACTGTGAACCTACTTAATATTCCTCAGAGAATAAGAGCATAACATTTTTCTCTAAATGATTTTATATACTACCCGACATAATTTTCTAAGCATTATGTAACAAATTCCCCCAAGTTACAGCATAAATGAATGCTTTTAAAACTCAAATTAGTTTCTCAAGCCAAGATAAACATTATTCAGTACAACTGTTTTTCTGGGTTCTAGATATCACGTAACTAAAACAGGCAAAATGAAGCCAGGCAATAATCTCATGGAATATGTACTCAACTTCCATACAGATTATAATATTTTAATAGTGCTCAGAGCTTAAGAAATCCTAAATTGAAAATGGACGATAAACACTAAGAGAGCACAGGTGAAAGATGCCCTGAAATACAGGAGGCTTAAGTACACCAAAGGTACAATGTCTGTGGATATATGTACCTAAATGCACTCCAAAGTCCTACAAAAACGTATTTGTGGTTCATCCTTTTTTCTGGGAGAGATTTTTAGGAAAACTTACTTTCCTAATTCTACACCTATCTGAAAATCTAAGGATACCTGTTGTAGTTGACTTTACCATCAGACATTACATTGAACACATTTCACATTTTTCTACCTATGCCAGACCTTACCTCTTGAGTAGAGATCCCTTTGATCATAATTCCTGAAAACTCCGAAGCATACTTTGAAGTTCCCTAACATTTACTGCAGTAATCTAATTATCTTAGAGGATACTAGTGGAAAAGAATTCTAGAGCACCTATATGCTTATGTTTGAAAACAAAAATCTTTCACATTTTAGGACTGTATTAATATGCAATCTTTTTAATGGGAAATAAAAATAACTGAATAGAAAGCAAGCAATTGCTTAGGACATCTAAGCACTGACATTTTGCTCAATTGTTTCAATATAGCAAAGTAAAATAAGATCTGAGCTCATATTTACAATAAACTGTAAGGTCAGTACTTTTGTCAGCCACATTGCTTATGTGACATTCACTTTTTTTAAACAAAAGCTATTTTGTCTCCTCACTAAAGAACAAAACTAAAATTTTATACTACAGTTAATCCAATGAATGATGGTGAACAATATGCCTATGTTCTCATACCTCAAAGATATAAAGGTAAGCCATTTTAACATTCTGTAATGTTTTTATTTTGAAGACAGTGTAGGGAAGAGTCCACATAATAAAAATTAAAGTGTTTAAAACTCTCATTTCACCATTATCTTTACAGTATGTTTGAAGTTTCTGGTACAAAATTTTTATTTAAACCCCCATACCCCACTCTTTTATGCATATATAGTTAAGGCTTATAATTTTTTGTATTCAAGTAAAAAAATATAGCCTTCCATTGGAATACATCTGTTAAATCTTTTAATGGCTTTAATTCTAAAAACAAAACTTTATCCACAGAATCTTAACTCCTTTTCCAAACTTACCAGAGTAATAAAGCCAAGAATTTTAGCTTCCTTTTACCCCCCCAAACACAGTAACTATTCTAAATCATAATTTCCTTTTTCTTTATTTTTTCAGAGTGTTTCTTTGGGGAGCCAAACGATTTCATTTTAATCCACAAGTTGTCATTAATTCAACTTTTATTTCTTGCCTAGGACCCCATCACAATGTTTTTAATTTTGGGAGTCCACTTCTTACATATGTTTTCTTCGAATCGAAAGAGAAACCCCTCTTGCTTCTAGCAGACTATGCATAGAAAAGGTAAATTGTTCCAGTGGCTTCAATTAAAGTTTATGTAGCTATAAAGAATCATAAAAAACAAGTTTCATCCTTTTCCATGTTGTCTTGATAAGGTTAAAAGCAAGAGTCTCTCAAGTCAAGATTTCTCCTTCTACGATCATCTGTTCGAATAGAACATTAAAATATAAAACATTTTTCTTCTCTTGTTAACAGCTCTTGTGGACTGGGTAGTTCTCCAATCAACCAGTATTTCCAAATGTTCTTTTTCTGGGTCGAGGATTTTTCTTTTATATGCTATTTTATAAGGAGTTATATTTTGATCAGTCTCACTTTAAAAGATTTGACCATGTTATTCCTGATATTTACAAAATTTCCTTGAGAGTTTTAATGGTTTGCAAAATGGACACACCAAAACGGCATCTAAAGGGAAAAAAAAAAAAAAGAAAGAAAGAAAGAAAGAAAAAAGAAACCCACTTCTGGAAACAAAGATGAAGCTAATCAGGAAAATGGAAAAAAAAGACTAAATAGATCACCTATTTCAATACATTTGGCACTGGGTGACCCAATAAAGAATCATTTTAATTTAACAGTTTGTTGAAAAATTTTTTTCAAAAAAGATCAACATACACAAGAATAGGATATATATTCAGAAATACTTAGAGGAAGACACATAAAATTAAAATACACTTAAAAATAGTTGTTTTCATTGTCTACTCCTGAAACAAAAATAAGCCATTTATCAGTAAGTGCATTTTTTTCATGGAGAAAATATTTATTAGTTTTCAAATAATCACATAATACAAATATTACACAATTAGTCATTCTGGAAAAAAAATTAGCTTATACTAATAATCATAAAATAAACACTGAAAAATATAGGTTGCATAGTGACACGAAATATAAAAAAATCTGAAAGGAAAATGTATCAAAATAAAAGTTTAAATAAACAAATCAGTTCACATTAATATACAAAAATTTTCACTTTTAAATAGCTTTTAGTAGCATGAGGTAAATGGAAATGCACTTACATTTCTTTTGCACACTTTAAGGAACAGAGCTAAAATTTAATCAAAGCATGAGGTTAAGAGATTAAATCACTTTTCATCTTTAAAGCTGAAACAAAAGGCTAATAATCGCACAGGCCATAAACTGGTTGGTACTGTGGTTCAGAGTTCAACTTAATTTCCAAACAAATTTCACTTTCATTTCCCCTGAGTCTTTCTAAAATGGTTGGTATGTTTTAATTTACGTGTTTGTAAAGACTGTCTTATTCATATTTAACAATAACATATCAAGCATAAAAAGCTATAATCATTCATGGGAATTCAGAACTCCCTATGGAAATTTTAGTTCGAATTGTTCTTTTAAACTTTTAAGTACTATACAAAAATTTATAATTAACGAGGAAAAAACAGGTCTCATGGAAAGAAAGACTAAAGGCCAGGTTATAACTTAGTAAATGTGGTTCCTAAGACCTTCAAGATCCCTAAAACATTTTAGATGCTTCCTAACTCTACAATTTCTATTCCTAAAAAGTATACCAAATAAAACAAACTGGCAGCATCAGGTAACTTTTAGAAACTTCTTTAATAATTTTTGACTGACCAGTTAATAGGTACCAAAGAGAAAAACAAATATTTTGATAACTCCTTCCATTTGGGAAACGATTTTGCAACACTTATTCACATGTAGAGGCTTATTCTAATACTACTAATTGCCTTTGCTCAATAAAATACTTCTTCATTTCAGTATCACTCAAACTTTAGAATGCCTTCAATGCAGAACAATACCTCAAATTTAATAGGTATTTACTATTTTAGAAGACTGACCAAGCTACTTTGATCTCAAAAGATGTCTCTTTTACTTCATGCTAGAATCTTTGTTGATTTGACAAATAAGAATTAAGGCTCAAGACCAGAGAAAAGATAAGCTAAAAGACTGTATCCTAATACTAAAAGTAATTTGGGAATCATTAAGAAGTTCACCTTTTATTTACTAGTTCTTTTCAGTGTCAGGCAACAAAAAACAGTTTCAGAAGTTTTTGGGATCTCCTATAATATTTAAAAAAAAGGGGGGGGTTGCCTGCATCATTAAGGTGATTTTCAATCCCACAAATCTTTTAAGTGAAACAGAGAGCTGCTTTTAAAAGAAAGGAGTCTCTCATACTTCCTCTATTTCAGTCTTCTGAATAGAAAGGAATATTTGCATGGCCATGTAAAACTCCAATCTCAAAAAATTATTTCATTATTGAGCCTTTCCATTTCCAGACCAAGAGTACACCAGAGTAAATCTTAAAGTTTATAAATGACAAGATCAGGTGGCTCTCTCATCCTTGTGTCTTCTAGATATATTGCATGGCTCCGTTCACCACTGCCTTCCAAACTGCAGGTGCTGCATGTGTGACAGATATCATCCATGAAGGCTCTGCTAGAAGAGTTCCTTTTGCTGAAGAAGTATGATGTTTACCAGTTGAAAGAAATCTGGGCAATTAAGAGAACAAATAAACCGGTCTCCCATTATCAAGATACCTGGAGTCACAGAAGGAATCCACCAAGGAAAAATGAAAACTTGCCAAAGACACCAAAGTTCATGTTCTACCCATTGTAGATGATAAGAACTTCCTGGAATCAGATCCTACCCTTGGCATCAAAGAAACTAAGAGAAAACCATCTTAATGCCATGGGAAACATCTAGGACAAGGCTCTTTGCCACAAATAACATTATTCCTAGGGACTGGAAAACTACTTATGAGTATATATTTAACATAGCTTTCAGGGATAATACATCCTGAAACTCATAATCATTCACATTTATCTTATTAAAGAATGAAGCCTCAATTTGACAGTAAAACCATAATGGTACTATCATCATATCTTCTAAAAGATCTAATTAATATGAAGTCCTAAAGTTTGAGGTAGGAAAAAGACCAAAAAGTTCTAACAGGTAGGATAACACCTGGACACCAGACTGTGTAAATTAGGAGAGTTCAGATGTCCAGCTTGCCCAAAGATGAAATACAAAAACTTCTTAATTACTGCAATATAAAAGAGCATTTAGAAGTCCACTAATACCATTCAAGGTTAAAATGGGCAAATATTCCTTCTTAAAATTCCTGTGGACTACACAGGCAGTCACAAAATCTAGTGCCCCCAAATTATCCACTGCTTTAATTATCTGGAGAGAAAATTAAATAAATTGTAGGTCTCTTTTTTGAATGGGCACTAGTTAGCATTCTTAGAAAAAAACAAACAGATTGCAGCCCCACTTGGTTCTTATATGAACCCAAGGAGTATACCAATAGAATTAAATGGGCAATGGAAGGACACTCCAATCTATAAATAAACCCAAGTAAATAATGGAAAGCACCCACTTGTTTATTATCCTTTCCCACTCTCTCCAGAAGCTGGATATTCTGCCTCCAAGGGTTCAGTGGAGAAAGTGGACCCCTGACGTCAAAAGCTCTCCGTGGTCTTGGCTGTATCTGTGGTTCTAGGATCACTCCTTGCACCTCTGGTAGGAGAGAAGCACTGAAATAGAGAGCTGAATATAGATTTAAGAAAAAATTCTTATTAAGAAATTACATTCTCTGGTCATTTGAGTTCGTAATGACTTATCCTCAGGACAAAAAGGAGCTACCTTTGGGCATACTTTAGTGCCTTCTTAATTTGAATTTTAGAAATCTGTCACCACAAATGATTAATTCTTCAGTAACTATTAAGAAGGGACCTATCTTGGTGTAAGCCATAACATACTCTGTGACAAACCACCCAACTTCGAGTGGAAGACCGAATCAAAAATGATTAAATTATGACTAGAAACAAGAGCACAGTTGTCTTAAAGGGACAGGGGAAAGGCACTCGACCTCAGATATATCAAAGGAGGAGTCCCAGTTAGTTCTTCTATCAAAGAGAAGAAGATGGATTGAAAACGAGAAACAGAATAATCAAGCATATTAACAGAAATACTACTAAACTTTGGGAATTGTCTAAGAAGCTGAATTTGTTCTCATTTTTAAGTCTTCAGTAATTTAAAGAATTAATCAGACTACAGTCCCATATTACAGCAATACAAAGCTAAGCCTAAATTTTATCAAGTTACGACTACTGTCACTGAAAAAGATTTATTCTTCAAGCACTCATATTTAAAAGTGGGAGGGTAGAATAGTGGACATAGGTAATACAATGTAAAAATCTTTTTTAAATGTATGATCATCTGGTTTGGGGTCAAGAAGGACCAGGAAATAAATCATTAAGGGCTACAATGCAGAAATTAAAGCAGTAAGACATACCCAAATAATAGATGATGATAAAGATACTGGAAAATAGTTCGTTTTATTATAGGAATAAGTAAATAAGAGAAGGAAGTTCAAAGCACATAGCATCTGATCAAGGAAAAGCTGAAAGGAGAATAAGATAGGCAGATATGTATTTAAAGTTATAGGGACTGCAGAATAAATTTTAATAGTGGAAAACAGATCAATTATACTTTGGGGTACAGAGTGATACATCCCTACTAAATTTCAGATTTTATCCTAAATAGAAAGGTGCTGCACATTTCTGTTGTATAGAACATAGTCACACTATACTATTTCATGGACATGTTATATATGGGGATAAATTAAGAAAAAAAGCTATCAAATAATTTCTCTCACGCCAACTCATTATCAGAAGGGTTCCTTACCTGTTAGTGGAACGAGGATTGTGCTCTCTTGTTCTCTATCAATCAACCAACAAAGGTTATAGTCTCAGCACTAAGAAAGTAGCAACCAACCAAAGTTAGTGTTTTAAGGCCTTCACTTCCTCCTGGCTCTGCCAGCCAGTTTGGAAATATACCAACAGCTGAAAAGGAATTGTTATGCCATTACCTAACAACATTTAGACTCAAATTTTTTTAAAGCCTGAAGAAGAAAGACAATCTAACCCTTCTGCTTTAGGAATATACTCAATTCTGTACAAGTGAGAAATAAAAACAGTTTGGACTAAGAAAAGAACACCTATGAAATTAACCACCAAATCTGTGATTTCCAAAATGTAAAGAAGGGGGAAAAGAAATCTAAAAGACATCAAGGGGGTGAAACTGCCACCTAACAAGAGGTATCAAATAACTACGGAAGTACTCTATGAGACTGCATGGCAGCTAATTTTTTACTTTACGTTTCCAATAGATTTTAAGTCCTAAAGTCTGTTAGTTTTGAAGACTACACTTTTGGAACAATAGCTTACAACAGTATTTTACAGTGTAATCACAATGAGGAGGTATATGAGGGATGATGAGAGGAAAGGAGTACAAATTAGAAAAAGATCTGAATACTAAATATCACAAGAACTGTACTCTACGTATTTTCAAGAGTCAAAAAAAAAAAATTTTTTTTTTAATCCCAAATAGATTAACAAAGAATTCCACAACTGGAGTTCATAAGGGGTGGCTTTTTAACAGATGAGAAAGGCTTAGAATTAGTACATTAGAGTTAGCTTATTTATGTATTCACTGCACCTACAGTATCTTAGGCATACCTACAAAACCCCCCATGACTTTGCTCTCGTGGTTCCAGTTACCCTGTTCAACCATGATCCAGAAGCAGCTGATCCTCTGACACATCATCAGGTCAACAGCAGCCTAACACTACGTCACAATGCAGAGGCCATTCAACTCACTTCATCTCATCGCTAAGCACCTCATCATCTCACATCATTACAAATGGAGGGGTAAGTACATACAATAAGACTTTGAAAGACCACATTTTCATAACTTATATTACCATATATTATCATTATTCTATTTTATTATTGTTATCTCTTGCTGTATCTAATTTATAAATTAAACTTTACCAGAGGTATGTTATATACAGGAAAAGACACAGTACAAACAGGGCTCGGTACAACCTGAGGTTTCAGATATCCACTGGAAGTCTTGGAATGTAACCCATATAGATAAGGAGGGACTACTGTATATTGTGCTAACAAGGTGCTATTCAAGTATTTTTTAAGTATTAAAAAATCACCCTCTAGTCTTTTCTAATCAACTTCCTCAGCAAAACATTCTTTTTCAGGTTTAATATCTTAATATAAACCATAAGATTAAAGATTTCCAAATTGATGAGATCTAAGTAAACCTTAACTACTTTAAGATACAGTTTTAAGGGGTGCCGGAGTGGCTCAGTGGTTTAGGCCTCTGCCTTCGGCTCAGGTCATGATCTCAGGGTCCTGGGATTGAGCCCCACATCAGGCTCTCGGAGCCTGCTTCCTCCTCTCTCTCTGCCTGCCTCTCTGCCTGCTTCTGATCTCTGTCAAATGAATAAACAAAATCTTAAAAAAAAAAAAAAAAGATACAGTTTTAAAAAATAAATTCAGAAACCATAAAGCTATGATTTTCCAAATTTCCCAGCTTTCCTTCATTTCTTGAATACTAATCAGTAGTAACAGTACATCTGATAAAAAAAAAGGGAGCATTCCATTTGGGAATAGGAAATACAACTAGTAAATTGTTTTCTAAGTTACAGGCTCACTTCACTTTGAAAATGAAAAACTAAGAAATCATAGCTTGCTCTGATTAACAGTAGGCTAAGTTTACAATTTCTTCTACAGTAGAAGCTCTAAACCCTTGATTTATTTACCATACCCCACGGGATTCATAACTTAAAAATACAAACACATTAAAAAGAAAAACAAATGTTCTTAGGATAGGTTATAGGGCTGGAGAAGTATATCCACTCATTAACTTCTCCCAAGTGAGATGACTTTCAGGAAATAACATCTTTATTTTGCCTGATATACCAAAACTTGTGGATTCAACATATTCATACTCAAAAACTGAATAGACAGATTTCCTTAAGTAGAAATTATTTTGAATCATTGAGGAGAGCCAGTATCTCTCTTGCTTCAGGAGTTAATTATTTATGAAGAACTATGGATTTGATAATATATCATTTATAAAGAAAAATGTAAAGGCACTTTCAAAATGAGATCATTATTCAAACAAGAATGAGCAGCCTTTGTGAGATTACTATTGATAAAGGCTCTTAAGAATGACACAGTAGGGGGCACCTGGGTGGCTCAGTCGTTAAGCGTCTGCCTTCCCTTCGGCTCAGGTCATGATCCCAGGATTCTGGGATCGGGCCCCGCATCGGGCTCCTGGCTTGGTGGGAAGCCTGCTTCTCCCTCTCTCACTCCCCCTGCTTGTGTTCCCTCTCTCGCTGTGTCTCTCTGTCAAATAAATAAATATTTAAAAAAAAAAAAAGAATGACACAGTAGGACCTCACTTAATTCTATTTTAATAGGCAGCATTCTCCTATGTGATGTTTAAAGAGATGAAAAGAATTAGCACACCACTAGAGAACTTGTATTTCAACCACTAGAGAATAAATTCCAAAACAAAGCTAACAAAATCACCAGTGTTAAAATGCCAGGAAGGAACTCAAATGGATGTTAGGAGGTCTATGAATCCACTACACCTCAATACAATCATTTGAATATTACCAATAATATTTAAATTTTTAAAGATTCTTACTGAAAATCCAGTTATATTCAAATCAGAAATAAATCTAAGTATTTTATATTTAAACATCACTCCAAGAAATTCTCCCAAAATGTGCAAACTAGACTATTTGCAATATTTGTTCTCAACACTAAATTTATATTAAATGGGCATATACTGCTTATTAGTTTTAAGCATTTCTAATACTGAAGAAAGAGAAAAAGCTAAGCCCAATCATTTTTAAGCAATGAAATAAGGCAGTATGTTTCTATAAAGACTAATTCTATTCCCTTGTATTATAACGGACTAAAATTGAACTTGCTAACTTACAGATTTATAAATTACCTATAAAACAAAACATTCCAGGCTAAATTGGACTCATAATAGAACATATTCTTCTTACTCATCTTTTATCACTCATTCTTACTGGTTCTAAGACAAGTTTATAAAGAAAAAGAATTTCTCACAAACCCCTCCAGGTGCCCAGAACAGTCCTAGTTGCATGGCAGTAAGAAGAAAATCAAAGAACAACCGTAACAGAAACCTTGAGTCTCTACTTCCAGATAGAGATATTTAGTGCAGTGAGTTAAGACAGTAAATGTTTTACAAGTGAATGAGGTCTACTGATCAAGAAACAAAAAGTAAGAAAAGAATAACTTTTGTGAAGTGGCTAATATCTAAAGAAGACACTAAAAGTTCAACTTTCTAATCTTAAATAAGAATTATCTAAAGTTATTACTTTCATGTGTCTCTTGGGGGTCATCAGTTTTCAGAATTAATTTTCCAATATGGTTGGCAGAACCTAAAAGGTATCCTAGGATGATACAAATTTTAGCTAAATTATAACACCTATTATAGATTCTCTAATGTTCTTTTCCAGATTCAAAATTAGTAAGAAAACAAACCAGATATCGCTAGAACATCCAACTTTAAATATTAAGTTTGAAAAAGTGAGATCTTGCCAAAAGCAAAGGAATGAACAAACAAAACCAGCTCCCTTAGAATTAGTTAGCCACAGTATTGTATTGGCTCTGAAGGAAAAAATTACTTCTAATCCACAATTCTATATATACTGTCCAGTAGGATACACCTTAAAAACATGAAAATAAGGCAGACTGAAACTTTAAGGAATGCATAGCATTATGAGAGTAGACACTTCTCATGGAAAGCAATTTCCTAAAAGAGAAAAAAATTGTGATAAGAATGAAAACCCTAATTATTAGAATGTTTCAAGAACTACCAAATTTCAAGATTTACCACTATATTTTCTCTTCACCCTTTTGGAAAAGATACTATCCCAAAATGTTACTGGGATTCAAGTTACTCCACTAGGTTTAAAAATCAAGTATTTGTTAACAGATATACAAGAGACAAACAATGTTGTCTTCATGATTCCCTGATTAAGGTATACGATAAAGGACAACAGATAAAGAAACAATGCACAACACATTTTTTTAAAGTAGTCAATCCACTACAGAATAAAAGATAAAAGGCAATCATAGAAACATACGTCACGGGCACCTGGGTGGCTCAGTGGGTTAAGCCTCTGCCTTCGGCTCATGTCATGATCCCAGGGTCCTGGGATCGAGGGCCACATCAGGCTCTCTGCTCAGTGGGGAGCCTGCTTCCCCCTCTCTCTTTGCCTGCTTCTCTGCCTACTTGTGATCTCTCTCTCTCGCTGTCAAATAAATAAATAAATAAAAATCTTAAAAAAAAAAAAAAAAGAAATATGTCATATAAAAAAGGCAACTTCAAGGTCAAGAAGATTAAACACAAAAACATTTAAATTTGCCATTGCCTCCTCTGAATGAAAAAGGCCCTTCGAGTGCTCGCTTCGGCAGCACATATACTAAAATTGGAAAAAGGCCCTTCGATTTGATAAGAAAACCTTAGTAGAAGTCTATTTTAAGAAAACTCTCTACGTTGCTCTCATAAATTCCTTTCATAATTAACCCAGCCCATTACTTTCACCTCTTTTTCACCTCTTTATTTTGCTACTGTGAAATATTTGGCTTTGTTCTTATAATGGCCAGCATATACTGAAGTATATACAAGGTACTGGGGGAAAAAAAAAAAGGATCATCTTTCTATCTCATTTTTTATTCCAGGATCTTGGGTTGTGCTACATCCTTAATGAGTGCATTTAGAAACAGATGAAAAGACTATAGAAAGAAAAACAGTGACGTTTTATGAATTATGCTGCCTTTATATTAATTCCTTCGAGACACTTCTCCATCTATAATAAGAAATACATCAACAACAAAAAGATGTTACAGAATTCAAAAGTTTCTGATCAAGCAAGATTCATTAATGGATGCTAACATTAATGGAAACTATGATGAGAATATGAGAAATTGAAAATATGAGAAACAAGATATTTACAGTGTCTCAAAATATCTCCCCACAAAACACTTGCTATTTCTAAGGAGAAAAAGAGTAATTTTAAGAGTATAAAAACTTGAAAAAAAAAAAAAAGAGTATAAAAACTTGGCAAACACTTCCTTAACCAAATGATCAAGATAATGTCACCAGTAACGGAACAAATCAATATCACCTACCTCCTGATATAATGCACTGATAAGGACATAACATTATTTCTGTGGAATCCTTGCCAAAAATGCATTATCCCAATCTGATCATGAGAAACATCAGACACACAAATTAAGGGACATTCTAACTAGCTAGTACCCTTCAAAAGTGTCAAAGTCGTGAAAGGCAAAGAGAGAAGTATCCCAGATTGAAGGAGACTAAGGAGACAAGACAATTAAGGACAAGAGTATGAGATTCTAGATTAGATCCTGGACTGGAAAAAAGGTCATTTATAGAATAAAAAAAGGTCAAAATCAAATAAAGTTTACAGATAGGTTAGTATTAACTCCTGATTTCTACATTTGTTCTATGGTTATGTAAAATACGACCATTAAGGAAAACTGGGTGAATTATATGAGAATTCTATGAACTAATTTGCAAATTTGGTTAAGTCTAAAATTATTTTAAAATAAATTAAAAACTAAACAGTTTCTGAATAAGGTACCATATTTGACACACGTATGGAATGTCCACTAAGAAATATAAATCTACATTTTTTATTATGAAAAGTTTATACCAATCTAATCCTAATGGAAATGCCAGCATTATGTCATGTTCTGTATTAGTATCAGAAAATTAATCAGGGGTGCCTGGGTGGCTCAGTGAGTTAAAGCCTCTGCCTTCAGCTCAGGTCATGATCCCAGGGTCCTGGGATCGAGCCCCGCATCAGGCTCTCTGCACGGCAGGGAGCCTGCTTCCTCCTCTCTCCTACCTGCCTTCCTACCTGCCTCTCTGCCTACTTGTGATCTGTTTGTCAAATAAATAAATAAATAATCTTTAAGAAAGAAAAGAAAATTAATCAGATGGTGACAGTCTTAAGTTTTTTAATTTCTTTGGTACATTATTCTAATCCTAAATTAGAAAAGGATTCTATTTTAGAATAGAATTCTTCTGAAGAAAATATGTGAGAGATCAAAATCTTTCACCCACAAACAGAAAAACTAAGTTATGTTTATGTTAAATAACTAGTTGTAGAAATTAACTTTGCACTACAGCAAACATATGATAGAACAGGTGGATTAAAAAACCAAACGGTCTTCCAATTTAAATTGATAATTTAAATTATCATATATAAGCTTTTATTGCCATATTATAAACATGGAAGGAATAAAATATTCTGCTCATTTTTTTCTTTAAAAATGTCTATAGGAAACAAAGTTTAGTGCCATAAATGTTCCACTAGCACTTTTTTTCCACTAAAAATCAAATGATGAAGCTCTCCAATATTTTTTTAATTTAATTAAGTAATCTCTACACCCAATGTGGGGCTCAAACTCATAACCTCAAAATCAAGAATCACAAGCTCTTCCCCTGGGCCAGCCAAATAATTTACCTTCACTTGTAAAATCAGTTAAAAATATTTATGACCTTTTTTTTTTTTTTTTACCATTTATTGAGCTTAGTATATAGCAAGTAATATATTATTATGCATTTTATATATGCTACCTCATTCAATCCTCACAATAACTCTGACATATACAATATTAAAATAAAGTTTTACTGATAAGGAAACTAAGGGGAAAAGTAATGAAATAACTACCCTAAGATCATACACCTAGCAGCTGCAGAATAGAAAATTCAAAACCAGTCTCCAGGACCCAGAGTTTTAACGAATTTTATACTTTTTAAGTCATATTATTTTCATTAACTTTTCTTTCAAATATTAGTATATAACAAACTGCTAAAATAAACACTGTTTTAAGTAGAATTCTGAAATTCTTCCCTTCAATTTCATTTAAACATGGATCTGTTGAAAGTTACTTGCTTTCAACTTACAAACCAACGGAAGTTTGACAAGGCAATAAAACTTAGAAATAAAGTATAGCAAAACTCTGTATCAGCAAAATAATTTAGAAACAGATGTTTCTATTGAACCTGAGAAGACTGCATCTAAAAGTAAATTGAAATGGTAATCAGAAATCTCTCTTACCTTTTAAAAGTGTCTACAAAAAAGCAAGATGCAGAAAGCTTTTTTTTTTAATTTGAATTTCTAGTTTACCTATCCACTGACTTGCCTAACAAATCTATAGGATAGTCCTTTAAATGCATAAAAATTTCACAAAGAGTTTAATGAGTTTAATTATCTTAATGTAATTTAACATCAAATCTACAACAGAAGTCATCATTTCTGTTATGAGCATGATTAAAATAATAGTCTAGCAATAACAAATTAGACTTTATTCTACTTCCCAGACATTTTTGGAGTAAGATTTTAGAGTCACAATCCATGTCCTGAAAAGGAAAATATTGCCAAAAATAGTAAAAAGGGATGAAGGGAAAAGAATATCACCACCTGTTAATAATTTAAGAATATGTTTGCTGTAATCTAAGAAATACGATTTGATATGAGAGATACATGAAGTTTATTAATCACTGTATAGGCTAGCAGCACAATTTTGTAAAAGCCACAACAGACCTTGGATTAAGCCCTTGAAAGTGCCAATACTACTAAATTCTCAATTCATCAAGTAAGACAACTTCAAATATGGATGTATCCCCATTAAGAAATGATATTCCTGTATATTCCTTCACACGTTTTAATTAAGTCACTCGTTTAAATTTTATTCAGATGTAATACCAGAGTACAATACTTCTCTTTCCATTCTTCCTTCAAAACTGCGGTCAAATTTCTGAAACCATCAAATGCAGCTAGTTTTAAAAATTCTGACTTTCCAGTTTTACAAAGACATTCCCAAAAGAGCCAAAAATTCCTCCCCTAATCTACCAATATATCTTCAGAAACATCTCCAATAACCATTCTTTTCACCCCTTTGATAAATCTTTCAGTCCCCAAAAGACTTCAATTTTCACCTCAGAAGTTGACATCCCCATTTGTACTTTCTTAATCCATTTCTCAAATCCGTGTAACAAAGGGAATGGATAAATGGGAGAGGATAACCTTCAGTTGGCTCCTTTACTTTGTTAGCAATATCAAGCTTTAACTCTAAAACATAAGAAACACAAAGTTAGTAAAAAGTTCTACGTTAACAGTAATCAAAGCAAAGAACAAACTGATCAGCTTCCCTATCTCTGAATGTTTACAGTGTTAACTAGTTCTTTCTATCCTATTTACAGAGTTCCCCCAGGAATACACTAACTCATATGAAGTCTATCCCTAAGGTCTGTAAACCATTTACAATGACAAAGCCAATTAAATGAGGCTGCAAATATGTCAGGGCTGTAGTTCTCAAAATATGTTCTTAATCTTCTGCCAGATGGCTCACTTGGTATATATATTCATATGACAACAATTTTACTTTTATTTGTAATATAAATCGAATACTTATAAAAACCAAGGTGGTATAGCAGAAAAGGAATTGTTAGGGGTAGAATAATAATTGTAGAGATGGGATCCAGTTGAAGTCTGCCACCATCACTTAACTACAGGACCCAAGGCATTGCTCATGTATAAAATGAAGGAGATTAACATTTTCCAAAGCGTATTATGAAGAACACTCATTCTACAGGACATTAATAAACGTTAGATGATCAAAAAAGTTGGGAAGGTTAGTGGTGACTAAATAAAATTGTCTCTCTTCTGCAGAATTTCTCAGTCTTTAATACATTAAAATGCAATGTTAACCTCCAAGATGTCTATAACAAAAAGCATTCCCCAGGCGCCTGGGTGGCTCAGTAGTTAAAGCACTGCCTTCAGGGGAGGTCATGATCCCAGGGTTCTGGGATCAAGCCCAGCACCAGGCTCCCTGCTCAGCGGGAAGCCTGCTTCTCCTCCTCCCACTCCCCCTGCTTGAGTTCCCTCTCTCACTGTCTGTCTCTCTCTCTCTGCGTCAAATAAATAAATAAATAAAATCTTAAAAAAAAAAAAAAAAAAGCATTCCCCAAGACTCCTGGGCTCTAGAAATTTTTTTTCTTTTTTGGCTTGAAGAAGTGGTATATCAAAAACACTAGTTTTGAAACTTGTATACTAGATTTCAAAATCCAGTTCAATGATCTTGATACCTAAAAACCAGGTACTGACTCATTATCTTATTAAAAACAAACTGATTAATTCCATTCATTCTAAGGAGATAGTGTTCACTCAGTCCCATACAGGAGGGAGTATGGAACAGATGGTCTTCAGGGCACTATGTCCATCTAAAACAATCTTTATAATGAAAAAGTTTAAGAATCACTTGATTAGGGTAATCGTTCTACTTTGGAATATTAACAAACAGCCAGAAGACACTATATTCCTTGTAAGTAGCCCCTATCCCCATTAAGAAAGAGAGGAAGGTGTGCTTTCTTAACAACTTTTGTTTCTGTAAATTTAAGAATTTTGAAGCAGTTCTCAAATAGTTGTAACACAGTCCCAGCAGCCTAGGACTCAGAAGAATTAATCCCTGATGCCTCCATTATAAGTAATAAATTCCTTTTGCTCATATGCATCTAGAATGGTGATACCAGATACATGCCATTCTTAGGAGGATTGAGAGAGAGTTACTCTTTTCCTACAGGGATTAATTCTCTTATGGATCCCCAGGCAAGAAAGGCTATACCAAAAATGTCACAAAGGTGCAGAATCACTGGTTTAGAAGGCTATCGTATGGAGAAAGTCTCTGACTATGTAGGCAAGCTTTTAATTTTAATTTACAGTGCTTCTGAAAGGAATCATTCTTACTTGCACAATAATAAAAGCAGATACTATGTACAACAACTACTAAGAACTGAGCTAGGTGCATGACATCCTTTATCCCCTTAAATCCTCCCAACAACAGTGCAAGGGTAGCTTACTCCCACTTCACAGGTAAGAAAACTGGGCTTACACTGACATTTACAAAGGTCACACAATAAGAGATAGTATAAAGAAGATTAGCTACCAGATCTGATGCCAAAGCTAATGCTCATTAAACTCTACCTCACTGTCCACTATGCTCCTTAATCCATAACCTAGATTAATCAACTTATTTGAATCAAAAGGCTGTCATGCACATCATATACAGAGCAACTAAGCATGATATAAGTTAATTTGGATAATTTAGAAAATATATTAAGATCTTATGATGCTTTTTCAGAGTACTAGACAAAACTCTTGGAAGACCAAAAGCACGACTTCTTTTCTTTGTATCCTTAGTACCTTTGTTCAGTGCTAGCATACACAACAAGCATTCAAATATTTCTTAAGTAAATAAATCATCACAATACCAGGAAAGATTAGAAATACTATAAAAAGCTTCAAAGGCTAATAAACAACTGCTTAAACTAGCTTAGGTAGTTTTTCTAAAATATTTTATATTGCTAGATTTAGAGATGTAGGCAACAAAACTGTTTAATAAGTTATCAATTATCACCAGTTACTCCTTTTTCCCTTCTATCCACAGTAATCGTCTTCTATACCTTTCTGCTACCTTACTCATTTGTTGAGTCTTTGACTCAGACCATTACATGGCATTTAGGTCACATATTTATAAGCTCAAATACAGCACAACTTGAGTTTTGTTAGGCCAGTGTGTCTACTTGTTAAAAGTTTTTGTTTTTGCATATTGGATCCATTTCTTAATAAGAAAATTTAGTAAGATACTGGTAGATCCTCATGAGCTAAAAATACAACTAGAAACTAAACCTTTAAATAGAAGGAAAAAACCCAAAGTGGGTCCCTTTCAGCTTTCTATTTCACAAAAGACAACCTCACTTTTAAACATTCTCCCTTCAGGGGCACCTGGGTGGCTCAGTCAGTTAAGCATCTGCCTTCAGCTCAGGTCCAGATTTGGGAATCCTGGATCTCAGGATCCTGGGACCAAACTCTCCCCCACCCACCCCAATCAGGCTCCCTGCTCAGTGGGAAGCCTGCTTCTCCCTCTCCAACTGCTGCTCCCTCTGCTAGCACTCTCTCGCTTACACTCTCTCTCTCAAATAAATAGTTAAAATCTTTAAAAAAAAAAAAAAATTCTCCATTGTGACTGCCCACATGGATGGGGAGAATGGCAAATTTAGGCTGTCAAAAGCATACGAATAAGTAAAATGTCTAGAAATACAATCAAATTGTACAAGATGTGAAAATTACTGGCTTTCAGTAGCTTTTGGCTATTTCATAGTAGTGGAAAGTGAAATTATGGAAAAATGGAATAAGATTCATACTATATTACTATTCAGTGATAAGTTACTATATCAAGATCTTTACTATTAACTACAAGATTTTAAGAAGTTCCTATTGTTTCTTTATATAAGTCAATGTTTATAAATCAGGAAACACACAATGAAAAATTAAACAAAGCAGCTCTACTGTAAAAACTTTGAATTAAAAGAATACCTAAGGCCAAGGGCACTTAGGTGGCTCAGATGGTTAAGCATCTGCCTTCAGCTCAGGTCATGACCCTAACGTCCTAGGATGGAGCCCCACACTGGGCTCTCTGCTCAGCAGGGAGCCTGCTTCTCCCTCTCCCTCTACTGTTCTCCCTGATTGTGCTCTCTCGCTCGCTCTCTCAGATAGATAGATAGATAAAATAGACTAGAATAGAAGACCTAAGACAATTGTCTCAAAAAATAAATTCCTTCTTCTAAGATAACAAGCAAAAAGACAAGGTAAATCCTGTTCTTCAACTTACTATAAAAGTATTCACATAAATTAGCATTTTCTTCTTCCAATAATAAGCATGAAATGCAAACCAAATGCTATAACCATTCAAAATTAAAAGACTGAGTCATAAAATGTGCTATTATGATTCAACCGATTGAGTTTTCTACTTTAAGAAGTATCTTAATGTAACTTGATCATATTAAGCATTAAAAAATATATATCCTAAGTATCAATAGCTTATTGTAAAAGCTCACTAAATGAGACCAGCAGAAGGCTACTAACTTGACTTACTGAAAGGTTCATGGCATAAAATTATTTCTACATTCATTTAGTCTTAAAAATTGGATTCCACTTAAGCAAATTCTCCAAATTTAAAGTTTATTCTTCAGCAAAAATTTGGAAAATTTAATCATTTGGGATAGAAATGTTTTTAAAATTAAGAGAGTTAATTAGGAGGGGCGCCTGGGTGGCTCAGTGGGTTAAGCCTCTCCCTTCGGCTCAGGTCATGATCTCAGGGTCCTGGGATCGAGTCCCGTATCGGGCTCTCTGCTCAGCAGGGAGCCTGCCTCCCCCTCTCTCTCTCTGCCTGCCTCTCTGCCTACTTGTGATTTCTCTCTGTGTGTGTAAAATAAATAAATAAAGTCTTAAAAAAAAAAAAAGAGTTAATTAGGAGAAAACAATATTAACAGAAAATAACAACTAAGATCAAAAGGATCACCCTTAAGAACATCACTCACTGTACAACTCTATAATGAGAATCCAGTGAAATCTACAGGGCTAAATGCCTCCATCCTCATAGGCCAAAGACTGCTTTTGACAGCTGTCAGCTGCCACCTCGTATGGCTCATCAGTGGGCCCATCTCCAGAATGGTTAAGAGTACAAGCTTTGGGTCAAATCACCTAGCGGAATACTCACCCCATCACTTAGTATTATGTGACCAAGTTACTTAACTTGATAATATTTTACTTAAATAATATATCTGCCAATAATACAGTAAAAGAAAAAGAAATTTTAGAATCTCTCTGTCATCATAGAATCCTCGGGTCCCCTATAAATTCATCATTCATCTTATATAAATTTACCAAAAAAAAAAAAAAAAAAAAAAAGCTAAAGAGGTCGATAATTCAAACATTATGTTCCTTCAATAAGCATTAAATATACTTATCCCTAAAAGGATTGGGGTTCAGTATTATGGTTAATTATTATGGGATTCAAGAATGAAAGCAGGAAACATTTTAAGATATCTAATTTGGACTTAACCCATCTCCCCATTTTGGATCCATCCCTCCTCCCTGGAACCTGAAAGCAACTAAAATTCCTAATAACAAAATATAACAGTTGTACAAACATATAAATCCTGCTGTCATTTCAGAGAACTAGTAAATAATGTTTGGTAGATCCCCAAAGAAGAAAATAACACAATGAAGCTGAAGCTTCACTGTCAGACAAAACTTTATTCCAAGATTCTACAGTAACAGGGAGCATGAACTAAAGAAAATACATGGCTCCAAGCTTAAGTCTGAAAGGGAAGTAAACTGCATTAATAAAGCCTAAAAAGAGGAAGAAAAGGAGAAAGCCAGACATTTGATGGGTTATCAGCACCTGAGTAGTGGACAGCACTACAGCCAAAACCCGTATTTTTTCAATCCACCTCACACCACCTTGCACCCATAGCAATACACTTGGAGAAACAAAAATCAAGTAAAAAATAACTTACAAGAAGCACTTTTCTAAAATGAATTTGCTACTATAAGTTTTATTGACTATCATCTTTAAAAAGTAATTTCTAAAACATGAGTTTTTTCCCCCAAGCAGAAAGAGAATCCTCATCATTGTTGAAAATATAATAAAACACAACCAAAAAAATAAAATTAATTTAATATTAAGTATAAACAAAAACTTCCTTAGCATGTAAGTAGGTTAGGTTTATCTATTTCATTTTTTTTTTAAGATTTTATTTATCTATTTGACAGAGAGAGAGAGATATCACAAGTAGGCAGACGGCAGGCAGAGAGAGAGGGGGGAAGCAGGATCCCCGCTGAGCAGAGAGTCTGATGCAGGGCTTGATCCCAGGACCCTGAGATCATGACCTGAGCAGAAGGCAGAGGCCTAACCCACTGGGCCACCCAGGCACCCCAGGTTTATCTATTTAATAATCTCACTTTCAACTAGTGAATCATTCACTGTATCATGTCTCTTTGGGGTAATCTTAAAATTTCTAATTCCTACTTTGCTGTCAGGCTATATGCTACTACTTGCCTAATTCACCCCTGCCTTAGAATCCCATTTCTTTTCTTTCCCCTCCCTCATCTGCTTTAAGGTGATAAAGATGGCAAACATAACACTTAAAAAGTCTAAAAAAATAACCAAAAATACTATACAAAAATAGCCCTGGGGGAAGAGGGTGGTAGCCACATGGCTTTATTTTGTGATAGCAATTTCAAGCAATTTGGAGGCCTTTACATTCCAGAGATTGTATTCCAAAGGATTAAGTTACCAGTGTTCAACCTCTGGATTAGTAGAGTGTTACCATATGTGGACTGGATCCTTGCCTCCTTAGCTTTCCTAATGAGGCCAAGGTCACTGATTCAAACCATTATCTCAGACTGTAACCACAAAGACAATATGCCTCCATTTCCACCACTGAGAGCGAAAGGAATTACGGAGTTCCTCATACCCTATTAGGGAAGGAAGCAACTAGACATCCGAAATAAAGTCAGCAGTTCCCTAAAACCCAACACTGAGACCAGGCCATTACACAGCACAAAAACTAAAAAGGGCCCTCCATTCCATGTCCAATTAAGTCAAGACTCCTCAATCCTGTCTTCGATGCTTTTCAAAGTTAGCCTTATTTTCCATATTCCTGTATACAGACACCATCACCTACCAACTTAGACTATGTCCTATGCTCTTTTCCATAAATACTCCCTGTACCTTGAACCTTCTTGGTTTAAGTTTTCTTTACTAAAATAACTTCTCTCAAATGCCACCTCTTCAAAGGCATGTGATCTGATCTTTACCTTCTGACTCTCAATACTGCTTTATTAATATCTCTCATGACACATAGCCTACCTTTGTCATCCTTTTCCCATTTATTGCACTTCCATCCCAAGTCATTCCCTAAAATGTTTCAAGCAGTCTACAAAGGTAGGTATAAATACTACAAAATAAATTATAAATAGGTGAAAAAAACTGAAACAAAGGACCAAAAACAGGAGAGTAGTATTTGGAACCTGTTAAACCTATTATCTTTGTGTGTGTGTGTGTGTGTGTGTGTGTGTATGCGTACACACACACACATATATGTATATCTGTATGTATAGATACACACTTATTCTTGATTTTAAGTAGGCTCTCCTTAAGGACAGAGTTCGTGCTGTGCAAATACTTACTAAATTATATCCTTTCAAATACATAGGAAATCTAAAAATTTCAAAATATCCTTTTAAAAATTATATTTCTTTATATGTATATCCACACATATATGAATATATTCTCAAAATTTAAAATGGCAAGTGAAGTGAAAAAAAGGCACCAACATATAATTTACTTTTGTGGCACTTTAAATGTCAATAATCAAATTACTCACATTTAGTGTCAATGACAGCACTAATGCTTTTAACATTTTAAATAACTATATATACCATTTCCCTTGTGGTAGAGACCTGAGAGTGCTGGGGGCGGGGGCTGTAGGAAGAAATTATTCCTCCTCTTTCCACTGCCTGGAAGAGACTGGCAAGTGAATGAATGAAAAGAAAGGAGGGAAAGGTCTCTATGATCACTAGTGTAAAGAACCAATCCTAATATATTAGTTCACACTTGGATTTCTTTTCACTACTAAATATATTTGGGACACATCTGCTTTGGATTAGACACAGATGAATCCTATGAAAACAAACTGCAAAAATCCTACCTGTAGGTTATTACCACTTACCCCTCACACTTTTAAAACTACAGCTATAGATAATAGCCTTTCCAAAAAATTAGGCTATTTTTGTCTGTTGATTTTTCAAAATGAGAAGAGAAATATATTGCTTTAAGGGAAGACAGACTGGGAAAGTGAATACAGTAGTTTTCTAAACTGAGAAATTTCCTAACCAAAGGACTTCTATACTGAATCACTACAAAAAATCACTATCCCTCTAATTTATCTCCTTCATTCATTAAAAAGTAACAGAGAAAACATAATTTCCTGACTGGTTCTTTCTGCTTCCAGGTGTACCCCCATTCCAATCCAAACTATGGATTCATTTGATACTAATCTTCCTTGAATGTGACTTAATCAAAAGGTGTTGAGCACCAGATCACTCCTGAATTCAACCTATAGTCACTTCCTATCACAGCCTAAGACAAACTTAACTCTATTTAGTCTGACTGTTCCCCTACTGATACCCTGAATGCATTTCTTATTTTTTCCCTTTTATTAGTACTCTCTTACCTGAAACATTCTTCAACCCAAAACTTTCAAAAAGTCCATTCAAAACACTGCATCCCTGACCTACCAAAGGTCAATTCCATCCCATCTGTGAACTTTGAATGTAATTTCCTCTATCATTTTCAAGTCCAGAGTTCCGTTAGTCTGAGAAACATTTTGTAGCACTATTTGAGAATTCACTTAGCCTTTCTGAACTTGTTGCTTCATCTATAAAACAAGAGTTGAGTGAGATCTCAAGATTTCCAGCTCTAAATTTCTGATTTGTTCATTTTTTATTTCATGTCATTTAAAACTGTTATTTAGCTCTAATTATTGTCATGTAATTTCACCCTATGTATGTTGTATATACTCCTTATGGACAAAAATCATGTTTGATTATATCTTTGCCTACACCATTACTATGTAATAATTTACACCTAGTAGGTACTCAATAAATATACCCATTTGATAGGCTGCTGTAGGGGAGACAGAAGGAATTTAAGATAACAGGTACAGTAGTATATCTGGGAAGAACTGAAACTTACTCCTGTATATCAGAACAGCTATACACATAATGTTAACAGAATGCAGAGCTTCTGGCTGTAATGATATCCCTATCCCGGATATTTATGGGGTTTTTCTTCTGCCACATGTCTGAATGCACTCACTCGATAATATTTCAAAACATACTATGAGCTAGGCACTATTGCATGCAGTGAGAATACAGAGGTAAACTAGACGGATAAGGTCCTTGTTCTCATGGAGCTTATACTCTGGAGTACAAGAATAAGAGTACCATTCCCACTCAAACTTCCAAGATCAAGATAAGATTATTTGAGGACAGAACAAGATAAGAGATATCTGCAGTTCCCAGTGCCTTCCAATAAAGGAAAGCTGATTGAGAAAACAACTCTCAATACCACTGTCAGAACAACTCGGTTCAGACCATATGCTAACAGAGGCCAACAGAGCTCAAGGATCCTTAAGAGTACAAACTCTGGAACCCAAACTGCCTAGATCTAAATCCTAGCTCCAACTTACTAGCTATGTGACCTTGAATAAGTTACTTGTTTTTTTCCCCAAGTTAATCATTCTATGCCTCAGTTTCATCTCCTGCAAAATGGGGGTAATAATGGTACTTAAAACTCATATAAGATTTTCTGAGAATTAAATGAGTTGATAGACATAAAGTGCTTAAAACAATCCTACAGCTAAGTACGATAATTTTGAACTCTCCTACAACTACTACTCTTACTGTTAAATTGTTATAGAGTCTATGAACAAGCTAAAAACAGTACATAACACCCAGTAGTAACTCAATATTTAATCAATGACTGAATAAATGAACCAGATTGTTTTCTTCCTCTGTGAATATGGAACAAAAGTATCCTATCAACTTTAAGACTGCTAGGACTCAAAGGGATATAATCTATTTCAAAGTACTTTGTTAAAAACAAACCCCCCAAAGTCACACAAGAGTAAGATTTCATTACTATTACCAGTAGAAATGTACCATAGCCATACCACAGCAAAAATCTGCTAGATATTAAATTGCATGTTTATACCTTCAAAGCATTCCTAACTAGTCAATATGCTGTTTATTACCATGTGAATGAATGTCTACTAAGAAAGCCTAATACTGAAGAAATCAGATAACTAGACAAGCTGGGAGAGAATGAAGTCTCATCACAGTGAGCAATTTTATAATCAATCCAATCACAACCTACTCAGAAAAGGAATACTCAGGCATGTACCCAAGGTATCAAAAGTTCCCTAACCTGAGTGGTGAGCTGATAGTATAAAAATAATCTAGAGTCCTGGGAAAATAAGCGGCTATCACATCTGTCTTAACCTCATGCAGCTCAGAGTAACCCTTTACTCTACGGCTTCCTGGATGGGGAAGAGCAATACCATCCACACCATGGTAGATCCATACACACCAGGATTTAAAGTTAATCCTTAATAAAAATCAACCATAGTAAATCTTCTCCCCAATCAACACAAATATGGTTTTCAGCCAAGCAACCAGGTTTTAATATGGAGAGGTCCCTCTCCTAACGGATGACCATTGCACTACAACATCAGATTGTACATTTTCCCTTCTGTTTTTAATTACCCAACCTTAAGAGTAAAGACCTCATCTCTTAACACTTTTTTATGCCCATTTAATACCCACTCACGGGTAATCAATTAGTTTAGCTAATTTTGATCACTGCCAAACCTTTTTCATCTGCCTTTAATTAATCCATAACTTATCTGTTCAATAACAAGTAACCATAAGTAAAATAGATCAGTTAGGAATTTTAAACAAGTAATTAACTCACTATTTACTAAACTGTTTAATAAGGAAAACTCTCAATACAAACGACATTTTTACAAGTTAAATGGTTATATTTTCAACAGCTGAAACTGTACCAAAGGACTTCCAAGACGATAGTTGGATACTATTTAAGCTTCGTTATATATTGAGATGAACAAGTCAAAAGTTGATAAAGAATACTGATATTCTAATTTTCAAATAAATAGGGGGTTTTTTGGTCTTAACCAAGTTGGAGAACTTTTATTGGCATAAACAAAAGTAAATACAGAACAAGCAGAAAAACACAAAACAAAATGCTTGTTACAAGCAACAACTAAGATTGCTCTTTTGGCTCATAAACACAGCAAAAAATAATCAATTAATTCTGATTCACCTCTATTAAAGGAGGAAACAGTGATATCACATGGTCATCTAAACAGAACTTATTTACCTTCCAAATATACCATAACAATGATTTTAAAAACATAAGTGGTCCTTATCTTATGCCACTTGGCTTCATTTATTCACTAAGCAGATTTTTACTAAGTATCTGTTTGTTAAGCACTGAAATACACTTTGGATATGTAGTAGCAAATCAAGCATCCCTGTCTATAAAGCTTAAAATCACCAGATAATCTCTCTCTCTCTCTCTCTCTCACAAACACACACACACTACAAACTGTAATAAACATTATAAAAGAACATTATTAACAAAGAACCAGAGTTTAGATTGCTATGTCACAGAAGGCCTATCAAAAAGTGACCGTTAGTATACATGTGATGAGCCCCAAGTAGTGTATAGAATTGCTGAATCACTATATTGTACACCTGAAACTAATACATTGAAATAAAAAAATTTTTTTATAAAAACGTGTCAGTTAAACTTTGAGGAGGAATAGAGGACAGGTGACACAGGAGATGCTTAGGCTGAAGAACGTGTGCTTGACCCTAGAGGAAGAAGTAAGAATGAATGGCAACTTGAGGAACTGAAAAAAGGCAGATGGAACACAGAAAGCAGAGGGGAAAGTGGCACTACATGATGCCAGAGGTAAACAAAGGCAAAAAGTAATTACTTTCAAAGAGATAGGAAGGTTTTAAAGGATGTTGGGCAAGTGAGAGTTCTGAACGGATTTTTATTTTAAAAATATCATTCGACTACAAGATATAATATAGGAGAAACATGAGAATGTATGCAAAAGGCTAGTGAGGAAGCTACTGTAGTACTTTAAGAGTTAAATACATTAGACTAGAGTTGGGGCAATGGCAGGGCAGCAGATGAATTCAGAATATATTTTGTAGGTTAAGGTCAGGATGTACACGGTGAGAAAAAGGGGAGGTTATCAGGAATGACCCTTAAGTTTCTGAAGTGAAGAACTAGTAAGAAATAATAATTATTAAAAAGAAGATAACAAAATAGAAAGAAATTTGAGAGTTCAGGTAATGAAGAGAAACTTTGTGCTCTGTTGAGACTATGAGAATGCAAGTGGAGATGCTTTATGAAGGCAGAGAACAGTATCACCCTAAAGCTAAAAGAAGTGTAGGCTAATGATGTGCATTCAGAAAACTGATAGCATACAGACTGTATTTAAAGCTACAGAGCAGATGATCACTTAGGGAAAAGGCAGTAAGTGGGAAAAGGACTCAGAAATCCAGAGAAACTCCAACACGGAGTTGGACAGAATAGATGAATCTGAGAGACACTGAAAAAAGGAGCCAGAAAGGTGGGAAGAAACTAAAAAGGAGAGCCCTGAAAGCAAAAGAGTGTTTCAAGAAGAAGGAAAAATAAAAGTCAACTAGGCTCAATAATGCTGAAACATAAGATTTCCACATCAAACTGGTGAGGAAGAATTAATGGGGGGAAGGACATGTGAATATATGTGAAGCTAGAAAACAAAGTCAACCTAGAATCTAAAATTATAAATAGTTCTTTAAAATAATGTAAACATGCAATTCATGTAATTTCTTTTAATGAGCCATTAAAGCATATTCCTACCATGACACGCTCAACACGGTGACGCAGCAAAAACCAACCACCAGAGTTCCAACATTGCAGCATGCTTCTAATATTGCAGCAGAAGAGGTCATGCTTTGCATGGTTCATAATTTTAAATTCAACTTCCTAAACAAGAACCAAAATCTAACTGTTGCCTCACAATTCTGAAGCCAATGCTACAAAGACTGAATTTAAATTAGAAAATTAAAAGTTTTCCTGAAAAAATAATTTTCATACAACTTTAAAAAGAAAAAAAATATTAAACTTAATTCACTTATCATTTGCATGTCTACTGCACTCCAGGTCCATCAGTTGTGATGCCTTTAACCACTTTTTTCCTCACCGAGGGCTTAGAGGCAAACAGCAGTATGTTCTACGGTAATTCTACTTTTGCACAAATACACAAATCAAAGAAGCCTGCCTTTTTTCAGGTTTTCAGCTACTCTTGTTTATGGGCATTACACTTCCTTCTTGTTGGCTTCATTAGTAGAAATACCAAAAGACTTTTAATTGGAAAAATAATTTTTAATATTAGCTGTTGTGCTGCTATGTGTGTAATCAGAGACAACTCCACCTCTCTAACAAACTGCGCTTCAGTTTATTCACCAGTAAGACAGAATAAACTTAACTCACAGGGTTGTTGAGTTGGCTTAATGTGATAATAAATATTAACTGAATCTAATCCTAACATTTCTAATCACTTCTATGAACTGAAGTACAGAGTTATATACTATTCTTATTTCTACTGAATATAAGCCAAGCAATTCCACTCTTAAAATTTATGTACTTATTACAGATCAAACCTTGGAGCAATGACTTTATTAAAATTAGCATCATTCTTTACATTTAATAGTGCAATGTTGTACAGTTAAGATGGGTATATAATGATAGTAAACACATAATTTATACTCCTTTTCTAAAAACCCACTAAAATTACCCCAAAAATGAATTTTTTAAGCTATAAAAACATAAACCCACAAAAATTGAGAGAATGGGTGAAAAGACAATAGCAACAAAAGTTTGGAAGCTGGAAAGCAGATGGTTGAGTGACAAATGACTTAGCAAACACTAGAAAATCAAATCTTTAGCAAACAGTGGAGAAAGCCAAGAACAAACCCAATTTAAACTGTAAAATCCCCAAAAGACTCAGCAATTGGCAGTACCACATACATCTGAAGTGGGATATGGGGGAGAGAGGGAGCTAAAATAAGGAATATTGTTTAAAAGTCTTTTTAAGAAGTAACCAGCTCCACTGATCCTTACTGTCCTTCCCCAATCCTAACAAAAACCTGAAAATATATTGTCTGGAGAATACCAAAACACCATATCTCAAGATTGAGAAAATCAGGTACAGCCGCAGGCAGGAAAACATACTAAAGCAGGGTGACTGAGCAAAGAAATATATATGGGGATGCTAAGACTCTCCCAAGACCTTTTACCCAACTTCGCTCCTATCCCCCACAACCTTCACCTCCAAGCAAGAAAGAGCCTTCTACAGGGAATCTAACCAGCTCAAAGAAATACGTGAAGACACTAACATCAAAAAAGTCCTCCAACCAAACGTCTAAGCCTGGTTACTATACAGTAAAGGCTAACAAGTATCACTGAGGATTTCTAATTATCATTTTACTTCCCTATTCACAACACAACCACCAACCATCTAAGGTAAGGCTACAGAACATGAAAGATAAAGACCAAAGCAAATACAAACTAAGAAAACAAACCTGGAAGACACTGATCACACAAGGAGAAGAAATCTTTAAAAAATAATAATAATAACGTTTATATATTCAGACAGCTAAAAGAAAATATTATTGTTATTAGAGCAAGATACTATTTCAAAGGAGCAAAGTCAAAAAACAAAAGCTGTGGAAAACTAAATATATATGAAAACTCAATAGAAGTAGAACAAAAAGAAAATGAGATGGAAAATACAAGAAAATTAGAAAAGAAATCAAGAAGGTCCATTATCCCAATAAGAAGAGTTTAAGAAACAGAAAATAGAAAGAAATAATCAAGACCTCGTTCAAGAAAAAGTCCCAGAATTAAAAGATGTTTCCATACTAAAAGAGCACACCTAGTACTCAACAACATGGATGAAAAGAGACCTACACAAGGATCCATGACTATAAAATTTCCAAACACTGGAAACAGACACAATCTTAAAAGCTTTCAAAGAATTAAAGAGAGAGAGAGGAATAGAGAAAAGGGTCAATAAGGCAGGAAAAAAGGAAACACACACACAGGTCACATACAATATTTGGAAATCAGAGTGACTTCAGACTTCTCAAAAGCAATATGGAAGCTAGAAAGCAATGGAGCAAAATTATAAAATAATACAATTTTACAGGTAGTATTCTTAACCTAACCAAATAATCAAATGAATTTCAGGGTAAATGGAAACCATTTTTTTTTTTAAGATCTTATTTTTAAGTAATCTCTAAACCCAACATGCAGCTCAAACTCACAACCCTGAGATCAAGAGTTGTATGCTCTACAGACTGAGCCAGGCAGGTGCCCCCTAAAATAATTTTAAAACATCAAGTAAGCCAAGAATGAATATGACATTGATCACTGCAAAATGGAAATCCAACCACAGGAGAAAGTGAAAGGAATCCCACAATAATGGTTGTGTACAAAGTCTAGAAGACAGTCCAGAATGGAGGCCAGAGGGATAGGAGAGACTGCCTCAGGAAGATAAAATTGGTAATAATACCTGAACATTTCAAGAGACATTTGACAAAAAGTTGAATTAGTGATAATTACAGCAAAAACTAACCCAGGGGTGGAGCAGAGACATTGAACTTCAGCCAGATCACCCTATGATAAAGCTAACAGTCAACAAGTCACACTGAGACTAGATAAGCTCTTTCCTCTCCTAATGTGCAGATGTGCAGATGACCAAGAATTACCAGACATCTGAGGAAAGGCTCTATCACAAAAGGCAAAGCAAAAATAGGAAGAAAGGCATACAAAATTGGCAGAAAGGCAATTTGGAGGAAACAGATGAAAACTTTGGGGGGGGCTAACATTTCTATAGGTTAAGTAGTATATAGAAATATATATTCTAGTACATTATATGCATTAGATAGCTGGGATGGAGTGGAGGGAGGCAGACAAGTACAGCACATTGTATAGGACAGGAAAAGTGGTATTTTACAAGAATACTGAATTATCAAAAGTGATGGAATTATAGCTATTAAGAAGGGTACCAGGAAGTAAAGGAGATCAGCTGAGTAGGTGATAACGAAGTTAAATCTTCATTTTCCATCCAGGAAGTTAATAAAACCGAAACAAACACAGAGTATTTTATTTAACACAGACTATACAAAGCATGTGAGTTAGACACAGTTCTAGAGGCTTTCCAAATTCATTTTCTGTAACAACCCTATGAGGTAGGTACTACTATCCCCATTTTTAAATGAGCCAAATGAGGAGGCATAGAGAAGTTAAGTAGCCCAATATTACATAAAACTAACAGTTGACAGAGGAAGATTCAAACCTAAACAGTATAAACCCAGAGCCCATGCTCCTAACCATCTAGCCATGTTGCATATCCAGTAGCAATATAAGCATGTTGTTTACAAACTAGGAGGTAAACAGGACAATCATCTAAAAGAGGTTAAAGTGACTGCTTTTGGGTAAGGAAAAATGGAAAGGGGGAGGTAGGAAGCTTCTGTTTGTTTCAATAACCATGTAAATTACTTGACCCTTTAAACTCTGCAGGTACAACTTAAGTAAAAATTAAAGCCTATAATTTAGAATTTCATAGTTAAAATATTTTATCTAATGGTACTATCCTCAGAAGTAGGCAAAATGAGTACTACTCCTATTTCATAGATAAGAAGACTTTCATTCCTCTTTAATAAAAATTTGAGAGCCTACTACATAACAGGTATTGTATTTAGAAAACAGGTATCAATTCACCTCAACGATGAGGTTAAAGAGGTGCAAAAAAGCAAGTTTTTCTTCTTTTCTTTTCAATTTATTACACAAATTATATGATCCTGCATCTCTAACAGTTGTGCTTATGATGAGACAATATAAATTTTAAATAATGATGGAAAAAGCAGAGAAAGGTCTGCTCATTAATTCACTCAAATATTATTTAGTTCTTGCGGTGCCTGGGTGGCTCAGTCGTTAAGCGTCTGCCTTCTGCTCAGGTCATGATCCCTGAATCCTGGGATCAAGCCCCACATGGGGCTCCTGACTCAACGGGGAAGCCTGCATCTCCCTCTCCCACCTTCCTTGCTTGTGCTCCCTCTCTCACTGTGTCTCTGTCAAATAAATAAATAAAATCTTAAAAAAAAAAATTATTTAGTTCTTGCCCTTGAGGAGCTCAGAGTCTTATGAGGAAGACAGGTAAACATAGTAACTATGTGTGCAGCACATTAAATAGAGGAACACCAAAAAATGTTTCAGAAGGAACATCTGAGATAAGTCTTGAAGAATGAATAGAAGTATATAGATCAGTGTGAAATACCGGTATCTTCCCTGTGTTATAAAGGTAAGTTCATGTTAAAAGCTATAATGAGACAGTAAGACCTTTTTAATGAGAATGAATTTTAAAAAACAAGATAATCTTAACGCCTGACCCATGTTTCTAATTTTTATAGTCTTGCCCAATGATCAACTGAAAGCATTTTTCACATGCCTAATGAACATTTTAAATTTTAAAGTGTTAAGAGTATTATTTTAGAAACAGACTACAGAATAATCTTTCATTTGCCTTACCACCAAAATGCTTCATTGTTAACAAGGTTTTCCAAGTCATAATATTGAAATTATAATGTACCCCCCCTTCCTCCCATGAGAGAGAAATTGGTGACCAAACCCCAGAAGATGCATGTGACACGGAAGCTGTCATGGGAAGAAAAGGTAAGAAGAATTTTTTTAATCATTATCACTTTTTTCTCTAGTAGACAGTCTCAAATTCCCTTCCAAAGGCAAATTTAAAACATTTCTTTTTCTTTAGGGATAAAAGAATAATTTGCAGTAAAACACCATAAAGAAAATAATATATACATGTTTATCCTTATTGGTCTTTATAGATACTTTAGGGGTGACAAATTTTGATTTTTCAACATTTAAAGAACACCTACGAAACAAAAATTTTCTGGCTTTGATGACTTAACTTTGATGTTAACTAACAAAGTTTCAAATATGTAGTAAATTCAAAACAGGCAGAGTCAACTCAGGTTACTTTACACCAATACTTAATCATACTTCAGTATCTCTTTTTGTCCCTTTATTTCCAAACCTTTCTACACAGCTTGCCCCTAATTAATCTTCATCTCACTTACTATATAGAAAAATTAATTTTGTACTAAATATCTTAAACTGGCCTCTATCCCTACAATTAAAAACCTAGTTCTAAGTAGCAACATCTGACTTTAATTGTCTGGAAAAACAAGTTGTGGAAAGCTCTATCACGCCCTACCACCAGGGGAATAAAAAAGGAGAAAGTCATGCCAGGAGACCACAAATGGTAATTAACAAAAACCATGGCAGGTTTCAATTCAAAATGTGTGGTTTTCATTTGTGTATTTCATCTATCTTTTATTTCTCTGAATTTAGCATCTACATAATATACCTGATTTTCAGGAGTTTCACTCAATCATGCCCCTTAGATTTAGAAAACATTAATAATTGGGACAAATAATTCTTCAAAATTATAGTGACTATTAGCAATTAGCATATGAAACAAAGTTTATCATTAATTATAACAGGACTACTAAGGAAACTACCTCTTAGAAGAGGTCTAACTCTTAAGTTCAGTTTCGTATACATGATACAGAACACATTTGGTTAGATAACAAAGTTTTAATTACATGACTCCTGGAAAAATTTTAAAGAAACAAAAATCTTGAAAGACAAGATTTTAAATTATTTCAATTAACAATGCCTTTACCTTACATCTTTTAAGGAACTAAAAAATATATATATCATGAAAACCTCACTGCAATATTTTTCTAAGACTGCAATTCTTTTGAAATACTCTCAATTTCTCCCAAGTGAAAACCACAAGTACACATTTAGAATATAAATTTCCAATTGGGTCTGATGAAAGTTCAATCACAAAAATCTACAACTAACACTAAAATAATTAAATGTCTTTAGAGTTTATTCAAAGTTCGATGGTTAAAATGAACAGCCTTTGTCATTAACTTCTATGATACTCTTTTGATCAAGGTTAGTCACAGACCAGCAAATCTGTGAAAAGAACATTCCTTTAAAAATCAACTTTAAAGCAATGTAGACTCATTAGAGATTTCACAACTTTTCTAGGCAGTTAGCTTAAAAGACACAATTTGATTCAATGGCGTGTTTGGAGCATTATTTCCAGTTCAATTACAAAAACACTGGATTACTGTATTTTTGGCTTTAGGTATTTTTTTTTTTGGCTAAGAAGGGAACAGGTGGAATACATTATCTGGAGAACAAAGTCTTATTTTCAAGCCTCTGTAAATTCAACCCTCTAAGACTTTCCTTACTTTTTAAAATGGCTACCACCTTGATCTACCATACAAAAGGAAAAACGTACAGGATACTACTTTCAAAGATAAACCTGATAATTTTGACAGTGTATACCCTCCTCCCCCACAAAATACTTTTTAGGATTCCCATTCCTGTTCTGGTCAGTTAAAATGACCATTAAATAAGTACACAAAAGTTGGTCAATTACAGTATAAGGGCAACCTATATAACCCAAACTAGGTCATCTTTTTCCTATAATGTCTGACTAGGAAAAGCAGGTAACATTATCTTTCACAGACTAAGATCAAACACAGTAGAAGTGAAAAGGATTGTCCAATCTAGTAAAGGAGAAACCACCGTGGGAACCACAACCCCCCCCTTCAAGAGATGATCGTAAGGATTTTAGAAATTCAAATGACTAGATTTACTATTATATGGGTTAGCAAAATTTTCCGTTCATAATAAATCCCTTTAAAAAGCATTTCATAAGTAACAAAAACACTTGGTGCCCCCAGACCTATACTTTCTGCTCAATAACTAGTCTGTTACATATTACTTGCACCCACCACTTGCTATCCACTCTGAAACCATTCCACCACTATTGCTCTAGAAAACTTACCACGAAAACGCATTCTCACATACAAAAATGAAAAAATAGGTAATGCTTTTGACAAATGTTGTGCAGATATACAGCTACTAAACAGATTAACTTTGAATCTGTTGAATGTCTGCAGAAACACGGCAGGACCTTACCTCTCATCCTCGCCATCCACCAGGGGTGTCGTCAGCGGTAGCACCTTCAACGGGAAAAGAGAAGCAGAGGCTGCTAGGCTGCTGCTACTCCCATCTGAGACTGCTGACATTCCCCCACTGTCACCACTGATAGTCTGAGGTAAGCCAACTAAGGAGGGTTCCGCTGGGCGCCTGGCATCTTCAATTTGGCTTCCAATTGCCTGAGCTAATGATTGTGCGGAGAACTGAGTAGAACTTAGTGGGATCTGTTGTGCCAAAGGCAGATTTATATTAGTTGCTATCAAGGGAGGTTGGCTAACACTTTGAACCAAATTGCCATTTTGAGTGGCAGGGGTTTGTGCTATATTCTGTGGTGGAACCAAGTTTGTTGGGGCAGAAGGCATTCCAGAAGGACCGGTTGAACTAACCTGATTTGTAACAGAAATACTACTAGCAGAGGGCAAAGGGCTAACTGCAGGCAACGGCTGCGAAACTTGAGCTACTGATTCTACTCCTTGAGGCTGGGGAGGCACAGTTAACAAGGTACTTTGGGGTGCAAGGACCAACTGTTGAGGAAGGCTTGAAGCACTAGTTTGAACTCCCTGATGAATAATCGCAGCTGGAGCAGGTGGGACTATCTGTGAAGATGGAGGAGCACCTTGCGGAATAACTGAAGGTGTGACTTGGGTAGAGGGTCCCTGCACTGCAGTAGGTATGCTCGCTTGTTGACCAATATTTGCAATCTGACTGCCAGGAGGTACAACAGATACGGCCGCCTGAGCCTGGCCAACAGGCTGGCCAGATGCCCCTGCAGGTTGTGCTTGGATTGCTGCGGGCTGCACTGGCAGCTGGATACTCTGTGGCTGGGCCGTAGGCATCGCTGCTGTTCCTGCTCCCACTCCTGCAGCGCCGGGCTGTCCCGAGGACATCGCTGTTTGGAGAATCGGTGGCTGCTGTACGTACTCTGAAGCGGGATTCTGAGTCACTGCTTTGCCATGGCTTGGGACCATCTGCGCAGAAACAGCCGGTTGCTGCTGTCCATACTGTAACTGTTGGGGTGGGGCCCCTGGAGGGGGAGCCTGCACTGGAGGAGCCGTCTGAGGATATGGCAGTTGGGGTTGAGCCAAACTGGAAATGGAAGGCTGCTGACCTAAAGCTGAAGTTACACCAACCACGCTAACAGGTGGTGGCTGGATACCAGTGGCAGCACTGAGCGTGGCTTGCAGAGGTACTGGCTGAAGACCTTGCTTTTGAGGATAGCTCAGTTCTTGAGGCTGTAATTGTACTTGCGTGATCTGCGACTGAGCGATACTCGGAGGACCAGAGCTGCTGAAATCCATCTGCTGAAGAGCCATACCTTGAAGAGTCGGCGGCGGCTGCGGCTGCACCACCACAGTCGGGGCTCCCATCTCTCCACTTCCCACACTCTCTGTGTAGTGACTCAGTGTGCTGACACTACTGCTCACTGAGCTCCCACTAGTGCTCTCCCTCTCAGAAGTCACTTCTGCTGGGTTTTGCTTTACTGTTTCCACCACTTTATTCATCGCCACACCTTCTGCAGCAGGTGCAGCATTGTCTTTCTCATAGAACTCGGTGCAAGTCCATCTACCTTTTTTAAAGGGTTCGGAACTAGAATCTAACTTCACAACTCTGAATCTGGACGTGTTAACTGTTGGCTGTTGCTGCTGACTTGAAACAGATCCCACAGTCATCCCTGCAGCTGCATTAGGGGCACTGCTGACAACAGCGGAGGAAGAAATAGTACCATTGCCCATGCCACTCAAGATATTCACATTAACACCGCTGCTAACTCCAGGCCCCACGCTCACACTAGCAGCACTAGGAATATTGCTTGCATTTACACTAGCATTACTAAGCATGCTGCTTGTCACACTAGGATTAAAACTACCCACAGCAGTAATGTTAACAGTATTCATTGTATTCGTGCCAGTAACAGAACTTATACCTATACTGCCGGTAGTACTTGGAGCACGGATATTAGTCATTACAGATGCAGGTGAGCCACCCGATGAGACAGCAGAAGTTGGTGCAGCTGGCATAACACTGTCAGAGCTTCCCGTGGCAGAGAGTTTTCTGGATACTGGACTCGAGGGTGGCCCTCCGGGAATGGATGTACTGGCCACACCAGCATGGGATGGATGGTGGTGCCCATGGTGTAGGTGGTGCCCGTGATGAATGTGATGGTGATGATGGAGGTGGTGTGGATGAGCATTCCCATTGATCACAACATTCTGTTGGGGAAGGTGAGGCAAATGAGGCTGCGGAAGGTGGGGCTGGTTGGGAGAAACTGCCCCAGGTGTCTCAGCTTCCTGGAAGTTATTCAGAGTCTCTTCTGAGGAGCTGCGTTCAGGCTCCCCCAAGTCAGTAGCCCTGGAAAGTGACACATCAAGGATCTCGGAAGAAGACAGATCTTCCGTGTGAGATTCGTCCAGATCATCATAGCTCTCAGTGTCCTCTGCTATACTGTTGTTAGAGCTGATGCTGGCGGAGATCTGAGCCGGGGTAACGCTCGTTATCTGGAAGCCACTTTTCTTTTTCATCTGAGTTCCGCCTGGCGCAAGAGGCTGTGCCTGCAGCTGAGCCTGCGAAAGAAGGTTCAGGCTTTGTGGAGGCGGAGGCTGTGGTCCCGACGTAGAAGATGCTGCAGGAGGTGGCGGCTGGAGCAGCGACGGAGGCGGAAAATCCTCGGAAGATGTGGCACTACTACCAACGCCGGTACCTGCTGCATTGAGAGCAGAGGCGCTGCCACTACCGCTGCCCCTTCTAGGGAACATTGCCGGGTGCGCCATCTTCCTAGCACTAATGTCTGCAGCGGCCGCGGCGGCGGTGGACTCAGGCGGCTGATGCATTGTGTCGGGTACCGGGGGGCGGAGGAGGCGAGTGCAATTTCCTTCTGCACCGTAATCTTTGTATTCAAGACGCCGGGGAGGAAAACGGGACCTGACGCTCCGCCCGGCGCGGTTCCTCCTTCTCCTCCTCCTCCTTCCTCCTCAGCAGAAGGCGCCGGCCGCTCCTGCCTTCGAGGGCGAGCTTCGGGAAGGGAGGATGAACGAGGGTGAACAGGGCGGCCAGGGACCCGAAGGGGGGACCCCTTCAGTCCTTCGCCATTCACTTTCCCCTCTAGTCTCACACCCCCCTTTATATTCCGCTTCACGTGGGGTGCGGGGCAGGAGGGAGGGGGAGACAAGGCAAGGGAGAGACAAGGGGAGGGGGTGGGAAAACCGAGAAATGCCCACCTTCTCCGGACAACTCAGAAACCACCTCAACCCCTCCTCCCGCCGCGGCGGCGGCGGCCGCTGCAAAGCCCTCCCGGTCGCTCTGCACGAAGGCAGCGCGGAGCGAGTGTCGCCTTCCCCTCGCCACCCCCAGCGCCGCCGCCGCCGGCGAGCCCCGAGCTCAGTGTCGCTCAAACCTCCCCTCCCGGCCCCGCTGTCCCCGCTTGGCCCTCCCCCCACGCCCCTCGGACCCTTTCAAACCCCCTGGGCTCGCGGCGGCTGTTCCGTGAGCAAACGCTGGCCGCGGCTGAGGCCGGGGCGGCGAGGCTCGGAGCGGGGCGGCGGCGGCGGGGCGCCCGGTACGGTGAGCCCAGCAACGAGGCGCAGGCGGGCGCGCAGAGACGCCGGGTCCTCGCGGAGCACGGCCGGGGCGCGGCGGCGGCAGTGGCAGCGGGAGCCCAGGGACCGCTCCATCACTGGCAGCCATGGAGCCCGAGCATTTTCCTCCCTCAGGGCAGGCGCCTCGGCTCGGCACACGTCCTCGGGGAGGAAGGGGCCGGCGCCCGAGCCTCCCCGGAGGGCGGCGGGATGTGCGCTAGCACAGAAGGGTGCGAGCCGCTCCTGTCCTCTTCCTCCGCAGCCGGCTCGTCCTCACCCTGTGCTCCCGCGGCCGGGGCGGGAGGGGGCCGCAGGCAGCGGCGGCTCCTTCTCGGCGGCGTTGGTGGCCAGACGGGCTGGTGCAAGCGACTGCAGCCGACGCCGTTCAAAGGAACGAGAGGTGGGGTTGGTCGGTGTCGGCAAACGGGGCGGGTGAGTGGGTGGGTGCCGAGGGAGGGCGGCGGGCGGGGAGGGGGCTGTGATGGTTGTTACTAGTGCTCTTCTCCAGCTCCACCGTATCCCCCGGTCTCTCGCGGCATCGGGAGAGGAGGGACCAGCGCCCGAGCGCAGGAGGAGGAGGGGCGACCGCCGGCAAGAGGAGGCGGTGGCGGTGGCGGGGGGGAGGGGGCAAGCAAAGGAGAAGGAGGGAAGATGGCGTCTGCGCATGCGCCCCGGCGCCGCAGACATAAAGCCGGGTCCCGCGGAGAAGGAGGCGGCCGGGCTTCGGGCCTTGCCGAGCGCTGGGTGTCCCGACGGAAATTGCCGAAGGCTTGCGGAGGCGCCGACGCCGGGGGATGGTGGGGGTGGGGAATTTCGGCCGGGGGAGCGAATCCGGGTCTGAGTTTCGGCCCGAGTGGGGGTGGGGCAGGGTGCGGGGCGCGCGCAGGTTAGGTGTGTCCGCTCTGTTCTCACACGCGGCCGGCGCGCGCGCGCGGGCACGCGGCAGGGGAGGGGGCGCTGTGGGGAGGGGGCGCTGTGGGGAGGGGGCGCTGCGGGGAGGGGTCCGCGGAGGCTGCCGGAGCCCCGGGTCTCGGGTGTACGCGCCCTGGGTGGTGTCCCCGCCCTGGATGGTGTCCCCCCCCCCCCCCCCCGCGGAGTGGGGAATGAGGCTTTTCTCCACAGCAACAGCATCACGAGTTTCAGTTCCCAGGAGCCCGCCGCAGCTGCCGCCACCGCCAGGACACGACATGAGTCAGGCTTTCTTCCTAGGCGCGTGGCGGAGCCCTCCTCCTCCTCGCCGCACCTGGGCTCGCCCCCGGCCCGCGTCGCCCGCGCCCCCTAGGCGGAGGCCCCTGCGCCGGGAGCTGCGCGGTCTTCGCGAGGCCAGAGTGTCTTCAAGATAGGTGCTGCCTTTTGTGCCTTGCAGTTGTGGCAGCCATGCGGTTCCCCTCGCCCTTCGACGGGCAGGGGTAAGCTAGCCGGGCAGCTGTTGCAGCTGTTTGCTATTAATTGCTTAAGTTCCTCCGGGGTAGGCTTTTTAAAGAGGGAGTGCTTGCAGCCCATCCCTACCTGGAGGGAAGAAGGAGCCTAGCCCTGTAAACTAATTGACCTCAACAGGTGGAGCTTATCGCCGGCGGAGATATCTTTTCGTTTAATTGTCCAGGCTATAGCCTCCACAGATTTGACTGCAAAGACACATCTTGGTGGCAACACGAGTGCAGTGACAAATGAAGACCACCTCTTGGGGTTAGAAAAGAAAAAGCCATCTGCAATTCCAGTTTAAAAAAAGGAAAAAACCTGCATGGTCTGAGCATAGTTCTACAGAAGCCGTGTTAGGTTTGATTGGAGGCAATTTACTGGAAGTTGCTTCCCTAGCATTACCCGGCAAAACATTCTAGCTCTAAGCTAGAATGTACTACGAAGCGAGAATGTGCTTCTCGCCCAGGAACTAAACAACAACAAACTGATAATGGAAAATCCTAGAGAGAATTTTTTATTTTTTTAAACTTAGGTTGTTGGGGGACTAAACTTTTATGGTTAGACATCTAATTTAGGAAATCTCACAAATTTACAATCTATAATCCTATTTCAGGAGCTTGTTTAAGCATAAAGAGCTGTAGTCTCTTGCACAGTTTGACAGACATCTAGTTGTCAATTCGGTGCATTACCTTAAAGTTTCTCTAAACGATTGTCTTCATTCCCTCCCTCAGCGTGTCACCGTTCTATTACTGAATAGGAATGCACCTTTCATATCCCGTGTGTATCCTGTATCGAAATTATGATACATTGTTGCTTTTTCTGTGGTCTCACCCACTGAAACGGGGGACTACCTTTTTTACTTTAAATTGCTAATGTGGAGCTCTGTGCTAGGTACAAAGTAGGTGCACACAATATTGAAAATGGTGTGATAATAAAAATGAACTACATTTGAAAAGATCGTACTTGTGTTATGATATTCATGAACATGTAAATGACTATTTTTACATGCCCATGACCATTGGTATATTTTACAATAATAATTTTTTTTAATACCCAACAGTTCTTGTTGCAGGTGAAAAGGGGAATTAATGGTGGCCATCCGTTGTTGAAATGCAAATCCGACCTGCTATTTCAATAGTTTGTGAATGGAAATTAGAAACTCTCCTAGCCAATTGAACGTGCAATGGAATGTAGATAGACAAAATGTGTTTCTTTGGACTAGTGTGAAAGAAAATCTCTCAATGTTGCATTAGGTCCAAGTTTAAAATTACCCCAAACAACAACAGCTCAACACCCCCTTGGACCCTAAATACCCTCTGTGATTGTGCTGATATGGTTAGAAGCAGAAGAAACATAATAAAGTCTTACCTGAAGTCTACAGAATGAGTTGAGATAGCCCTATAAAAGCAGATACTCTTTCCTTTTTTTTTTTTTTCTCCAGATTTTATTTATTTGACAGAGATCACCAGTAGGCAGAGAGAGTGGGGGGAAGCAGGCTTCCTGTTAGGGAGAGAGCCGGATGCGGGGCTCCATTCCAGGACCCTGAGATCAGGACTCTGCGATCAGGACCTGAGCCAAAGGCAGACTTAACCCACTGAGCCACCCAGGCACCCCAAAAGCAGATACTTGTTCTAACCAGTAGTAAAGGATATTGTTTGGGGCTGTTTTGATTTGGGGGAGGGGAGACGCAGGCCATGGCCTTTTCAAATGTATTTCATTTTTGTCTGCCAAATGACTTTCAAATTCCCGTTTAGGCTGAATCAAGCCCCACTAAGCTATAAGGAACAAACTCTGCAATTAAGGAAACCTGAGTTTTAAAAACCTCTCTGTATCTCTCAGTTGCCAGCATTTCTGGGACCAGGAATACCTGAATACAAGCACATTAAAACAAGCAGAAGTGCTTGAACAGCCAAATGTTATGTTACCACCTTTTAATTTAAAAAAAAAAAAAAAAAAGGTCTGGATTTTTTTTTTTACATTAATACTAAATGCCTACTGTGATGCATAATGAAGTCATTAAATCCTTTGAACTCAGTACTTAGAGTTATCCTTTGCCTTTTCAAAGACTGAATTTCTCCTGTTTACATTCTGAAGGTACAGCTCTGAATTACTCTCTATTGATTGAAAGATTAGTCTGTAGTGCAGTGTTCACTTAAATCTAGTCACTGCAACATTGCAAACCTACGTGTATATTTGGCAATGTTTAGTGTTTCTGTTCCTACCATAAAATACAAAATTTGCTGAACATTGTAACACAACTTACCTATTAGAACTGTGAAATAGGTCAGTATTTAAAACCAAGTGATTCTCCAAAAGTAATACAGGAAGGGAATGCTTAACTCAGAATGGCTGTGAGTGGCAAAGACAGATATTAAAAGAGAAATGTGTGCAGAAAAGATGCCACTGTTCCACTAGTAATTCTAGCTAACCACTGCTTCAGTCATGCAGTATTACTTATCTGTAACTATTAAATGTTATCGGGGGGGGGGGGGGAATCAACGTTTTAAATGAGTTATAAACATGAAATCACACATTTTTACATATGCAGAAACTTACGCCTAGGGATATTACAGCATGTTTATAAATCAGTTCATTCTCTAGAAAATGTTTTAAATGAGACCAAAAGTAGTATGTGCTATTTGACTTCTGTAAATAGGACAAAATGCTTATTTTGAAATTTCTCTTTCAAAATTCAATGTGTACAGTTTAGCTTATAATTCATTTTTGCAGCATTTGTTAAGTTTTCAATACAAGTATGTTTCTGGTCAGTGAAACAGTTTTATATCCTCAAGGGAGATATGCTTATAAAATAAAAGTTTGGATCCAGAAATTTTAATTTATGGTTCAGAGAACACACTGACACACATTAGGTCATTTGAAGGAGAAAACGTTATCATTCTCATTTTAAAAGTGATCACAGAGAGATTAAATAAGTTGTCCAAAATTTATACCTAAATCTGGGTATTCAGGTCCTCTTAATTTCAGATTCTGTGCCTCTGTGTCGAGAGATTTTTTTCCTAAAAATGCAGCCTGAATTCTAGGAACTAGCATTTTTCAAAATTCTCTTGGAAATTAATGAGTGTTCTCTTAATGCTTTTGAATGCTGAGAAAGATATGCTGCACACACACTAATTACATACAGCTTTTCTTCTACCTGAAGAGGATAAAAGACTTTTTCCCTGTTTGACCATATATAAATGTTACAGATACCTCTATAGCCAGTCTTTTCTGACTTATGAATGTTTAATTTGGAGAATTTTCTCACAACTTAAAAAAATCATTTCTAACTTCGCTACAGAAACAGGAAGTGACATTGCAAAAAGAAATAATTTGTTAATTTAGGGTTTTTTTTAGTCTAAAATCAAATAGTACTCCAAATTTCCCCAGATGAGAGCTAATATTTGTTTAATGCCTCCTCTGTACCACACATTGTTCTACATGCTTTAAGTGTTTTATCTCAATTCTCACAACTGTATAAAGTAGGGGCTATAATTACCCCATTTTACAAATGAGTAAAATGAGGTGCCCAGAGGTTGAGTTCTCACAACTTGGCAAGTGGAGGGCTGAGATGCAAATCAAGCTGTACTGTAACCACCCCTCACAGCTGCCTCCAGATATATTGTTAAATCAGGCTCCTGCTAATTCTAGCTCCCAAGTTAAATTTCTACAGAATTCTCATGTTTTGATTTTTCTAATGAGGTATCTCCAAAGAATCTGGGAGCACCATTTTCTCCCGATGTAGAGACATTCTAAGAAAGAGTATACATTTTACAGACTCTACTGTGGCCATGTAGAAATTAAATGAACAGAACAATGATTTGATAAGTTGGATGATTTTCACTGATCAAAAATAGATGTCGAATGCTTGAAAAAAGGCATTAATTACCCCTAATTGAAGAATGCTGTCTATACAGGACAAGATAAATGTTTTCCCATTTTAGCAATTAGTGTTTATTGAACATGAGCCCCTGCAGAATAGAGATAATAGTAACCTAGCCTTTGCATATGTTTTAAGGAACAATTTGTATTTGCACATCTTCTTGAATACTTAAAGTTATAGAAATAAATACATTTATGTTTGTATCATATCTAATAAGACCTCTGTCCTACTATGCATGAACCAAAACCAGGTGAAGAAGTACAACAAATCATAGCAGCCAGTGTTTCTTTGTATTTAAAGATTAGGTTCATGAACAGCTAGGTGTATCTCGAGTCTCAAGCTCAGGGGAAAAGGAATGGCTGTTGAAGTCATTCCAAAGTATGAAATTTTCCTTTGGTCATTCATTTTCTCCCTCTGCTCTGACTTTATCTTTAAAAGAAAATTGAGGGGCGCCTGGGTGGCTCAGTGGGTTGAGCCGCTGCCTTCGGCTCAGGTCATGATCCCAGGTCCTGGGTTCGAGCCCCGCATCGGGCTTTCTGCTCAGCAGGGAGCCTGCTTCCTCCTCTCTCTCTGCCTGCTTCTCTGCCTACTTGTGATTTCTCTCTGTCAAATAAATAAATAAAATCTTAAAAAAAAAAAAAAAAGAAAAAAAGAAAATTGAGAAAGTAGTTTTTAGTAACAAACTTAAATTGACGTCTCCAGTTAATTTCATTGTAGAAAAACAGGAAATCATTAGTCTTAAAGGCCAAAATCATTTCATGTTTTAATACCTTTAAGAAACGAAGAAAAGAAAAGTCTTAAAGGCACACAAGATAATTGGAATCAGAAGCATAAGATAAAATCTGTTAATGTTATGACCACATAATGTTACAGGCAATAGTACTACTTCTGCGTAGAAGGTATTTACAAACTCTTTCTATAGGAATGATAAAATTAGAATGATTTAAAGAGGAGAGGTTAGAATTTCAAAGAAAAGTGTGAGATGAAACTTAGGAGGAAAAAGCCCAACATGGTTGGTTTGTTTTATTACATGTTCTGCACACTTGTCAAACTCAAGAAAATTAAGTATATACGTGACACAGCCTAACTGAGGTAAATATAAAATTAATGGCAAAGATGCCAACCAAGCTTTCCATCAAAAAATGGAAGAGTGGAGCACCTGGGTGGCTCAGTGGGTTAAAGCCTCTGCCTTCGGCTCAGGTCATGATCCCGAGGTCCTGGGATCGAACCCCGCACAGGGCTCTCTGCTCAGCAGGGAGCCTGCTTCCCTTCCTCTCTCTCTGCCTGACTCTCTGCCTACTTGTGATCTCTGTCTGTCAAATAAAATCTTTAAAAAAAAAAAAAATGGAAAAGAAGGTCCAGGTGCTATTTTGCTCTAGTTATTTATAGATAAGAATGGGATCACATGATAATGCCAACTCAGTGGTGTACCTTTGATGCTTAAAAGAGTTTCTGAACACACTCCTCATTCAAGTCATAACCAGGATCACAAAAATGTTTGTTAAATTACACCCATATCAATACATATTTGAATAAAATCAGGTAATAGTCTGTACTAATCCAACATTGATCCAAAATTATGTGATAAAAACAAGAGTTTTGAAAGGAGTGATTCCAGTAAAAAGCATCTTAAGAAAGGAGCTAAATTTTCTTTATTCTGCCAAGCATATGATAGGCACTCAACAAAGACTCAAAGAATTTCTTAAATCCCACATTATGTAATAATGTTGTCAACATAATTTATCACATAAACTTTATTACTAGATTGTTCACAAGATATCGCTGAAGAACATTAAGTTCAGAAATTATGTCATTAGGAAACAAGCTCATTATCAAAATTTTGGTCAAGGGCATTCAATGGTATTAAATTTCCTTCTCTGTTCTTTACTTGATCTCTGTAAAATTCTCCTTGTCCAACCTAAGCCGGTAACAACTTGCTGACTACTCTTTTTCATGGAACATCATGCCCAAAGCTGCATTTTTCTTTTTTTTTTTTTTTTTTTTTTTTTTGGTAAACAGCAAAGTTCAGTGAAAACAGTAAGAAGATGAGTTGAATCTCTATCTCCTTTTCTGATAGCTTCGCATTTGTTTAAGGATAGGGCATCATGTTAAATACCAATGAGACCTGGAATCTTCAGCCTTTGTGGATTCTGGAAATGTACTCTCTCCATCCTAGTTTAAGGATATGAAGGATTCATGGGCTTCTTCCAGGCAGATGAGCTCCAGAGCTATTTTCTAAGAATTTACTTGGCATGGCTAGTCACAGTCCTCCTACAAAGCCTACAATGAATAGAGTGATTTCAGATAAAATGATCCATTGTTTAGAGCTTGACTTAGTTAATAAGTCTAAAAAATTTACTTTCTATTAGTCAAAACTTCTGTTTTGAAGTGTTAATATCAAATGAGGGTTTGCTATTATTTTTTCATTTCTTCTTTCATGAAATATCTTTCTTTTATTTATGATTGTGGAGGGTAATAGGACATGACACCACATGCTGCTTTGATATATTGATATTTTGAGCTGAGCTGTAGGCACTTAAAAAGCAAATGCAGGACTTTCTCTGAACTTCCTTTATCTGCCTGAAGACATATTCTCCAAAGGGAACCCAGATGTCATACATGCCTTCCCCTAGAGTTTCCTCAACCAAAGAACGCTGACTCTTGTCATGAAGAAGAAACTTCAAGTTGACACCATGCTCAGACAAACTTTGTCACAGACTATCATACCTCCCATCTATTCTTCTAATGGCCCATTCATCTTTCCTAAAACTCACCCATGCTCCCTAAGAGGTCTATACCTCCCCTACCCTTTTACCTATTAAGATAGCATGTAATCCTGAATTCTGGACACCTCGGAGAGTTACTCATTTTTCCTGAGTGTATCCTGTGTATACATGAAGTATACATGGTAATAAACTTCTGTTTGTTTTTCTCTTGTTAATCTGCCTTTTATTACAAGGGTCTCAACGAAGAATTCTGAGGGTAGAGAAAGAATTATTTTTCTTCCCCTACAATTGTCAGAATAATAAACACCTGCCTTCTATTATAAAATTAAGGTTAGCATGAAAAAGCCACTTTGCTGATCATTACGGATATATTTTTAAGTACATAATATTTACTTAGCACACTATACAAGTGGTTAGTCAATTCTTTTTTAATGGTAATGATTCTGTACCTGAAACATATTCCTAGCAAATACATGGTAGCTGCCTGAAAACAGGACTTCTTTTTGCTGTATTTTTTTGTAGAAGAACAGGAAGATTCTGACCCCAGAATGTTTCAGGTCTGTAGGATCCTCAGAGGAGGCAAATCGCCATTTCCACCCAGCTCTGCATCATTAAAATGTCCAAAGAAAATAGTCTTTGGCACTGTTTCCAATGACTCTGTTCTAATAAGACATTAAATTAGCATTCATCTTATTATTAGTTGTACCAGATGAGTCACTCATTTAAGACTCAGGCCTTCATATATTTTCTAATGCCTTTGATCTATAAGTCAACATTTTTTTGAATGTTGAATAGATTTTACAGTGAACTCATTTGCCATTCCTCCCTCTTGCCTTCCCATTCACCTCTCCACCTTCCTCCTGCCCCAGTCTCATTCCCCTCATCAAACCTCAGAAATTGAGCTTTATGCTGATGGCACCCCAAAATAGTATAATACTTCGTTTTCTTCTTTGTGATAATTGTGCAGCAGTAGCCACCTAATATAACACCACTTGCTTTTCTGTCCATCCTAAGGACATGATGAGTTGTATTTCGTGAATAATACTCCTGCAAAAATGGACAATAAAAACAAATAAAAGCATATTGACTAATTAAAAGAACATTCAACATCTCACAAATGCATATTAACAACCAGGCTGATCTCATCTGATTGCAGATTTTTTTTCACTTCATTAGGTTACAATATGGTTTTTCTCCTCTGAAAAGTACTTAAAGTAGAATCAACTAAAAGCATATAATTTGTGGCTGCAATATTGGTAAGAACTAGAAGATAGGAAATGGAGTTTTGTTCTCCTTAGAAGAACTAGGGACAGGAAAGAGAAGACTGATTCAACTTCAGTGTAATTAACTGAATATCTACTGTGTGCTCTTTAGCAGATGAAATTGCCTATGCGGTGGTCTTTTATATGTCCATGAAAGCACAAAAGGAGACACCACCTCTTACCCTTACCCCCAGCTTAAAGGTATATTTGCATAACCTTATCGTAAACAAAGGGCAAATGGAAAAGAGCCGGAGAACATTTTGGCTCATGTTTCACCAAAGACATTCTTCCTCCAGGTTAAAAGTAACCAGAGACTTCCAAATCATTGCGAACACTTCCTCATCCCCCAACTACATAGGCATAATATGGATCTTTGGAAATTAGATAAGAATAATTTCAATGTGGGGCCCCTGACTGGCTCAGTTGGTAGAGCAAGGGACTCTTGATCTCAGGGTTGTGAATTTGAGCCCCATGTTGGGTGTAGAGACTACTTAAATAAATAAATCTTTTTTTAAAAAAGAATAATTCCAAAGTAAAATAATAACAGCATTGTAGTTTAGAAACTATGATGTCTCTTTGATACATATATCTGCCAGGAAATGAGCATCTGGTAGTGTCCAATACAGATGGAAAAAACTTCAATTATAGCTCCTTATTTTGATAATTCATTCTGAGTAAGTATGTAAGTATTGTTAGTTGTCTTAATTTTTTGTTGCTGTGTTTTTGCTTTTGTTTTTTTTTTTTTAATGGCAGACAATTGGGGTTAGAGAAGCCTTTATGTTCTAACAATATTACTAAGATGACCAGGAAAATACACCAAATATAACAGAAAGCAGGGCTAATAATAACACACTAAAAAATTCTTTGAGACTGCTTGTTCTCTGATAAACACCATGATAGCAAATAGCCCTGCATAGAATAAAATTGAGTCCCTATGTATTTAACATTCACCAATTCTATTCCATGGCAGCCTATTATCCCTTCAGAGACAGATGGAATATTCCTAAGGAGAAAGACTAAAAAGTAGGTTTTATGTTTAAAAATAAATAACAGTAATAAGTCATCAGCTCCACCTTTAAAGGATTAAAGCGAAGGTTTTTTTTTTAAAACCTAAGCTTGAACTCCGTTTTCAATGGGGAAACTAGGGAACATTTTAAAAGTTTAAACTTGCTTGTTATGTTCAGGAAAGGCCCTCATTCCATTGACTTGGCGGTGGCTGTATTGGGCCAGAAGGGCCTGAAGTCTCTTGCACAGATTGAATTGCATTTTGATCAGTATTTTAGGTACAACCTCCACCTCATTATTTGCATGTGAATTTCCCAAGGGCACTTTGCATTCCTAGGCCATCTTGAACCTCTCAATCAACACCAGTGGGGGCCCCCCATCTCCAAGCTACATTGTGTGCAAAAGGATGTGAAATCATTAGAAATTTGGTCTAGACCAAAAGAAAAAAAAATAGTTTAGGCAGCAAATCCAAGGGAGAAAAAAATCAATTAAAGTATTATACTTTATCCACTATTTTGGAAGAATTCCACCATTGCTTTCTTCTAATAGCAAAGATAGTAAGAATTGGTTGCTTTTGTTTCAGTGAGGTCTCTCTGCCCACAAACGTGGCAGACTTATCTAAATTGTAGCTCATTTTTAATGTGGAACTGAAAAGTCTGCTTGTGCCTACAGACCTTGTAACAGAACATTCTGGAATGATTAGAATCATATTTCAGTAGACCATATTACACTTATACCACCAGCAGAAATGTACAATAATTAGGTCATGAAAGAATAATAGATTCACTAGTAGAGCAAGTACTTAGTTAGGGGTACTGTGGTAATATTCAGAAAAGCTGCATAGGGATAGAATTTATTTTATTTTATTTTATTTTATTTTATTTTATTTTTTTAAGTAGGCTCCATGCCCAGCATAGGGCCTGAACTCATGACCCTGAGATGAAGAGTCCTGTGTTCAACCGACTGAGCCAGTCAAGTGCCCCTAAAACTTTGAATTATTACAGAACTCTCAAGTGCCTGTGGTAAGCTGGAGAGCAGCTAGGAGAAGTCTCTGGAAGATTAAGCAGGTCCACTCTCTTACCAAATCCCTTTGCATTTAAAAGATCCATTTCTTGGGGCATCTGGCTGGCTCACTCAGTAGAACATGAGACTCTTGATCTTGCGGTCGTGAGATCGAGTCCCACATTAGGCACAGAGATTACTTAAATAAGTAAAATAAAGGATCCATCTCTATCTCTGACTTGGCTCCTTTATTTTTATTTATTTTGAGGGGAGGGCGAGGGAGGCAGGCACACCTTCAGGCAAAAAGGAATATAGATCCTGGACTCCTGAACATCATTTTATATCATTACTGTCTTCTCCTGAGGCCTAAGCTAGTTTCCTAATGATAATGACCCTGGTATACAGCTCAAGTGACATATACAGTCAGAATTATACTATGAAGAATCTGCCATCAAATGTACATTAGGGCCTTATTTCCTGTAACATTAGGGGTTTCTACTACTCAAATGATGTAATTCAAGTGAAAAATAGAAACCTATTGCTACAACATTGTCAATTATTCAGCAAGAAATTACTAAGAAGTACTATAGATTGCATATATCAAATATCCCATATGTCTTAGACTGAGTTCCTCCAAAATGAGAAACAAGACTTGCATGCAGTTAGTTTATTTGAAAAAAATAGGGCCAGGATGCAGGAAAATCAACTGAGAGGAGAGGGGGTCGAACTGGGAACAAGGAAAAGCCAATATAAGGATATGTTACTGAGTGGGCTATCACCAAGGAGCCTTAAGCATGCTTTCGAGGACACAAAAAGGGTTAACATTGATCTACCGATTTCCATTCTCCATTGGTCAAGGGTGGTTCTATGAACATCAAATCCACTGCCATTGCCCAATTTTTATACATGCTCATGAGTACAGAGCCAGTTCTAATGGTACTCCATCCCAGTGGGTCAGGGAGGGCACTATCCTATCACACTCATGCAAAGCCATTCAAGGCTGGTATGGAATTAAGTTGTTGAGTAAGAGGTGGGTCCCAGAGGACTTAGCAGAGGCCTCCAATTATAACAGTGTTTCAGAACTGATTGCCGTGATTGGAATTAGCATACAATTTTCTAATTCTGATCAAATATCTTTTAATTGAAGTATAGTTGACATATAATATATTAGCTCTGGTGTGCCATATAGTGATTGAACAATTATATACATTATAAAATGCTCCTCACAATAAGTGTAGTTAACCTCTGTCATCATATAAAGTTATTACATCCCCATGCAGTTATTTATTTTATAACTGGAATTTTGTACCTGTTAATCGAGCATATAACTAAAAAATGCAGAGTCTGTTTCTTTTTGTTTGTTTTGTTCTTTAGATTCCATGTTTAAGTGGAATCATATGGCATTTGTCTTTCTCTGACTTATTTCACTTAGCAGAATACCCATGGTCCATCCATGTTGTTGTGAATGGCAAGATTTCATTCTTTTTATGGCTGAATAATATTCCATTGCATGAATATATACCATATCTTTTTATCCGTTCCCCTATGGATGGACACTTAGATTACCTCCATACCTTGGTTATTGTAAATAGTACTCCAATAAACATAGGAGTGCATATATGCTTTTGAATTAGTGTTTTTGTTTTCTTCAGATAAATACTCAAAAGTGGAATTACTGGATCATATGGTATTTTTATTTTTATTTTGTTGAGGAACCTTCATACTGCTCTCCATAATGACTGCACCAATTCACAATTCCACCGACAATGCACGAGGGTTCCCTTTTGTCCATATCCTCACCAACACTTGTTATTTCTTGTCTTTTTGATACTAGCCATCCTGACTAGAGGCAGGTGATATTTCATTGTGCAAATATCTTTTAATGAATATATTATAGAATCATTTAGACTTAGCAAAATAACCTCACTAACACTTCTGCAAACACAATGGAATCTCACTAATTTGATGCATTAACCATCATGATTCCTGGACTGAGAGTAAATTTACATTGGTATTACCTATTTTTTTTTTTAAAGGATATGCTTAGAAATTAAGCACATAAGCCTGACTCCAAAGAGCATTTTAAAATATTTATCTTCACCATCACTTCTATACATATAATTATCTATTGGCAGTTACCTCTAAAACTAGTCAGTAAACACTCAGTTATCAATTGCTGAAAGAATGAAAAATTTAAATTGTAGTTGCAAAGCAGCTTAATCCATTACTTAAGCAGTGGGTCTTCTCTGAGCCACTACTAGTCTGATTCTAGTAATTATGTGTATTTTAAATTTATAAAAGTATGTTTTAAAGAATTAGTTGATAAATCAGATGTTTCTCTACATCTAAATGCCTCTAGGAAGTTTGAGTTAATGACATGTCTCCTGATAAAAATAAGGAAAATCTAAGGATAGAAACACAAGATTCTACTGGCTAGTCACAAGTAATTCTAGTGAGTTCCCATACCTTTGATGTCACTTCAAATTGAGATTGTGCGTTCTATCTGGCTAAAGTCTTTTAAACTAATCTTTTTAAACAACTGAAATATTCATATACCATAAAATTCACCTGTTTTAAGTGTAGAATTCAATGAATTTTGGTATATTTACAAGGCTGTACAACCATTAATTACTGCTAGGACATTTCCATCACCCTTAGAAGAAATTTCATTCCCATTTACACTCATTCATTATTCCCACTCCCAACCGTAGGCACCACTAATCTACTTTCTGTCTCTGTATATTTGCCCTCTTTTGGACATTTTATATCTTAAGCATAATGCCTTTAAGGGTCATCCATGCTGTTAACCTGTATCTTTTTTTTTTTTTAAAGATTTTATTTATTTATTTGACAGACAGAGATCCCAAGCAGGCAGAGAGGCAGGCAGAGAGAGAGGAGGAAGCAGGCTCCTTGCTGAGCAGAGAGCCCGATGTGGGGCTCGATCCCAGGACCCTGAGATCGTGACCCGAGCAGAAGGCAGCGGCCCAACCCACTGAGCCACCCAGGCGCCCCTAACCTGTATCTTTTACAACCAACAATATATGGTTGTTCTGTATGTTGTCTACCAATCATATTATTTCAGTGTCAAGGTAAAATTTATGTTACGTACAATATTAAATAAAGCTATTTAAAGAATTAAAGAATCACATACATTAAGCCTAAATGGACATTCCTAATAAAAATCTTTTTTATACAACTTTTCTTATTTGTCACTTATAAAAATAATAGGCTCAGCATATTAAAATACTGCAAATAGAAAACTACGTATTAGGATGTAAAGACAACCCTTTATTTAAATTTCTTAACCTCTCTGTGAGGTTGAAGGTTTTTTCTTAAATATTTAAGTCACTAATTCATTTTCTGTGGATGAACTAATCTGTTTACTCTTTCTATACAGGTTTTGCCTACTCTTTCTATAAATTATGATGATGATGATGATGATGAACTCATTTCCCTTTTCCAGTTATATTGCTGGTAAATACTGTCCCCCGTTTTGAGATTTGCCTTCTAGGGGTGTGTGGGTGGCTCAGTCAGTTAAGCCTCTGCCTTTGGTTCTGGTCATGATTCCAGGGTCCTGGGATCAAGTCCTGAATCGGGCTCCTTGCTCGGCGGGGAGCCTGCTTCTCTCTCCACCTCTGCCTGCCGCTCTGCCTGCTTGTGCGCACTCTCTCTTTCTCTCTCTCTCTCTGACAAATAAATAAATAAATAAATAAATAAAATCTTAAAAAAAAAAAAAAAGAATTTGCCTTTTAGTTTTATTTATTGTTTTTTGTGGGGTTTTTTTTGGCATACAGAAGTGTTACCTTATTAAGTAGTCAAATTTGTTTGTTTTTATCTTTATCGTTTCTTCTATTATCTTTATGCCTAGGAAGTGCTTCTGTGAAGAAAACTAAAGCAGGGTTAGGGGACATGGCACAGTAGGGTGTCAGTGCACACAGGGTGGTCTGAAAAGGCCTCACTGATAAGATGACATTTCAGCAGAGGCCTAAAGGAAGAGAAAGAAAAGCCACATAAGTTATAGAGAAACACATTTCAAGTGTTGAATTTTAACAACATTTTTCTGCATCTATTGATCCTTTTACCGCTTCATACAGTGGATTAGAATGATAGATATTGGGATAAACCTACTTGCTCATGATGTGTTTTTGTTGTTGTTATTTGGGTTGGGGGGTTAAGATCTATTTTTATTTTTACTTTAATAAGAAACTAAAGAACAGGGTGCCTGGGTGGCTCAGTGGGTTAAAGCCTCTGCCTTCGGCTCAGGTCATGATCCCAGGGTCCTGGGATCTAGCCCCGCATTTGGATCTCTGCTCAGCAGGGAGCCTGCTTTCTCCTCTCTCTCTGCCTACTTGTGATCTCTGTCTGTCAAATAAATAAATAAAATCTTAAAAAAAAAAGAAAAGAAAAGAAAAGAAAAGAAAGAACAGAAGAGTAATTTACCAAAGTTACTTAGATAAGTGGTAGAAGTAGGATTGGAACCCAGGCCATTTCACTCCAGTGTCTAAATATTATCTGCTGTGCCATAATCACTTTTTTTCTTAATCCATTATGCCATAATCACATAATCTCATGCCAGTGAGATGGTAAAAACACATAACATTAAATTTGCCTTCTCAGCCATTTTTAAGGGTTCATATTTAAGGGTTCATTTTATGGTTCAATAGTGTTGAGCATATTCACATTGTTGTGCAGCAGATCTTTAGAACATGTTCATCTTGCAAAACTGAAACTCTATACCCAGTAAACCCTAATTCTCTTCTTCCCAGCTCTTGGCAACCACCTTTCTATTCTCTGTTTGATTTTGACTACTTTAGACATTTCAAATATGTTGAATCATACAATATTCTTTTGTGACTGGCTTATTTCGCTTAGCATAACATCCTCAAGATTCATCAATGTTGTAGTGTGCGTGACAAGATTTCCCTCCTTTTTTCTTTTCAAGGCTGCATAATATTCCCTTACCGGTCTATTCTACATTTTCTTTATTCACTCATCTGTTGATTGGTATTGGAGTTGATTCCTTCTCTTGACTATTGTGAATAGTGCTACAGTGAACATGGGTGTGCGAATGTTCTCCTTAATAAGATCTTCTTTGAATTCTTTTGGACATATACCTAGAAGTGAGATAGCTCGATCATACAGTAATTGTATTTTTAATTTTTTTAAGAAATGTTTTCCATAATGTCTGTACCATTAATCACACTGTATTTGTAATACAGTATTGAGTATGATTTGTTAGTACTTAATTTAGAAATTTTGCACCTAAATTTATAAGTGAGCTTAGCCCATCAATTTCCATAAATTGCCAATTTCCACAAATTGCCTTGTCTGGATTATTTCCAAAAATGAGGTTTTGGTTTTGTTAATAATCTATATTTTTATTATTTTTTAATTTTCTTACTTTTCATTGTTAATTTCATTATTTTCTTTTCCAATTTTGTTTTTTCCTAGCTTTTTGAGATGCACATGTAACTCAATTATTTTCAATCTTACATTTTAAATTCATTTAGATACATGTATTTCATTCTAATACTAATTACCATTACCTTCCTAATTACCATTCTAATTATAATTTCCACTGTGAATTCCTCTTGAACCCATGAGTTATTGAGGAGAATATTTGATTTATTTTAGTTTGTGACCCCAAATTCCATTGTACAGATAAAGACACTAAAGTCAAGAAAAATTAAATGTCTTCCTCAAAATTGTATAGCTAATGCATGGGCTGAAATTAAGTCTCCTTATTACCACTCCATTTTACCTTTCTAATTTCTAAATTCATATTCTTACCCTATCAGAAAGTTTCCTAAAATTAAACTAATATTGTTATTAACTTATATTATACTGAGAATCCAATTTTTACCAGCCTTATACATTTTAAAAGTAGTTGTCTACACCTTTCTCTGAATATATTGGACATCGTCTCTTTGATTTTCTTATCTAGCCAGGATTTATTAATTTCTATCATATCATATCATATCATATCTACCATATCATTTGACAGAGTGCTTAGCACATATTAGGCTCTCAATAAAAAATTTATTGAGGGAATTTTTGTTTAATGAATGTTTAAAGAATATTATTAGTGCCACCTATGAGCTTTATTAAACATCAAATGACAAGTACTAAGATGAAGGAAACTCTCTAGCTTATCGTAGCACAAATTCAGGTAATTAATGATAAAGATGAAATGAACAAGAAACCAGAATCACTGTTGAAATGAGCTACAACTCCATGGTCAAAAAAAGTGGGGGTGGGAGAGACTGAAATATATGGACAAATAAAAACAAAGTATAAAGAACAACAACCAACTTTCATTTAACATCCTATAAGAAGTAAGATTTTATTATCTCCACTGTATAAAGGGGGAAAGGGAATCCCAGACAGTCGAGTCGCTTGCCTGGGTGACAAAGTTAGAAGTGACAATGCCTCCATTGGAAGGCAGCTTCTGTCTGAGCCCCAGCCCATTATCTTTGCAATAAGCCATAGTCTTCTCCCGTGCCCTGTCCTCCCAGCTCTCTCCCACCCCTGGGCTGTAACTGGGAAGAGGGAGATGGCTCAGAAACAAAGGAGGGAGGGGCTGGTGGTATCAGGAACAATTTCCAGTGAACACAAACTACTTTGCTAGAGGTCAATACTGCCACATTTTTTCTTGTCCTTGAGAATAATCTTTGGCATGGGTGGGGAGGAATTCGACAGTTCGGCCTTTAACATCCTGTCTACCTCTTTTTCTAACTTCTCACTAAAGCTCACAAAGGGAATCTAATGTCAGAACCTGCAATGCCACGTTAAGAATATTATTCTTACAATTTAAGGAGCTCCTTTTCTCATGTTTCCTCTAGGCTTCTTTTTAAAATGTAGGTGTTTCCAGGACATCTGGGTGGCTCAGTCGGTTAAGCAGCTGCCTTCATATGGGGTTATGATCCTAGGGTTGTGGGATTGAGTCCTGCATCAGGCTCCTTGCTCAGCAGGGAGCCTGCTTCTCCCTCTGCCTCTGCCTGTGCTCCGCCGGCTTGTGTTCTCTCTGACAAATAATTTTTTAAAAAATCTTTAAAATGCAGGCATTTCCCTTTTATTATTTAATAAATTTTTAATTAATTAACGTTATCAATATATTTCAATGCTGCACAATAGCAATTGTTTTCTTGGTGTTTAAATATTATATATTATGCCTTTCCTAACAACTATCTTTTCGTTATTTTATACATTTATCAAAGCAGCTTCATTCCTTATGTACCAGTTCCTAATCTCTTCCTTGAACACCCTCCTCCATAATGTTTAGGATCTGCAAATTGCTAATTAGAACAATCATTCCTCCATCTTCATCTTTTAGGTTGTTTCCTTTTTCCTCCTTCAGTGTTGTGGTTTCTCCTTGATCTCTATAATCATTAATTTTTATATCATAGATGGTGTGTGGCAACTACAAAAAATGTTTTTTATAACATGGAGAAATGCTCACATACACAGTTAAAAAAAAAAAGTAAAGTAGGATTCCAAATGGCATATATAGTGTGACCCCCAACTAAATGAACACTTCTATGTTTTATTTAGATAAAATTTTTAAATTTTATCTAAATTTAAAATTTTTAAAATTATACCAATATATGGACAGTGGTCACTCTGGGGGGTGAGATTATAAGCAATTTTTTAAAATCCTGTGTACTTTTCATGTTTTCTACAATGGGTATGTATTATTTTGCCAGACCTGGGTCAGAGCCCAAAGCCAGAACCGAAGCCAAAGGGACACTCTTGCCGAGGATCCACGCTGTTGCCAAGGGCTGTCCATCCATAGGAAGACTTCCCGTGACAGCCCTGTCCTGAGGCAGCTGGTTCTGGCGGGCAGCTGGTAGGTATGTGTAGTATGCATGGGGTGTGGGAGTGTGTGGCAGGAAGGAGAAATCCAGGGGAGAGGTCTGATAGTCTGATTTCTCTGGGGAGAGACCAGAGCTCTCTTAGTCTGTGGTTAAAAACAAACCTCACTTGGATTAGAATGGAAATAACGTCTGGATCCAGACAAAAGTGAGTATCTAGTATCTATATTGTCCAATTCACTCTCCAGCTGGAGGTTCATTTCCCTGAACTAAGATATTTGAGCAAGTTCTGGTCTTTTAATTCAGATTAATAGTGTAATATTTAATATATTTTCCAGCATCCCTTTGTCTCCATTTTCTCAAATCAGAAAGGGCCTAATAATAATATTCTCCTCCTATCTCATTAAACTGTCATGAAGATGTAGAAATAAATACCTCCTATTTACTTTGCCACTTAGAATGCAGCTCTTTACCACAAATTATGTTGCCTTTCTAGGTTAGCAAGCTGTGGTGGGGGAAGGGTGCCCATCCTTTTCTTTCCCTTTTAACTCTCCAGACTTCATTCCATTATTCTTCTTTCTGGGAAATGAGACAGAAGAACTGAAGTCCTGTCATCTTAAAAGGTTTGCTTAATGACCATCCCATGTGAGCATGCACAGTCTCAGCTGAGAAGCATGACAGCTGCAACGATCTAGGCCCACAAGACGGACTCATTTATCAAATATTAAAGAGTCATTTCATAGAATAGCTTTTCCAGTCACTTTTCAATAGAACTGAAGCCCGAGCAATTATAAGAAAAGCAAAGAACCCTGAGGTGTTTTACTAAAGGGGTCAGTCCTATAACCATTTGGGAGACCTGACATAATAACCTATGTGATTTTTTCTTTCCCCAAGCTGAATTTTCACACAGAGCAAAAAAATACACCATTTCCCATGGCAAATAAACATAAAGAGAAGACATTTTCAGGGGGTTATTTTCTAAGAGTTAATATCCAGAGCTCAGTTCTCCTCTATGGACCATATTCCTTCATTTCCCGCCTCAGGCTTCCCATGAGTTGTTAGATAAATAGACTGAACAATGCCTAATATTGAGATGATAGAGTTCTGATAATATATCATTTTTACATGATCCCCTTTATCACATCTAAACTGACAGTTTCGTTTGGTACAACATAGGACTCCACACAACAGATGCCAGAATATAATATTAATGTAAGATACTTATAAGGTGGAGAGATTAGTACTGATAGTTAAGGTCTACACTATATACTCTGGGTCCTTTTCATTTGTACTAATGGCATCTGCTCTTTGCACATGGCTAACAACACCACGCCTGTCACGTGCATGGCCTGAGGAGAGAGCAATGGATCTGAGCTACTAAAGCGATGTGGGACTGTGTTCTGACCATCAGGCTAAGACCTAATAAAACCATCATCCCTAGGATTAGGACTGAATTCTAATTCAGCCTTCTATCTTGAATTGCTCACCCACCAACACAGAACTGGTGTAAGTGGGCCTCTCTGAAAGTCTGGCCGGCTCACCAGAAATTGGCAGCAAGCCATTCTCTATGGAGATGTTTGTTTGATGTTTAAAACATGCAAACTTAGCATCTTTGGTAAAATAGAACAATAACCGTTTCTTATTAACACAAACGATGATCCTTTTATGACAAAAAAAGTCAATAAGAAACTCAGTTTGAAACCAGACTTTTTTCCAGTATGAATAAGAGTTCAATTATTTTCTCACTTAAGCTTTGGGAGTGCTTCTCTCTTTTTGGACAGTTTTGTATCTCCTTTCCAGTACAGATGTCTATTGCCTTCAAGGCTTTCACAGAGAATTTAATCCCCGGCAGTGAAAAGAAAGAATCCCATGGGGCAAGTCAGAGGGGAGGGAGGAGGGACTAGCCAAGTTGAAGGAGGGTGATTTGAATGGAAAAATCCTTTAGTCATGCCTAAGATGTGAAATTATCAAAGACACAAAGATCTTGTAAAGTAAAAATGAAGGTAAATCTCTGCCTTTCAGGAAACACATCCTTTTTCAGTAACCCAAATTGAAATGTCAATCCTTCAATAGGCTATCCTTGGAAAAGAATATTACTCTCACCTTTTGGAAACCCTCTGCTACTTTATAGAGTGAGTATATTTGCTCCTAGAGATCTAAGATGATGGAACACTAATTTATACTTTGTTTCCGATTTGAACTAGGTTTGTACCCAGTACCTAGTGTTTGGGGAACTGAAAATAGATTCTCAATGGATCTCATCCCAGATCTTAATTTCAGCATTTATTTCCACCTCCCTCCTTCCTTGACTGTATCAGCTCCTCTTCTTTGATTGCAAACATCAGTAGCTGCCTCTGGTAAACTCAAGCCAGAAAGGAATTTATTGGGTAAATTGGGGAAGCTCCGAGAATTGAGAAGAGGATCTGAAGACCCAGGGGTGGAAAGGACAGACCCAAACAGCTCAGGAGTCTCCACAGCATGAACTTATCAACAGCTGCATCTGAAACAAAGGATTTTGATTCCAGGAAGAGAGCATTTAACTGGTTTAGCCAGGTTCAACTCTTCCTCACGCAGGGCCTGGGGGAAGGCAGGGTCTCCAAACAACAGTCCCACCAGATGGTATCCAAAAGTGAGGATGGAATTACCAATAGGTAAATGGGGATGCTATTACTGGAAGAATGAGGACTGAAAGCTGAGTAGCTAAAGGAAGTAAACCCAAAACAACAACAAAACAAATGGACACCATTCTTTCCCCCTCTCCACTTCACTGTTTTGTATGTTTTCTGTTCTTTTGTGTATGTTTCCCTCTCTTCTTTTTCCCTCTGTCTTTTCTGCCTTTCTTGCCTTTTCCTTACCCTTTAAAGTTTATCTGATACCGTGGCTGAAATTTTTGTCATTGTTTCTGCTTTTCCTAGAGCTCCTAATATCAAAATCATATCACCTAAACAACGGATCCTTGTGGGCGATCCTTGTGGGTGTTAGTGGCATAGGGAAATATCCACATTGTTTGATTTTTTGAAGACATGTTCCTGAATCTATCCTTTTTAAGCCAGCAATTCCCTCAACTGCCTACCATTATGCCTATAATCTAATTGTTATAACTGAATTCCTTTAGTTAAAGCAAGGAGACTTTCAGGAATTTGTCGCTAAAAGGATAATAATCTACTATTTACTGTTTCCATCTTATCATGAAATCAGTCAACCTGTTATCAGAGGAAGCCAGGGAACAGCCCACCTGGCTGACAGAAACATGCCAGAGTAAAATGAGACTTTACAAAGGAGACAAAGGTTATAGGTCAGACCTCAGATCCACCTCTTTCTGGCTTTATGACTTAGTTTAATTATTTATCTTCTTCAAGCTTCATTTACCTCATTTGTGAAAGGAGATATAATTCTTACCACATTTCGCTATTCTGAAGAATCCATAAAATTGTATTTGCAAAATACTTATTGTACTACCTGGCAGATAATAGGTGTGTGGTAACGGTTAAATTTCTCCTTCTTCCAAGAAATATGTAATGAACAACTACTATGCCCCACACACCATGCTAGATGCTAGACACAGGAGCAAAACAGACATGCTTCCTACCATTTGGAGGTTACTTTCTAGTGGTAAGGAAGCACATTAAGCAAAATCCAATATAGAAAGTATTGGTACCAAGAAACACATTAAAGGTTCACAGACAATGGTTGCTATAGACTCAATGTTTGTGTCCTCCCCAAATTTATATATTGAAACCTAATCCCCAATGGTGTTTGGATGGTATTTGGAGGTGGGACATTTAGGAGGTGATTAGATCATGAAGGTATACCCTTCATGAATGTAATTAGTGCCCTTATAAAAGAGCCCCCAGAGACATCTGTTACCCTTTCTCCTACAGAAGGACATAGCAAAGAGATGGCCATCTATGAAGCAGAAAACAGATCCTCATCAGACACTGAATCTTCTGTATCTGGATCTTGGCCTTCCTAGCCTCCAAACTAGCTATAACTTTGATGTTTATAAGCCACCAAGTCTGTTATTTTGTTATAGCAGCCCACGTGGACTAAGACAGTGACACTCACACCACATAAATTAACCACAGATATAGACTAATGAAGAGAACCATTCACATTCAGTAGAACAGAGTAAACTCACTGAAAATATATGATTGACAACTGTGGATGTTCAGGGGAAATTTTCCCATCTCTCATTTTGCCAAAAAAAGGTTTTATTAAAGAAATAGTATTTCTAGGTTTGCATAAGAAAAAGGTAAGTTATTTTACTTGGTGGAGAAGTTTCAGTTGTAGGATTTTGCAGGGAAAATCTTTGGAAGATTGAAATCGTGTATTTTAATGATGTAAGCATTGAATGAATTAGTATCTGAGCAGTAGTTGAGGTGATCAAGATCAAGAAAAAGAGACAATTCAAGAAACTTTAGGGGAAAATGTGCTTAATGTTTGTAACAGAGATTACTAATTGCATACCAGTATCTTATTTCCCCTTCATTACTAAAAGTACCTCAAATTTTTAGCTTAGCCCACTGCTTTACAGCTGAAAGTCTACATTTCTGAGTTGCCCTTATAGGTAGATAAAGCCACATGACTGACTAGGTGATCAGAAGAAAGCAGAGATATTATGTCTTCTGAAAAGTCTGCTAAAATGGAGGGGCACTCTTTTACTTCCCTCTTCCTTTTTACAGCTACTATCAGGAACTTTAGCACCATCATAGGCCATAGATGAACTTTGGGAATGGAAACCATGTGGAATAATGCAACAAGATTTAAAAAAGCCTGGGTTCCTGATACTTACTGCCTTCATAATACCCTTGCACTGCCTATCTCCAGACTTCTTCCATGGAAGCGGGAAATAAACTTCTAGTTCAAGCCACTATTTGGGGCTTTATTTTTTGCATATATTCAAATTTAATCATAACTGATATATTGCTTGGATAATATGCTACATGCTATGGGGATTATAAAACAGACATATCACATGGCCTTTATACTTTAGAAATGTACATTGAGTTGATCATTAGAGTTTTGGAAAGTTATTTGAGAGTTGGAAGCAATAAATTTGGAGAGGTAGCCTGGATCCAGATGGCGCAGGATCTTCTGGACCACTGTAAATTCACTGGACTTTTATTTATGGAGAGTTTCAGTGTCATCATTTGACTTATTTTTTTTTTAGATTTTATTTATTTATTTGTCAGAGAGAGAGAGAGATCACAAGTAGACTGAGAGGCAGGCAGAGGCAGAGGGAGAAGCAGGCTCCCCGCCGAGCAAGGAGCCCGATGCGGGACTCGATCCCAGGACGCTGGGACCACGACCTGAGCTGAAGGCAGCCGCTTAACCAACTGAGCCACCCAGGCGTCCCTTGACTTATGTTTTTAAAGGATCAGATTTTTTACTTCTGGAATGGTAGACTAGGTAATTTGAACAAACACTCCACTGAGAACAATAATAAAAACAAAACCTTGGACAAAATGTTTGGGGGGAAAAAAAAACAAACCTTGAAGGCATTAGAGAACCAACAAGTTAATTAAGAATTACAGGGCCAAGTTCCAGGAGAAAACAAATCACAGACATAAGCTTGGCAGTTATGGAACTTTTCTTATAGAGCCTTTACCAATTCTGGAAGAAGTGGCTGAGAAATTGAGAAATGAGTGTTTTTGACAGGCTTGTAAAAACAAGGCAAAAAAAGTTAAATCACAAAAGGGTGGGGAATAAACCTAGTAAACAATTTAGGCTTTAGGTGGATAGTTCAGTAGGCTATATTATAGAAGTAAGGGTGACCTAGGAGTCAACTGACTTCCACAGGGACTGAATACCTGCTTCAAATAAGCTTAATCATGAGTTTGGATTGCTAGAGCCCCTTGCTGCCTATAGAAACAAATTTCTGTAAAAACATTACAACACCCAAAATAGCCAAATACACAAAGGGAGACATGAGGGAATCCTAGAAAACAAGAGAAAATAGAAATAGACCCCCTGAGGCTCCATCCAGCACAGACCTAAAAATAGCTGTATTTACTATGTCAGAATAATAAAAAGACCGAGATTTTAGAAGAAACCGAAAACCTAAAAATGAGCCCCCCCAAATTTATATCTGAAAAATGCAATAACTAACTAAAACTAAGAATTCAATGGAAAAGATTAATAACAGATTAGACAAAGCTAAAAGGAGATTTAGTGAACTGGAAGATGGAGCAGAAGAAAATATCCAGAATGTAGAGAGAGAAACATGTGGAAAATACAGAACAGAGGATAAGAGACATAGAGCATACAGTGAGAAGGTCCAAAATACATACAATTGGAGCCCCTACAGGAAAGCAGGAAAGAGAATGGGGCAGAAGCCATATTTGAAGAGACAATGGCTAAGAATTTTTCAAAATTCATGAAAGACATTAAGCCCCATATTCAAGGATCTCTATGAACCCAGGCAGGATAAATAAAAGAATTCCATTCCTAGATTCATCATAGTAAAGCCAAAGACAAGGAGAAAAAATCTTAAAATCATCTGGGAAAAAAAGGAGCAACAAATTTCAAACCAACAACAAACTGATAGCTAACTTCTTCATAGACTTATGAAAGCCAGAAGAAAATGATAAATTAATCTAAAATGCTGAAAGAAAATAACTGTCAACCTAGGATTACACATCCAGTGAAAATATCCTTCAAAAATGAAACTGAAATAACTATCCAGACAAGCAAATATCAATAAAATACATATTAACAGATTCATAGTAAAGAAAATACAAAAGATATTTTTTTAGGCAAAAAGAAAATGATCACAGATAGAAGCCCAGAAATGCAAGACAGAATAAAGAGGAATGAGAAGAGTAAATATGTGAGTAAGCATAAATAAATATTGACTATAAAATAACAATAATTTATTGTCGAGTTTTCAATAAATATGAAATTAAAATACAAAAATACCCTATAAGTAAGGAGAAAGGAAATAGAGTTTCAAGATTCTACAGCTCTTACATTTCTGGTAAGAGGGTAAAATATCAACTAATAGTATATTAGACTTTGGCAAGTTAATACTATAATCTCTGCAGCAAAAGAATAATAAAAGAACACATAACTAATAGAGGGAGGAAATTGGAATATTGACAATAATAAAATCAACCCAAAAGATGACAGGAAATGAGAGAAAAGAGAACATAGAGCAGGAAAACAAATAGAAAGCAAACATTATGATGGTAGATATAAACCAAAACATATCAATAATTATATTTAATGTAAGTAAAGTAAATGTTCTAATTAAAATAAAAAATTATCAAACTGGGTAAGAAAACAGAATTCAATTGCATGCTACCTACCAGAAGCACATCAAGATATAAGGATATGAAAGAGTTGAGAGTAAGAGGAGGAAACACAATATGCTATGCAAATATTTTCAAGGAATCATCCTAACTGTCATGAGGGTAATAAATAAGAACTGTGGACAAGAAAGGCAACTTGACAGGAGCATGAGATTTATTTCAAGTGGGAAGTAACAGAGGTCAAGGTATTGTAAGAGCTCAGATGTGCCATGAGGTGCACTTAGGGGTACTAAAGCACTATAGAAAGACTACAAATGTAGAAGGAAAGAATGGATTCCTAAAAATGCTGGGTCCGAGAATTAATATCTCCCCTACTATATTTCTCCCTTTGTTACCTATATGCTATTATTAAGGTCACACTAAGGATAAAAGAGTCCTGACAGGGGCACCTGGGTGGCTCAGTGGGTTAAGCTGCTGCCTTCGGCTCGGGTCATGATCTCAGGGTCCTGGGATCGAGTCCCGCATCGGGCTCTCTGCTCAGCAGGGAGCCTGCTTCCCTCTCTCACTCTCTGCCTGCCTCTCTGTCTACTTGTGATCTCTCTCTGTCGAATAAATAAATAAATAAATCTTTAAAAAAAAAAAAAAGAGTCCTGACAAAAAGACAGAGCTCTCCCAAGACATACAAAGGGCCCCAGAGGATGTAAGAAACCCTAGGTGAGAGGCCACCCCACTTCACTTTACTATTCAAATTTGCCATAGACCACATTCATCGTAGGGCTGTTCTTGCCATGCTACTCTAAAAAGTCAAATTTTAACCCAAGGACATTCTTTCTGAAAGACCTGTAGTTTTCAGCTTCAACAATAGTGGCTGAAGATCAAGATCAAGATCCTTGAAATAACTGGATTATTCTTTAATACCCATAGTTCCTAATTCCAGCAACATGAATATTAATATCCATGGTGAATGCTTAGCTCACAATTGCCAGCACAGAATGGAGAGTATATAGTCATTAATAAGATAGTCATCAGTTGGCAGAAGAGCGAGAGGAATAAAGAAGTTCTTTATATATTCTGTTCATTTTCTGGCCACATTATTAGGAATGTCAAATTGACTAGCTGATGACATCTTTATTAGCTCATTTTTTACATAACGTAGAAGGAATCATATGTGACACATGCATAGATGTTTTAAGCATTATTCTGTAGTGATGCTGCTTGCTTATCCTTCCATTCTGAACACAAGTATCTTGATTGCAAAGTTATTTAGGGTAGGTTAATTCAGATGCCTCTCAACTAAACAACATATAAAGGAATTCTTGAGCTAGGACTTGAGAAAGAGCTATTAGTTGAGAAGAGAACCCAAATTATAGAATGAACAAGGCTCGACTAACTTAAGTATAAATATACATTAAGGAAACAATAATAAAAATATACCCTGCAAGAGTTTTGGTGAAATACCCAATATATCTCATTAATTATTTCAATTAGAGAATTCTTGGTTAATAAATAATGGAAAACCCTGATTTAACTGGCTTGGGAGCTTCCCTCTACTTGATGGAGTGCTGCCCGGTTTCCTGAGCCAATTAATAAAGCCAATCAGATTTTCAATAAATAAATAAACTGGCTTAAGCATAAGGAAACATTATTTGACATGAATGGAAGTCCTAAGTAGGGGAGGATTCAAGATGGGTTTATCAACAATTCAACAATATCATCAAATTCTGAAGTTCTTTCCATTCACCCACCCTGTCATTTTCAGCAGACGTTTTCTTATTGGGTCACAAGCCCCTTTCCTAAGTTAATTATTGGCAAGGTGAATGGAATCACTGCAGTTAGCCTGGATTGATCATCTGGTGTGTGGGAAGGATAGTGAGAAGTCCACTGTAATGAACTGGGCCAGGGCCCTACTGACGGAGGAGGCTGTTTCTCACCTCATCTTGTCCATTTCCTATGCTTCTTCTGCCCCTCAACTCTGTCACTCCTGCTCCTCTGTCCACTCCAGACTGGGCCATGCTGAAGTGTTTCATTCCAATGTGATGCCTATAGACCATTCTCGTTCATTTAATTTCCTCATCTGCAATTATTAAAAGTACAGATTTTACGACCACCTGGTGGTTGCCAAAGGGGAGGTAGGTGAACAGAGCAAGGGGATTAAGAGTACATTTATTGTGATGAGCACTGGGCAATGTATAGAATTGTTAAATCATTACATTGTACATCTGAAATTAATATAACACTGTTATTTATTACTTCAATTAAAAAAATATAGGTTTTATATGAGAGGATATTCATCAGTCTCATGTCTGTACCTCGTTGCTTCTGTTCCTATAATCTGTTAAGATTTGCACAGAATTGTACCTCAAGGAAGGGGAACTCTTTGGCCTTCTCTTTAAAAACAGGCCTATGCCATCTACCTTTAAAAATAAAACTTTCTTTGCTTTACTGTGGAAGAAAGGATAGGTGCCTTCTCAAGGATATTGCATTATCCCCGAAAATATGTTCCCTATGTTTATTATTATTATTATTATTATTATTATTTTGGTATACCACTTGCAAATGTACTCTTTGGCCTCAGTAAATATAGCTACAACTAACCAGTGGCTGCCTCATAGAGGTTGTGTTGTTTAACTGCTTTATGTCCACTCATGTGTGGATTTTAAAGACAAAGTAGTTATATTTCTTATATAACCTTATATAATTATAATTTAGTATCTTATTAAATTATAATTTATTGTCTTAATAAATTATAATCATATAAGATTATCAAATTATATGACTTAAAGTCAGGTAGGCCAAATTATACTTATTTTTCATTTAATTATGAATAAAGTTTTCTTAGAAATAGAAAAATAATCATTTTGGGGATGCCTGGGTGGCTCAGTTGGTTAAGTGTCTGCCTTCTGCTCAGCTGGGAGTCCGCTTCTCCCTCTGCCTGCCGCTCCTTCTGCTTGCATGCTCTCTTTCTCTCTGGCAAATAAATAAAATATTTTATAAAATAATCATTTTTTTAGTTAAATAAATAAAAATAATTTTTATCTCAGCAAATAAGCTGAACCTGGACAATTTTCTCATATTTTGTATTTTACTTTATATATGATGCTGCACCTATAAGAAGTTAATGAGAATTTTTTTTCATGTTATTAATGTAGAATATAATGCCTCTCAACCTCCTCAAGGAAACAGATTTCCCCCAAAATGCTTCATAGTGTGAACTGAGGTCTGAAGACAGGCAGAAAAGCTTCTAAATTCAGAATAGGTCAGGAGAGTTTCTTTTTTATTGTCCCTTTCCACTTCTACTGCCTGTAGTCATTATTCCTTTTCCATTGTCCCCTTCTGTAAAGCAGAAAAAACACTGCTTCCCCATAGGCCCTCAGGGAGACTAGGTTTAATTAAAGTCTGAAAAATACATTTGAAAACGAGGACTATTAAACCAGAAATAATTTGTGAAGTGTTTGACCCCAATCTGCGTATTACCAGTAGTTGAAAGAGAGAAGAAAAAAGTAGAATAAGAAAAAGAAAGAAATCAGGGAAATATTAAACCTAATGATCAGTTACCAAGTGCCATTAGGGGTGGGGTTCCCTGGGCACCACTTGGTGGGAAGGGACGTGAGGCTCTGTTGGTCATTCATTAGCTGTTGTTCTGGAAAACCCAAATTAAACATCATTATAGGCGTACAGGGTCATCACACGTAATTGAGTGAGTCCTGCATAAACCAGCAATAAAATCATCCTGAACAAAAAGATTTGCACTCATGTCACGTGCATGTACAAGGCAGCATTCCACGCCACTCAGCCACTTGAAGGAGGCTAAGGAGGTAGTCATCTCCCATCGTGGGCCATGTCTCTGGAAAGGTCTATGTCTTCTTGCTCTCCTCTATCTGAGATGCTACATGCCATTTCTTGGAAATTTGTTTCTTGTGCCATTGTCTATTTTTGTTTTCTCTTTGATTTTCTAATTGTTTTCCACTCTGCATAGAAGTTAAGCCTCAGAATTAATTTATCAAGCATGATATCCATTAGTGGGATTACCACTTGAGAACTGCCCAATTTCTCAGTATATTCATCAATCTGTTAATTGAAGAGTTGGCAACCATTGTACTTGAAGTCACTGTAGTATTGAACCCAAGGAAGATGCCATTATCAGATGAAATTTTCCAACCACAGAGGCTGATATTCAGTGTTACTTTTATGTTGGTTGTTGGTTGCCAGTGCATACTGAGGGTCCTGGAAATTTGGTTTATGGGTCCTACTTAGGATTTGGCCTTTTTTTAAAAGATTTTTAAAAAAAATTATTTATTTTAGAGACACACACAGAGAGAGAGAGCAGGGAGGGGGAGGAACAGAGGGAGAAGGACAAAAAGACCCCTCATTGAGCGTGAGCCCGACACAGGGCTCGATCCCATAACCCCTGAGATCATGACCTGAGCCAAAGTCAAGAGTCAAATGTTTAACTGACTGAGCCACCCAGGCACCCCTGACCTTAAGAACAGTCACAACCTGTAGCTGGCAATTTCTCATTGGCAATATATCCTTATCTGCTATCCAGGACTTAGTTTAAATTGACAAAGATATTAATAAGCAAGAAAGTAATTAGAAGTAAAGGGCAATCATGGGCTAATACACAGTTTAGAAGAAATTATCTAAAACAGAGATTGCCCTGTGTTCTAATTGTTCCTGAAATGTCCTGAAGTTGAAGTTGAAACTAAAGTGAAAGTTTAGAAGTCCTTCGCTCTACTAAATATCTTCTACTTTATCTTACTTTAAAGCCAAGGGAATTGGGGATTTCAAAACGCAACCTGAGGGTTTTTACTTTTCTGTTTTACATTAAAATGCTCTCATCTCTTCCTTCACTATTGATACCTAAAAAACAGATACAGCTCACATGAAATAGCCCTTTGTGAATTATTTACCCTGTGAGGAAAGAGAATATTCCTAGTCTACACAGATGTACACCTTATAGCAACTGATTTAGTACCATATGCCTTAGGGACATTCATAAAATGTCAGCAAATGTCAACAAAACATCCATGGTAAGGATAATAAATGACAAAATGCTGTTAAACTTGTATAAGATTCTGGAGGGTCTATCTGAACTCACCTTAGAATGATGGTTAGAAGAAAGATGATATTATCCCTCCTCTTTAAATATGCAGAAGAAATCTTATAAGATAATTTATAAAGTTTTGAAATCTTGTGAGCATTTTAGGGAAGCAAGAGCCATTAACATTATTCCCATATTACTATTTACTTCCCATAAACACCAGAGACCAAAAGTCTCTAAGAGGCTAGATAAGAACCAAGAAAGTACCATAGTGCACAGATGTCACCAGAGAATGTTAGTGAGTCTCATAAAAACTCAATTTTGATTTCTGTCCAAGGAACCCTTCTAACTATGACTGTGAATTTGAAAATAATTGTGAAGTCGACAGAGAGTATTAATTGTCCAAGTTAATTAGCTGAATTTTCTCTGGTTTAACCCTTATTTTTTAGGCTAGAACATGTTTATCTTTATATCCTAATGAAGTCTCTCTAATGAAATCACTGCCTCTAACAAATTACTTACAAAATTGAAGACTTTATTCTAAAAAACAACAAGCACATGGCTCCTGGGTTTTCCCCACTTAAACTGTGCGACACGAAAGAGAAAAGAGTATCCCCTGGTTTACAAAATACATTGTTCCCGTTCCCCAGGAAAAAAACGAAGCTGGAAACACGCAGTGTCAGGAGCAGCGAGAATCCGTGTGTAAGTGAGACACAAAAATTCTGGCTTGTTTTTCCACTTGCAACACTGACTTATCTCACAAGATCCCTACCCTGCCGGTCTCCCTGGCTCAATCAAATGCGGTTCTTTCCACTTGTTCAGATATAGTGGCATAAGCTTAAGGCCTGGAAGTGCCAAACAGGAACCATGGCAACCTCGAGTGATGACAAGATTAACACATCTTGAGCAAAAATGGAACTCCTCCTTTCGGCTTTTAGCCCCTAGAGGAAATATTTACATCTTGGATTTCGATCCTATGAATGCAAATATTGTCTAGTTATTTACAGGGTGTAACACATTGCATTTCCATTGTTATCTCAACCAAAATAGGTCGGTGACAAGGAAAACAAACAGTTGCAGGGAGGCAGGCAAGAGCGCTGTTCATTTCAGGAAGGACGAGATGGCCTGGCCCAAGCTTCCAGTTTGTCTGGAAGAGGAATATGACGGGAGGTTGGAAAAGCAGATGGGAGAGATAACGGAGAGCCTTGAATGTCAGCCTGATCAAGGCAAAAAACATTAGTGAGAGTTTATACAACACTGATTGGGGGGGGGGGTGCATCAGTCATAATGCTGAGACTTGACATGGGTTCTTTTCTTCATTCTTCACAATGAGGGCTGTGGATCAGTTGCTCTGCACCATTACCATGAGAACTATTATTCCCTTCCACAGAGTTTGGAGAACTTAGATAATGTGCCCAAGGTTACACAGCTGGGACGTGGCCAAGCTGGTTTTAGAATCCAGGTCACTCTAACTCCCTAAGGTGAGCTCTTGGACCGCCAAGAGTTTGGGTTTTATCCGACAGGTTCAGGAGTCTAAAAAAATGTCAAAATTATGTATGCCAGAAGGATCAAACAATTCGGCAAAACTTATTACGAAAAACAACTATCTTCTCTCCTTGTCCCCACCATTATTTTTTTTTTCCTCTCAGAGACAATTTTAACTCTAATTCTTTCTCTTTTTAAATTCACCTCCAGGGGCATCTAGGTGGCCCAATCTAGGTCAGGCCATGATCTCTGAGTCCTGGGATGAAGCCCCATCTGGGGCTCCCTGCTCAGTGGGGAGTCTGCTTCTCCCTCTCCCTCTGCAGCTCCCCCAGCTTGTGTTATCGCTCTGTCAAATAAACGTAAAAAACAAAAAAGAAAGAAAGAAAGAAAGAAAATAAATAAAATTTTCAAAAAAAAACAAATTCACCTCTAAATCTTTAAATAACATTACTGGACTGCAACTGAAGTATCTACTTTTTCTTGATTGTTTTTAGTATCAATTATTATCTACTTGTATTATACAAGGTAAGGATTTAGCTGTCTTCCTCCACTTCCCTGCCTGCATCACACATATACATCCTCCATGCAAACATGTGATTTCATTAAGCCGCAGATTTATCTTGTTTTCACTAGGTAAATACTATTTATAATCAAACCAAGTGGTACTAACTGGTATTATTACTTTTCCTGTCTTCAATGACCTTTTGCTTTTCCTGGATCTAATATATTTATTTTTAATTGTTTAGTTTTGTGCCCCCAAACAGTCCCCAAGAGGTGTAACTCTCTTAATACATTCAAATACGCGAGGTGTGATAATGGATTTCATACTCTTGGAGACAACTTGTCTCAGGATCCTCTGATCTTATTTCATTTGGACTGACTACTCTCTCCATTCCCAATGTGTCCTGGGATCTCCCTTCATCCTGCCAAGTATTCTCTTTGCCTGTCTCTTTCTCTCTTTTTTAAAGATTTTATTTATTTATTTGTCAGAGAGAGCTCACATGAGCAAGGGGAATGGCAGGCAGAGGGAGAAGCAGGCTTCCAGCTGAGCAGGGAGCCCCACTCAGGACTCGATCCTAGAACCCTGGGAACATGACCAGAGCTGAAGGCAGATGCTTAACTGACTGAGCCACCCAGGTGTCCCTGCTTATCTCTTTAGTTAGAGTCCGGGATTCCCAAATCTCCCCTCCTCTTCTTTGCTTACTCCTTTTCCTGGAGAAGTAGATCCTTTACAACTTGCTGAGAAAAAGTGGTTAGGAAGTGAACTTTAGAAAACTTATTTACAAAAACTTCATTTTCTACCATTACATTTTGCTAGCTTTGGTTGGAAATAGAATTCTGGGTAAAAAATATCATGTGTCCTCAGAGTTTTGAAGGCATCATTTTATTGCCCTCTGCTGATGCCATCAAGAAGGCTGAAGTCAGTCTGATTCTTGATCATTTGTATATAAATCTATCCGTCCCACTCACCCAAAGTTTTACTCTCTTATCTTTGATTCCTTAAATTTCATGATGAAATTACTTGGTGTGGATATTCATCTGCTGGGTTGGGAACTTGGTAAAGGTTTTTAATCTGAAAACTCATAACCTTTAATGCTCAGAAATGTTTTGAATTATTTCTTTGGTAACTTCCCCTCCTCCATTTTCTGTTTTCCTTCTGGAAATCTTATTTAGACTTGATCCTCCTAAAATGACCTCTATTTCCCCCTTGTCAATTTTCCATCTCTTGCCATTTAGTTTTACTTTCTTAGAGATTGCTTCAACTTTATCTTGTAACCTTCTTACTGAGTTTTCAATTTATGTTATAATTTTGATCATTTCAAGGAACTCCTTTTTGTCCTCTGAAGCCTTTCCCCCTCCCAATAGTTTTTCTTGTTACATGGTCACATTACTGTCTTTTATCTCCCCAAGAATCTTAATGATAGTTTTTTTGTTGTTTCCTTCTCCCTAAACTGTTTTTGTTTCCTCTAAAGGACTTTCCTCAGATGTCTACTTATTCTTGATTAACTGTTCTTTCTTTAGCATGGGGTGTTTAGATAATCTTTTTATTTTTATTTTATTACTATTTTTCTTAAGTAATCTCCCACCCAACATGGGTGGTATTGGGGCAATATGGTTGAGCAGTTTCACTGGGGAATGCAAGGGCTAAATTTTATGTGTCACCTTGGCTAGGCTTGGCTTGGCCCAGTTGTTTGGTCAAATACTACTCTAGACATTGCTGTGAAGTCATTTCATAGATGCGATTGTCATCTACCATCGGTTGACTTTACAGGACATTATCCTGAATAATGTTGGTGGACCTCATCTAATAGGTAAGAGGCCTAAAGAGCAAAAAGCTTCCCAGAGAAAAGTAATTCTGCCTCCAGACTATAACAAAGAAATCCTGCCTCAGTTTCCAACCTATTGGCTTGTCCTACAGATTTTAGAATCAAGATCATGACATCAACTCTTGCCTGAGTGGCCAGTCTACTGGACTGTCCCATGGATTTAGCATTTCCTGGCCCCCTACAATTGCATGAGCCAATTCCTTAAAATAAATCTCTTAATATAAATATACATATATCCTATTGATTCTGTTTCTATGGAGATCCCTGACTGGCACAGGGAGCCTCTGTTGTCTGTATATTTAGACTTTGCCTTTTGGGCTAATCAGATTTCTTTAAAAAGACTCTTATGGTCTCTTGACTAAAATGGCAGCCTGACTACCAGTAGGATGAGAAGCTGTAGGATTTTTCTTAGTCCTTTGATTTCATTGTAGTACCCCGAACTTAAACCATAACAAAACTCTGATTTGTCTTCTCCCAAGAACAAAAACCCATTTCCTGAAAAATTATGACCTTCATATGGAGGAAAAGAAGACATTATCACCTGAATCTCTGAGTCCGTCCATTTCCCATGTTAACTTAGAAGTTCTTGAATATAGATTCTATATTTTAGAAGTTATTACCCTATCAATTAATAAAAAGGTTTGATGCGTTTTGGCAGAATTTCTGTTCTATTTTGGCTGCTGTAAGAAAATAGCACCCATTTCCCTCATTCTCAACCCTCACTGTCACAAAAATAGAACCCATCAGTTGTCCCCCAAAACCTCTTCATTACTTCTCCTAAATTCGTAGAGGTCTTTCAGTCATTCTGTCCCAAGCTCAACAATGCACGGATTCTTTATTCTTCCCTTTTATCAGTTGGTCAACAAATTCCTTCCTTTCCCTTTTTTAAAGGTTTGGCTCTTTCTTTTCATTCTCTTTGCCACAATCGTATTTTAGACCTTTGATTTTTCTCCCTCTTGGAGTCTCCTGTGCTCTCCTGACTCCATGACTTACATTTCTTACCCTCTGGTTTTTCCTGCACTTTACAGATGATCTTAGCTTCTCAAAATAATGTTTTTACCATGCTGCTCTCCTTTGCAAATACTTCTGTATTAATTTCTATTTTAAAATGATGAGCGGAGCACACATTTACTTCAATTTCTTTCCTAAGCCCCTCGAAAAGGATAGCCAAAAAACCAAAAAACAAAAAAGTTTAAAAATAAATAAATGTAAAAGAGGCACACATCCGTGAGGACAAACATCGTCAACATTTTGAAAACTGTAAAGCAGATGGATGAGTGATAACTGTAGATTTGTGAAAAGCGAATCCCAAACCAGCAGGGAGAGAAGTCTGGAAGTTACCTGATTTATACCAGGTCATCTCGGAAATGCTTAAGGATTGGAATTGCAGGAACTCTGGACATTGATGGTAAACATGCAGCTGAAAATGAGTGGGTTGCTTGAAAGCCTACATAAGAAGCCCCAAGGGCCTCGGATCCCCTCCTCTACTGGTGATTTTTCCCTCTCTTTTCTACACGGCAACAGCAAAAGGTACAATGCTTCCCACTTTAAAACATGGCTGGTGACGGTAATAAGTGTTACTCTTGTCAGAGTTTGGCAAGGGTTTTTGGAATATCAGGAAGATATTCTGCTTTGAGAAAACAAGTCACTGAGGCAGAGAAGAAGAAGAAGAGAAAGTTCTATAGCCACAGAACAAAGAACGGTAGTCCCTTAGCCTTCCTGTTGGCAAGAGCTGGTTCCAAGGCTCACAGTCAGGCATGTGGGGGGAGGGGAATAACCTACTGAGGAACAACACTGAGTTTGTTCTCAAGAGCTGGAACTCCAGCCTGTCGAGGGTTCCACTTACACCTGTAAGGACTTTAGCACCTGGAGTTGGTTATATTAAAGCCCTATGGAGCTACTCTAGGGTGTCTAGCAGGATTTCTGCAAGATGCCTCCTTGGCTTCCATTGCAATCTTACTTTTTTGGCTCTTGCATCTCTATCTGGCCTTGTTCCAGCAAATAGGCCATCCTGGTCTGACACACTTCACCTTCCCAGCTTCTGTCTTTAAAGCCTGCCAACTGAAAAGTAAAAAAAGTAAAAAAAGTAAAAAACAAAAAAAAAAACAAAAAAAACAAACCCAAAAAACGAAAAATCTTGCCAACTGCCCGTTCTGAGGTAGCCCCAACTTGCCTCCCTCCTCTTTGCACCTCTTCACCATTTTTGGACACGTGGGTATGGGAGTGTTGACAATACTAACTCCATCTTTGGCCTTCCATCTTGTTCATGTCCACCAAATGACCTCCCTTGGGGCTATGCATTCTAGGCCCCTTGGAGATTAATGTATGCCCTGATCTAAAGGAAGGCTTGCTCTCATCTTCCCTCTGGTGCACAGATGGTCCAACTTTAGACATCTACCTTTGACCTCACCACACTGACCTCTGACCTCTCCCCTCAGTCTATAAAATCTGTGGATTAAGGTCCAGACTTTGAGGAAGATAGCTGTGTAACACTTGGATTGTTGTCCACCTGATCTTTGCTGTAAGTTAACCTGAATAAAACTCTATAAATGCTATGGAGTAGCTTGTTTCTTTTTCTGTCTCAGTCTTCTCGGTCTGAAAGATACTTTACCATCTTTCCTCCACCTTCCTAACAATGGGCCACAACAGAAGTCCACTTAGGTGAGGGGGAGTCAAGGAGGGACTCCCTGTTTTCAGCAAAGTGAGTAGTGTTTGAGGAGCATTGAAAAGCTGTCAATTAACCAAAAGTGGCAGGCAGGAAGTGAGACAGATTTTAAATATTACTAAGCAGTGTAAGCATTCAGGCAAAGTCTGACAACTAAATTTATAGCGGGCTCTAATTAATCGGTTCTGCATTTATCATCTGGGGATAGGATCGGAGAAAGCAGGCAGGATGATCCACAAAATCCCATATATATGAAAAAAGTTACATGAAAAAGATCACCTAAATGTTAATCATGGTTATCTCAAGGATGGGATTTCAGGTGATTTTGTTGTTGTTGTTTTTCACTTTCTTCTTTATACTTTTATGTATTCTTTAAATATTTTAAATAGGCAAATATTAGGGACACCTGGGTGGCTCAGTCGGTTAAGTGCCTGCCTTTGACTCAGGTCATGACCCCAGAGTCCTGGGATCGAGTCCCTGCTCAGTGGGGAGCCTGTTTCTCCCTCTGCCTGCAGCTCCCCCTGCTTGTGTGCTCACTCTCTCTCTCTCTGGCAAATAAATAAATAAAATCTTTTTTTAAAAAATAGGCAAATACTGTGTATAATTAGGAAAACAAGCTGTTTCAATTGAGAGACAAAAAAAAGAGTTTCTTAATAGGGAAAGAGGGAAAAAAGGAATACAGGACTTACAGGAGGCACAATGAGTAGTACTTCAAGGCATCAGTGATGCAAAAAAAAAAAAAAGGAAAATGGGGGTAAAGGTAAGATTGGATTACACTGAATAGGCAATCAAATATCAGCAAAGAGAATTGGTGGACTGAAAACTTTGGCAAACTGTCTGTCCCAGTCAGGGCAGCCAGTAGGCTACATGACATGTTATGTTAACTAAAAAAAAAAAAAAAAAAAGAATTACTTCAACCACTACTCAACCCCTTGGTCTGACACGTTTGTGCAGTGCATGACCTCCACAACCGTACCAGATGATCCTGATTCCAATGAGGAAAACAGGAAGTCTGGCATAGAGATATGGAGAATTAGCTCAATAAGTCTGGCATAGAGATATGGAGAATTAGCTCAATATGATGATGATGTTCAAAGAATTAAAATGAAGTTCTGAGAAGACAGTGTTTAAAATGGCTTATTCTAGGGACTCCTCGGTGGCTCAGTCAGTTAAGTGCCTTGAGCTCAGGCTTCTCCCTCTCCCTGCCTGCCGCTACTCCTGCTTGTGCTCTCTCTCTGTCAAATAAATAAGTAAAATCTTAAAAAAATTAAATAAAGTTTAAAAATAAAATGGCTTAGTCTTGGGGCACCTGGCTGTTTCAATCAGTATGGCTCATTCACCCAGGTCCTATGCCTCAGATGAGAAGGCTGGAAGAGTTGGCAGCTGGACAGTATCACACTCTCTACACAAGTGGTTCATGTAGTTGTATTTCTTACATGACTGCTGGTTTCCTCCAGAGAGGGTGTCCCAAGAGGGAGCATGCCCACCAGTATAAACGGAAACGCTAAGACTTCTTATGAAAGTCTTGAATGTCACATGGTGCCACTTTTTTTTGTAGTTATTTTTTTTTAATTTTATTTATTAATTTTTGAGAGAGAGAGGGAGAGAGAGCACAGGAACAGGAGTAGAGGCAGAGGGAGAGGGAGAGGGAGAAGGAGACTCCCCACTGAGCAGGGAGCCCAATGCAGGACTCCATCCCAGGACCCTGGGATCATGACCTGAACTGAAGGCAGAGGCTTAACCCACCAAGCCACCCAGGTGCCCCAGATATTGTGTTTTGTAAGAAATATACGTGGCCATTCAAATGACCAAAAAAAATTTCTCATATATATTTGGTCTTTGTTTATGGTTCCTGACTCACAGCTCCTAAAGCCCTCCGAATTTCCTGTGATAAGAGGGAGCCAGGTGTCTTTTGTTATGTTAATGAAGTGACAGTTGGAAAGTCTTTAGATAAGCTAAGGCCAGGGTGGGTTGCCGGTAGAACCAACCACGTGATCAGTGATTAGTGGGTCAATCTCACCCACAGTCCTACCTCTGGGGTGGGTGTTAAGAGTTGCTGGAGATTGAATCCATCAATGGCCAACTATTTAACCAATCATACCTATGTAATGAGGCCTCCATAAAAACGCGAAGGATGAAATTCAGAGAGCTTCCAGGCTGGTAAACACAAGGAGATTTGGGGAGAATGGAGAGGGCATGGAAGCTCCACATCCCTTCCCACATACCTTGCCCTCTGCATCTCTTCCATCTGGCTGTTCCTGAGTCCTATCCTTTTATAATAAACTGGTCATCTGGTAGGTAAAATGTTTCTTTGTGTTTGTGTTTTGTGAACTGCGCTAGCAAATTAATGAGACCTGAGGAAAGGGTCATGGGAGCCTCTTATCTATATGGCCAGTCAGTCAGAATCACTGGTGACAATCTGGGCTTTGACTAGCATCTGCAGTGGATGGAGGCAGTCTTGTAGCACTGAGCCCTTAACCTGTGGACTCTGCTGCTGTCTCCAAGTAGATGGTATAAGAACTGAGTTGAATTCTCGAACACCCTGCTGGTGTCTGAAAATTGCCTGGGGCTGTGTTGGAAAGACCCTCTCCCCTACCTCCACCCGCCCTGCTGGAATTGGGTCCAGGAACCCAAAGTAGGACCGTAATGCTCTGTAAAAATTAGGATTGCTTTTAGCTGCAAGTAAGAGAACACCTAGTTAAAAGTGGCTCAAATGAATGGGTGTTTCTTGTTTTCTATGTAGGAAGTCTGGTGGTGGTTCAGGGCTTGGCCCAGCACCCCAGCAACAACAAAGCCTCTATCTGTGGTTTTCTTGGTTCTTCACTTGTCTTATCACAGTTTCAGGATGCCTGTGGCACCTCCAGATATCACATCCACATTCAAAACAAGTAGGAAGAGAAAGGGACAAGTGGTATAGTCAAGTCAATTTCCTTTTATAAGGAAGGAAAAAGACTTTACAGAATTTCTACCCACCTCAGAGTTCTACTTAGATCTCATTGGCCAAATCTGGAGTACATTGCCAAACTCGCTAAAAGAGAGGATAGGAAAGCTGAAATAACATTGTCGTGTGTGTGGAAAAAATCTTGATCCATTGCTTTGCTTGGGGACATTATTGTCATGAATAAAACTGGAATTCTATCAGCAAAACAGAGGTTGGGTAAGCAAGCAAGAATTTGCTTTATCCTCTGAATTGGAGGCATTGGTCACATACCTAACCTGTCCAATGGCAGAGGAAGAAGTTCTAAGGTCTGCATTGCTCCTCAGAGTCATCTCACTAATAAACAATTATTGAGTCAGACCATTTTCCTGCATGGTGCTAGACACTAGATTCTGGGAGAAACAGCTGTCAATTCCTAGCAGAACTGAAATAGTGCCTGTATACAGTGCCTAGCAAAGTGCAAATATTTGTTTCATAATGTGTGATCAAAGCAACTCTGCTATAATTATATAAGGCAATGAAAAAACATTATAGTATGAACGGAGTATTTCTCCCTTTCATGTTTAAGAAATAACTCTGCATTCTCTATCACAGTCTATCATGTGCCAGAATCTAGAGCAGCTACATCCAGCAGAACTTTCTGCAAAGACAAAAATGTGTCCTATATTTTGTGCTGTCCAATATGGTAGCCACTAACTACATGCAGCTTTTGAGCACATGAAATGTGACAAGTGCAATGGAGAAACTGTATTTTAAACTTTTATTTAATTTTTAATTAATAAAATTTAAATTTAGGGGTGCCTGGGTGGCTCAGTGGGTTAAAGCCTCTGCCTTTGGCTTGGGTCATGATCCCAGGGTCCTGGGATCGAGCCCCACATTGGGCTCTTTGCTTGGTGGGGGGCCTGCTCCCCCCCCGCTCCCGCCTGCCTCTCTGCCTACTTGTGATCTCTGTCTGTCAAATAAATAAATAAATAATTTTTTAAAAAATGTTTTAAAAATAAGACTTATAAAAAAATAAATAAAAAAAAATAAAATTTAAATTTAAGTAGCCACAAGTGCCTAGTGGCTACTTGCTACTGAATCACAGTGCAATTTAAAGGGCTTGAGTGTTATTAGTTCTGTAAGTAAAATAAGTAATATTAGTAAAAAGAATCTGATGTGAATCCATTTCCTTCACTTGCATTGTTAGTGGGACAAACTGAGATCGCCTTAATTCTTTCCTCTAATATTCTCAACATACATGCAGATTGCTTTTCAAATGAAATTATTTTATCCAACCTTTCAAGCTGAGAATTAATTACTTACAGATGACAAAAGTAGGTAACTAAGATCTGATAAGAAACATGAATCTGGCTTACGCATTTTTCACTTATATGAAATTGTAATTGTTTTTATATGATTATATCTGGATTCCAATACAGCTGGTAGTCCCTTTGTGGTAAAGATTATCTTCCATTTGCACTAAACATACACACCGATTCTCCATCAACATTGCTAAGTTCCTCTTGAGTGATGCTTGCTCTCACCATCTACATTTGGTACTAAGTACTTTACTTGGTAAAATTTATTGACCAGCCATCTAAATATTGTTTTTTTCCTTCTAAATGTAGGGATACTTCATCTCCCCAATTTTCAATCATAAGCTTCCTGCAGGCAAGGTACATTTCAGATTTTGATGGAAAAAAAAAAAACACGGACTTAGAGTCAGGTTATGGAAATTTGGATAATCTTTTTTGAGCCTCAGATTTTTTTCATCTGTGAAATAGGAATAATAAATACTGATTTCATGGAGTTCTTGTGGGCATGAAATAGTGTATGTGAGGTTCTTGGTGAATGCCAAAGCACCATGCCACCCCTCCATACTCTATTTCTTTGTGTCTTTCACAGCCAAACCACAGGAAAAGCTAACTGAATATTCATTGACTGAGTGATGAATGGATACAGAAGACAGAAGACAGAAGACAATGATTTTTTTAACAAGCAAGTATCTGAGGTGGCCAGGGCTACTCATATGCACAGGTCCTGTGGTTTCTTTACCAATTTCATGGCCTCTATCCCTGACAAGATGATGACAAGCCTGGATGAGCTTCTAAAGGGTGTGTCTGGTAGATTACCCACAAGCAGCAGAAGACCTGCCTTCCTTAAGTGGTTTAAGCAGTAACATGCTTACGACGTCCATCACTAGGACTCTATAGAGGGGGCAGGCCCAGCTTAGCTTACCACAGTGGCACTGGGATGGCCAGTGTCTCCTCCCCTGACCCCCAGGGATCACAGCAGCTCTAGGCCTCATGTGCAGTTATCAAGATGTCCAGCAAAGGAAATAAGTATGTCCTCTTGTGCAACTTTTTTATTTTCAACTAAAGAGGAAAAGCTTTTCCAGAGTGTCTGCAGCAGACTTACCCTCAGGTTAAGGACTGGGTCAAGGCACCAATGCCTAAGCCTGTTACTGGCAGAGAGAAGACTATTGTGATTGTCTCTGATTGATGTTTCAGGCCCTAGAGCTGCAGAGCAAACACCAGAAGGGGTATGGGATGAGACTGGCTCTTGGGTAGACAATGCACGGTGTCTACCACAGAGTGACACCCATTATTCTTTGCTAGCCATGCTGAACCTTGACCTTATACTGATGGGGCTCCATCAGACATGGGAAAGCAGCTCTTACCTTTATCCAGGCCTATGGGTGTAATGGGCAGAGGAGAAGAGTTTGTACATCTTACCTCTTAGCTTCCATTGTGCTTCCCGGGAGGAAGGAGTTTTTGGCTTTAAGTACACTTTCCAGCTTTTCTGGGTCTAGGCAAAGAAAAGTTGGAAGAGGGGAAGTTGGGGATTACTTGAGAATGAAGACACCTTATTAGCATCACTGTCACCTTTGTCATCATCATCATTGTTGCTAGCATCATCAGGGGCCCTTATGAGATCCACTTGTGATGACACTACTCCCTGTTGGGTAGAATCACCTGGATCAACATGGCCTAAACCTTTGTTCTAAAGGTGCTCATTTAACAGAGGACTTCTGCATGAAGGACCCACTCCCAAGAGGCTTTAGGGGTCTAGGCATACCTATAGGGCAAGCTAGGAGTTCTGCTGAGTCCCACCCACATCCCACTCCATGAGTTGTGATCCTTTCCTTTCTCTCACACAGAGGAGGACACATAAGTGGCTCATGATACCAGAGCTGAAAGCTACTGCTTTGGGATTTACAACCCAAAAGAATTAATAATACAGATAAAAATTCTGGCAACATGCAGAGAGTAAGATTTTTTTTTTAAGTGAATAGAACCATTGAGCAGTTGCATTATGAGCTGGTCTTGGACAGATGTCTATGAGGGAGAAAGAATGGACAAATGTACAGTACCTTTTGGAATCTGAAAATGTCACTTCTCAAATAATTCCAGAAATGCCTATTTGTGAATATGTACTGCATGTTCTTAGACTGATTGATAATCTTTGGCATCAGTGATGAAGTCACTCCACAAATTGCTGGGTGTGTGTTTATATTAAAATCAACAAAATTCATTTCCCTACCACCACTGTACCTTACTCTTCTTATTTCTTATTTAAGTATAAGTTAGCTGGGGGAGAGGAAAGAAAAGATTTTTCTCACCGAAAAGAAAAGATTCTTCTTACTGAAGAAAAGATTTGTCGTGTTGGCCCTATTAAAATGTCACATTTATCTATTTAAAAATTATTTACCTAAGTATAGAATAACATTCATGGGTTTGAGGCAATGCTCTTTGCACTGTATGCAATTAATAAATCCTTAAAAATTGTAAATGATAAAATTAAAGCAAGTTTCTCCTTGGGAGTTAATTGGTATTTTTACAATAACTGTACTTGATATAACTACGTATTACAGGATTTTTTTCCAACGTGTCTTCACTCCCAGCTATACACACTGTACCACAAACAAAATGGGGAATAGGAATTCCTTAAAAATTGGAATGAAAACAGAAAATCTGTGCAATATGGAGGAAACACCTCATAAATAAAATTATTTTTATTAAGCTTGATTTTCTTTTTCCTATGCTGTGGGTCAAACAAGAGGCTGTTACCAGGTAGAGACTGAAACCCTTCATTTATGTTCATGGTAGAAGAGTGGTGAGTGGAAGACGGAGAGACCCTCTTGAGACAAGAAGAGCATGCCCTTCACGGCTACCGTCGCCGCTGTCATTCTGTGGTTCATCCTACTCCTCAGTGCCCAGAGGGAGCCATCAGCCTTACAGGTGGTGGTGCCACTTGTTTGGTAACGTCTCTGAACTCTGAAAGCTTTACCTCTCCTGTAACACCCCAACACCTGGGTAACACAGTATGTGTGACACTGAAGGGACCCAACATGCACCACAGTGGCATAGAGATTATTTCAAGCTAAAAACATCTGAGCAAACAGCTGCCACAGAAAAAAATACCTTATTGGGGCGCCTACATGGCTCAGTTGGTTAAGCGCCCAACTCTTGATTTCAGCTTGGGTCATGATCTCAACATTGTGAGATCCAGCCCTGCACTGGGCTCCTCGGTTAGTGCGGAGTCGGCTGGAGATTCTCTCTCTCTCCTTCCCCCTCCTCCCTTCCTGTTCATGCTCTCTCCCTCTCTCTCTTAAAAAAAAAAAAAAAAGAGAAAGAGAGAGAATCCTTAACTAAAGCAGGACCTCCCAAAAAACACAGCCTGTAAATCCCCTCTCCAGGAGATTCACAGCTAGAAAGCAGTCTAACATTATCGCCTAGATGAGTAATTGCTTAACAAACTTTATCTGAAACTGTCATACTTTCCATCTGTTTTCCTGAGAAGCCCCTTCTCCCCGTTCCCTTCTTCCCATTTGGTATATAAGACCCTATCTCTTGCTGTTCTGGAAGCCATTTGATCCACTGGCTTCTGTGAATGTAAATAAACTTCTCTTTTCTCTCGATAATCTGTACTCTGGTTAGAAGAAGAAAAGTTTTTCCTCTGGGCAACATGACCTCACTTAACCTGTACAACAATGCTATTGTATCTCCATTTGCTGGGTGAGAAAACTGAGCCTCGGAAAGGTTCCGAAATTTTTCCTAGGATCACACAGCAGTTAAATGGCAGAGATGGGGTTTAAATGCTTGATTTGAAAAAGGGAAAAGCTGCCCATTTTTCCAGTCTGCTAAGTACCCAGTGATGGTGTCTTGGAATAGCCAGGTAAGTGGTTTGATTTCCCTCTTTCCCTTCGATGTTTGCAGCCATGAGGGCGGAGCTGCAGAACCCAGTTGGAAGCAGTTGGGTCCAAGACAACTCAGTGAGAGGTTTTGGAAGGAGCTCATTTGATGTATAAGTACCTGTGCTCAGTGTGCAAAGTAAGAAGGAAGGGAGAAGAAAGAGGCCACACATTAAGTATGGTCATGCCCCAGCTTCGAGGCCCAGAGATCCTCCTGAGAAATTGTTCTTGAACCCACGGTTGGCAACCTTATTCTCACCATGACTCCCAACACAGGTGAGGTGCTTGGGCACCAAACCCCAAGAAGAGGAACTGTGAAGTGGTTTCCTATTCTTCCTGGCCCATTAGTAACCCTCTCCGTCCTCAGTCTCTCCCCCAGAGAAACTCATTGGAATGGACAGGAGTGAGAAAGGTGTGATTTCAAGAATAACCATTCACAGGCTCCCATGTATTTCCTAATAATAATGGTTGCCGCTAATACAACTTGAAGTTTACTGGTAGTATTGTGTTGTGACACATAAGCTGCAACTGATCCCCTTACCCCAGGTTGTCTCAGCTAACAGGATTATAGAGAACCAATAGTTTGGTCCACCAGGAAAGTGCCTGTTTGTGCTGGGACTGATCACTACTCTCTAAAAAAAAGAACGAGTGGCCATGTAGTGTGGCCGCCATGCCTCTTCTCCTCACCTTATCTGTGTTACTCAGGTCTGATCTCTCCCCGCTTCTAGCTCTTGCTCCTTCCCACCGTGGCACACAAAGATGAACACCAGCATGGAGAAGCACTACTGTGCATAGAGCCCTTACCTGCTTTGCTAGTTTTGAATATGGAGGAAAAATTACAGCCCCAAAATGAAGTTATCAAACTACCAATGTATACCTGTGAAACAACGATCAGATCTCAGTAATTAGGAGGGAAACTTGGGAAAGTCTTAAATTGAACGACAGCTTCTGTGGCCCTTGGGGCTGCCTCTGCACAGGCAGTTAATCATCTGCCTGAACAATCAAATCAATAGCCATGACCTTTCCTTCAGCCATCTTTCTCCTGCTGTTTCTCTGCTCCTCCTACAGTCAAAAGGAAGATAATGGGATCATTTCCTTTAGAAAATAACCATGAATATGAATCCAGTTCATAAATGATTTGTTATTAAAATGGAATCCCCTAGGGAAATTATGTTTAGATATCAAAATTATAAGGCTGATATTTGGCATTATTTATGGTTTACAGCATCTTCACATGTGTCTGTCGATCTGATCTATTATAGTTTCTATTACATTGTCTCAGAGAATGCTGAATAAATTTCTTCTGGAAGAAGCAAAGTGTTCATTTCTGTATCCTGGATGCACTGAGACGGGAAGGGTAAGTTAGCTGATTAAATTTTCACAAGTTAGTTCACTGAGCAAAATATCTAGTATCCTCCAGAGCACACTAGGGTAATATCTCTATTGACCTACCCTGAAATTAAACTCAAAATACTCAAACTTGGGTGACTTTCTAAACTTCTTTGATATCTTGAAAACCGAAATAGTCTCTGTTAGATAGTTGTTTCTCAGAGCCATCAAGAATTCATTATACCTGCAAAGAGGCCCACACTGTTGGCCTTCTCAAGTTTCTCTTCGAAGAAACAATAAACAGTCCCTCCCTGAAGAGAGGTAAGAATGAGTTTGCCTCTCAAGTTCAAAGGAGATGGGAAGTGTGAGGTGAGGTCAGGGAGCACTATGGCAAAGTCGGTGACTGAACTTGAAACCCATCCAACAGATGTGTCATTGTTGACTGCACTTAAAAGGCTGACATCCCAAGCCTACAGGTCCTCAAATTTCAGGGAAATTGAAGCACTTGCCTCATTTGCCTTTAGCAATTGGCTGTTTTAATAGCAGCATGAAACTCTCCTATGACTAAACCTTTCTTGGCCAGGAACAACCATGGCTGAGTGGATAATCCTCTATTGAAACAGGGGCTGGTCATCTATTCTGTGATTTTCCAGGTGCTTTCCTCAAGGAAACCTTCCTTGCACTTCCATCAGGGAATGAATTCCCTAGCACTTGGGGTTCACCTCTAAGCATGCAGGGTTAAGTGTTGGACATGCTGAGCTCAATGTTTTGTGAGACTGGGGTAGACATGGGAAGCAGCAGTTGAGTATGGGACTGAAATTCAAAGACAGTTAAGACTGAAAATATGGACCGGAGCTTTGTGCTAACAATGGAGGTGTACCACTACTGTATATACTGCTCAGGTCTCCCATCCAGAGAACCTGCTGGGATGAGCATAGTTGGCAGAGAGCCTTCTGCTCCTTCACTGCTGCCCACTGCAGCCCTCCCTGAGCCCCACTTCCCCGGGCCGCTCCTGCTCTTGGTGACAGCACAGGACACCCTGGGGGATTCCTCCAGCACAGATTTTCTCAGCACCGCGCTGCAATCCAAGGCTCTCCCTACCTGATCCTCCTCTGTCCTCACTCTCCTTTCACAAATGCGTGATTGGCATGAGGGTCCCAAGGCGCTCCCTCTCTCCTGTATCTGCTCCACGCATTTCTCCCAAGTAAGTCTCTCCCACATTCTGTTCCGGTTTGGTGTCTGCATCTTGGTCTGAACTGACCCAGGTGTCATCCATATATAGGTAGGCTATCATTAAAACCTGGAAGTAAATTAGATTTATCTGGGAAAACATACAGGTGAGATCAAGATAAATGAAGTGTTAAAATTAACCAAAAGGGTTGAGGGGAAACCTAACATTTAGGTGCTGAAAGGAGGGGCTTCTGGGACTTGGTTCCCTGGGTTGGACTCAGGCTCCGGCCGTAACTAGTGTATCATTCTGGGCAGATGGCTTAGGGCTTCTCTTCTTTCTTTCTTTCTTCCTTCCTTCCTTCCTTTCTTTTTTCTCTCTTCATTCTTTCTTTCCAAGATTTTATTCATTTATTTGACAGAGAAAGACAGCGAGAGCAGAAACACAAGCAGGGAGAGTGGGAGAGGGAAAGCAATCTCCGCCCCCACCAACCCCTGAGCAGGGAGCCCGGTGCGGGGCTTGATCCCAGGACCATATCATCATGACCACAGCCAAAGGCCGATGCTTAATGATTGAATCACCCAGGTGCCCCTGGCTTAGCGCTTCTAAGCTTCACATTTTTTGCGAATAAAAGGGGGAGATACTAGTACTCATTAAAGTTTGTTGTGAAGACCAAAATGCAATAATTTATGTGAAATGCACTGAAAACTGCCCACACTGAGGTGTCCATCATCAGGCATAATGAACAAGGAAGGAGCCCCTGGAGTCGCTGGGAGTGACCAGGGCAGAAAGAAGTAGACCATATAGTAGACCATAATGCCATGGGAGTAGCAGTTTCCAAAAGGAAAGCAGTTTCAAAAGTCATGAAGAACTATGAAGAATAAAGTGAAATAAAATTCAATAAGCTTGGAAATGAATGATAACTTTGGGAAGAGGTATCTCAGTGGCGTAAGGATGACAAGCCAGAGGATAGTGGCTTGAGAAGTGAACGGTGGGTGAGAGAGCGAGCAATCTTTAGTCCTTCCAGAAACTTTGAAGAAAGGAAGAGGGGGCCGTGTTCAGAGTGGGGCTCATGAGCCCAGGTGGAGGACGGTCAGGCTTCTTTATACACCGAAAGTAAAGTACCCGAGGACAGGAGGAGAAAGAAGTTTTGGGAGGCAAGAAATCCTTCACTGGGAAGGAATGGACTCCAGAACACAGAATGATGAGTTAATCTGGTCAGCAGGAAAGATGGTGATGCTCTGAGACCATCTAAGCAAAGAGGAGAACAGACTGAGATGTCAGAAGACAGGAACGTGAAGGTGTTCCCAAGCAATGACCTTGTTTTCTTCTGAAGAAGTCCCCCAAGTTACATCTGTTAAAAGGTGAAGAAGGTGGGGGTGGAGTGGTGGGGGAGGCAACTTGAAGAAGATGGGAAAATTTCATTAATATGTTTGTCCTGGTGTGCCTGGGTGGCACAGTGAGTTAAGCATCTGGCTCTTAGTTTCAGCTCAGGTCATGACTCAGCGTCCTGGGATCAAGCCTTTCATCGGGTTCCACTCTCAGCTCCGAGTCTGTTTGAGATTCTCTCTCCCTCTCCCTTTGTCCCTCCCATTCATGCTTTTGCATGCACTCTCTCTCTCTCTCTCTCTCTGTCAAATAAGTAAATAAATAAATCTTCAAAAAATACATATATTTTGTTGCTGTTTTTTGTCCCTTTTCCCCTAGCAGTAATAGGTAACCTCATTTACCAAATATCTCCCTGTGCGGGCTGGGAACTTTCACATAGCTGCTGTCCTTAATCTCCACCATCGTCCTGTGAGGCAGGCATCATCATTCCCATTTCACAGATGAGGAAAGCTGAGGCCCAAAGAGATCAAGACAGGGATCTAAGACACACAAGTTCTAGCAGAGTGCTTAGTACATATGTGTTGACTGAATGGACTGCACAGAACATGTTCCTTCAGATTTCTAGCTGGTGGCAGACTTGTGTGATATTTTTGCCAACAGTCTTTTTGCTATTGAGAGTATTTACATCGTTAAGTCATGGATCAGTCATAACCTTCAAAAATGTCACAGTAATGAAAAATGCAAAAAGTGGCCGGACAAGGAAATGCCTATGCTACTTTATTTACCCCCATACAGAAAAGCTACTTAAAAGATTATGACTGATTGGGAAATGAGATTTGGTTGGACAAAAGCACTTGAAACTCCAGTGGTTAACATTTCCATCAAGGACCTCCCAGAAAGTCAGAATCGATGTGTGGATTGTTTTAGTTTTGTTAATAATATATGGATGGAAATGCCTGCCAACACATTTCACTGGAGATTTGGAATATGCTTTCCAAGTCTACAGCTGAAGGGCAGCCACCAATGTCAATATGTGCCCATTGGCATCCCGCAGTTCATTTGGATGAACAGAAACCAAGCAACTGTGTCTTCAAGAACCCTGTGTATCCTTGATACTTCAGAGTCAAAGTCTAATTTGTGTTCTTCTTATAACTATATATGTCAAAAAGAGGATGGTTCAAACAATCTTTGGAGGTAAGGAATAGATCACTAAATTCTAAGTTCCTTATGGACAGAGATGGGGTCTTACTTAAATTTCTGATACTAGTTTTAGAGGATTAACACAACGCTTGGCACGCAACATGTGCTAAATAAATTCTTACTGTGTTACGTTGAAGTGAGTACTTCAACAGACAACAGACAACAGAGCGGGCAGAGATGGATGAACCATTTAAATCTGTTTCCTCTGTCTTCTAGAGCAGAGCACAGAACTGTCACACAAAGGTCCTGTGTCCATGAACACTCTCATTCATTACTGGGGTTCGAAATGAATTATTAATCCCTGAGAATAATCCACAGCCAAGGTTGTCTGTCACCGTAGCCAGAGGAGAAAGAGTAATCTTCCTCAATGGTATCCCTTTTTTTTTTTTTCCTCTTTAAGTCTTTTTTTTTGCGGCTCTTTGGAACTATGGTTCTAATTCTCATTCTATCCCTGATTTACGGTTTGACCTCAAAATGAGTCACTTAATCTCAGCTAATGGCTTAAGTTTCCCCTTCAATGAGAGCCAAAGGGGCCTGGCTACATAGTTAGCCAATATCGAGCCTCAGAAATTGGATGTGTTTTTCGGTGCCGTCCATCATCTCTGTAAGGCTAGTGGAAATGAGTCATAAATACAAAGCCCCATTCGAACTCCCTCAACTCCTCCCAAACTAGCCCTTGGAGGTTGCTCAGTCACTGTGTCATGCGGTAAGGGGAGAAAGGTAAGGAAGCGGGGATGGTTGCCCCAAACCCAAAAGAAAAGATGCCCTGGCCATGGAGGGCAGCAAGGAGGAAGAGCTGCTCACCGCAGTGACAGTGACCTGATCAACAACTCGCCACCTTGAAAAAGGAATAAACTAGCCTCTGCTTTTGGAAAATAAAGGAAAAAGAGAGCTGTGCACCACAGGCGCCCATGTTTAAAGTGATATAAGATCCAAGTTTACACGATATGTCAATTTTGTTGTAATTATTCACATTTTTCCAGGAGTTGCTGCTTGCTTTCTTTAAACAGTAAGTACTCCCGAAAGACTTCCAGTGAACTTTGAAGGTTAGGTTTATGTCCTATACTCAGTAGCGGTCTGAAAGAAATGAACGTGCACCTTTTCACAGAGGATCATGGGCTCTGAAAGAGCTGAAGCAGAGGCTGCAACTTTCTCCACAAGGCTCTAGGCGCTCTCCTGCTGCCCGAACCTGTGTTTCCCTGGGAAGAAACAGATGCGCAGAGCTGAAAGCCCACGTCCCTGTAGGAAAGATCTAGAAGTGCCCTGGGTGGATGACTCATCTCTGCTGCAATAGAGCTTGGAAGCCCTTCACCCAAAGGGTGTGAGCGGTTGCGGTGGCCGCAGTCGCATGGCACGCGGTGTTCCCCTAGGGGCGCTGGCCAATCCAACCCCCCGGAAACACCGCCTCACTAAACTCCTCTCTAGCGCGGGGGCGCATGCTGATTAAGGGAGGCAGCCCTTGAATTTAGCTGCTTCTCTCTCTCTTTTTAAAAAAAAGATTTATTTACTGATTTGAGAGAGAGAGGGAGACATAGAGCAGGAGCAGAGGGAGAATCTCAAGCAGGCTCCTCACTGAGCTTGGAGCCCTGTGTGGGGCTCGAACTCATGACCCTGACATCATGACCTGAACTCAGACCAAGAATCAGATGCTTCACTGACTGAGCCACGCAGGTGCCCTGTGGCCACTTCTTTTACTTCGTGGCAAGCCCACATGCTGGCCCCTACAGACACCAGAAAGCTGCTTTTGGTCCCCACCCACCTTTCTACTCAGCACACTGCACCGCCTGTGCTCTTACTGGGTGGCAGCAATAACGGAAGGACCCTTCAGTCACATAAGAAAACCTCTAAAGCGCCACCTGCAATGACTGTAAATCTTATACATAATATTCCCAAGCGACTGAGGAGATGGGCTTCCCGCAGAATCTATGTGATCATGGTAGTTTATGAATTAGTTCTCCCGTATTTACATGCTTCATGATGGACCACGGAACTCGGTAAATATTCAATGCGATAAAACATTGAAATTGGAAGTAATGGCTTGTACATGGATAGAACAGAAACTGCTATTTCTCAGTGCTTAGTGAGAAAAATGGAACTATGAAAGAGTCCATTTGAAAACAACTACATACTCTTTAAAAGAACAATCTCACCAGTAACAAAATATTCCAACTGAATCATACCTAGTATTGGGACCAGGATGTCCTCAGTGGTCCCCTACCCCAAGCACGGATTCCATAAGTAGCAAGATGACTGAGTTCTTTAACCCATTCATATGTCAAGGTCTATTGCAAAGGAGGTCTTTTCGGCCTCAGGCACAGGTGCATCCTGTAAGTCACCATTTTCATTGATTTCTGGTTCACATCCTTTCTGCGTGTCATCATGCAAAAATCAGCAAATAGAATATTTTATATTTTTATTTCTTTTATAGACAAAAGGTAGCATATTATGTACAGTTTTTAATAAGATTTTATTTATTTATTTGACAGAGAGAAAGAGAGAGAGAGCACAAGCAGGGGGAGTAGCAGTCAGAGGGAGAAGCATATTTCCCGCTGAGCAAGGACCGTGAAATCATGACCTTAGGTAAAGGCAGACACTTAACTGACTGAGCCACCCAGGCTCCCATAGAACACAAGTTTTGGCCACATAGTTTGGTAAATGCCTTCTTAGATGGTAACTTTGATGCAGGATTCTGGAAAGTTGAAGGCAGCCTGAGAGCGTTACCTTACATGAACCTGGTGTTTCAGCCCGACTGGCAAGTCTGATGGCTTTCCATTAGGCCTCAGACTTGACTCCCTTGTGTACAGTACCTCCTCTCTGTAGGTGTTCCTGCTGTTCTCCTACACAAAACCCATCCTTTGAAAAACAAAAGCAAAAACAAAAAACTCCAGCTCACGTCACCACTGACCCATAGACACTCAGAGGGCTGGCCTCGCTGTGAGTTCTGTCACTCACGTGGGCACCACATTTCCTTGCCTGCACAGCAACCCCCATATGGTGAAGATTATCTTTTAAACTTTTGCCTTGATGGGGTGCCTGGCTGGTTTAGTCAGTAAAGCATAGGACTCCTGATCCCAGGGTCATGAGTTCAAGCCCCGCATTGGGTGTGGAGCCTACTTAAACTTTTGCCTTGATAGCTAATTTTTTCAGGTTTGATCCATGTCTCTGAATCTCGTTGTGAGCTCCTTGGTGACAGGAACAGTATCTCTTCTTTACCTATCTCACAATTTCTAACAAATGCATCCTGTCTTACACACAGCGACACCCCTCTGTCTTCCCCCTACTGACTGCATGGATGATGCCATTTATTTCCACTCATTTTGAATCCCGTCACAGTGGAAGGCATTCCCTGCTCACCCAGCCAAGTGTGATTTTCTTCAGTTTCTGAAGGATTAGCACTCATTATCCACCACAGAAAACACTAATGTGCTCTGACATAAAGTGTCATCTGGAACTATGGCTTATGTCCTATTAGTAATCAACTCTTTGTGTACTTCTATCTACGAACCATAACAAGATTATAAGCACTGTTATGAGTTCAATTGTGTCCATCCCCCCCATTCATATCTTGAAGTCCTAATCCAGTACCTCTGAGCGTGACTTCATTTGGAACTAGATTGGTTGCAGATGAAATTTGTTAAAATGGGTTCATCCTGGAGTAGGAAGAGTTTATAATCCAATATAACTAGTATCTTTGTAAAAAGAAGGGGATCTAGACAGATAAGAACACTGCATGGAGATTGGAGTTATTTTGCCACAAGTCAAGGACTGCCAAAGATTGGCGGCAACCTGCCAGAAGCTAGGAGAGAGGAATGGAACATTCTCCTCCACATATTCAGAAGGGGCCAACCCTACTGACAGCCTGATCTTGAACTTCTGGCTTCCAGAACTATGAGACAATCAATGGCTATCGCTCAAGCAGCTCACTGTCTGTGACACTTAGCAACAGCACCCCGAGCACACGAACCCAAGCACCTTAGGGACTATCTGGGAGCCCCATAGAGGAGGGTTCCATCACGGATCCATCACTCATTTTTGTTTTGTTCTTTTTTTAAGATTTTATTTATTTATTTGACAGAGAGACGGAAATTGCAACAGAGAGCATGAGTGGGGAGGAGAGGGAGAAATAGACTCTCCATTGAGTGGGGAGCCCACCGTGGGGCTCAATTCCAAGACCCTGGGACCATGACCTGAGTCGAAGGCAGATTCTGATGGACTGAGCCACCCAGGCGCCCCCCCATCACTTGTTTCTTATGTCATTTCTGGTAATTAATTCTTTTTTTCTGTGCCTCAACTTTCTCCTCTGTAATGTGGAAATAATAATATCTGCTTTGGAAAGTTTCTTGAGAGGTTAAAGGTAATGCATTAACACACCAAGCTCAGTGCCTGACACAGTGAAAGTGTTAACACTTGTTAGGTCCTACAATGCTAAACCTCTTATCTTACAAATGGGGAACTGGGATCTAGACACCTACAGCGCTGTCTAAACCCACATAGATGAGTGGCAAGACGCATGCTAGAAAACTTCGAATACATTTGCTTCATTTCATATGTACTCTATGTCCTAACTTTCATTGATGAGGAGAACAGTTAGTCTGGTGACATTCATTTGATGGCAGTTGTGTCTGATTTTTGCTATGCTGCATGCAGTGGGGGCCTTGAATTTGAGGAGTGGAAACCTTCATGGTTCTTTCTATCCAAGATACTCTGTACACTGTTATCAAGTGATGCTTGGATTAATTTTTTTAAAAGAATTTATTTATTTATTTGACAGAGAGAAATCACAAGTAGGCAGAGAGACAGGCAGAGAGAGGAGGGAAGCAGGCTCCCCACTGAGCAGAGAGCCCGATGTGGGGCTCGATCCCAGGACCCTGAGATCATGACCTGAGTTGAAGGCAGAGGCTTTAACCCACTGAGCCACCCAGGCACCCTAATGCTTGGATTAATTTTAAGCCACATTTCTCCAAATGCAGGATCATCATCCTACGTACCTCGCTTAATACCTTCATTCTGGTTGCAACGTGGTTCCCTTTTATTTTGAGATGACTGAAGGTGAAGCCTGCCACAGAATGACCGGTTTCTTCCCAGGTTAATTAGAAGAAGCACGAAGCATTCCTGCCCCATCATTTTAATTCTTCTGGTGACAGAAGTCAAAATTGAGGATGTCTATTAAACCACAATTTTCTCAATAATTGATCATCAATGACTGTTTTTTATGTATCAATATGCTGCTGATCACACTATCTGTCTCTCCACATGTTGGGACACCCATCCTGAGCTGAACTGGTGGGGCCCAAGGAAGTTCAAGGGCTTCTAAAGGGGTTGAGGATCCCGTTTCAAAGGCTGATTGGATCCTGGTAAGACGACCACCGTGAAATCGAAGGCCAGCAAAAAAAGAAGGAAAAGAAAAGGAGTGTGAGAGGTGAGCGAAGCCCGGGATCACAACAGATTTTTTCTGTTCTCTCCCATCATGCTATGACAACTCGCATCAGAGAAATTTCCTATTTCAAAATTGCAAAGGATATGGAAATATCTTCTCTTGAAGCAGAACTTGGAAGCTCTTATATCTGGGATAAAGCCGTCAAAGAAATCAAACTACAATCAACATTTGACAGGTTAGCTTCATTTTTTATTTCTGAGGCCCTAATCCCCCTTCTCCTAGAAACCTTTCCTATATGGCAGGTCCACACACTGTTTTGAAACTGAAGGGATGGGGCAAGGAATCTTCAAAGAAAAGAAGGGGGAGGTGCTCCTCAGGCTGAGTCTGCCAGTTGCTCTCAACATTTCCTCAAGGACAGTTAGCAGCTCCCAGGAGCGCCAGGGCTGGGCAGAGAGGTATGATCTCTTTCATCAGCTGGCAATTTCAAAAGCACCTTTCTACATCTCCAGGCTTCAAGAGTGGTCACATCCCCCAATCTTTCCTTGATTTCTATAACCCTGTGATAAAGACCATTGTTGACAAGAGCACAGAATATACGATGCCTTGCCTCCTGCCTGTTTTCTGTTTTCAGCTTCAAAATGGGTATTGATGGACTGACTCCCTGCATTCCTGAATGCCATGTGGCAAGACTCCGGGAGAGAGTGAAGGAGGGAACAAGGGAGAATCTTTTGGCCACGGAAAACCTTTATTCTTCTCCAGCAGAAGTTCTAGGCTTGACTTCCATCAACTTCAGGGGCCTGCAAGGGCTTTAGGGGATTCTTGAACCCCTTGAAATCCTATGTAATACAGTGTATATGGGCATAGAGGCATTTGTGACTTACTTTCACTAATGGAATAGAATATGCAAATAACTAAGGCACAAACAAGAACTAATCCTGTTGCCATATGTAGTATGAAATGAAGTTGGGAGGGATTGGAGAACTGAGGAGTCCCTTTGGTTTGCTTGAGAAATAATGAGGATATGAACTTGTATGGCCATCAAGAAGAAGGAGAGAATGGATATGAGGATTGTGGATAAATTACATCTCCTGGAAATTGACTTGTTTCATTCATTCATTCATTCATTCATTCATTTGCTTCTTCTCACTTTGGCTCATCTCTTTTACTGCATCAGGTGAATGTTAGACGTCCTTGGCAAAAGATGAGACTTTCTACCCTCACAAAGTTCTCCAATCAGCCCTGAGTAGCTCCTTTAATTGAATAACTCAAACATTAGTTGTACCCCTTGCATACGTTCTCACAGTCTCTCCCCAAAACCACTCACTCTGCAGCCTTTCAAATTCTGCTTCCTGGACTGTTCCCAAGCCTCCCAGTTTCTGATCACATCTTGTTTTCTTGACTACGATTCCACCTCACTCCAGGTCTTGTCTCTGGGTTCACTTCTTAGATTCATTTCCTACTTCCTGGTTTGGGTTAGGTCAACTTCATGTGCTTGGGGTAAATACTTACCTGGTCACACCAATTCCTGTGGTCTTGGCAACCAGGCACAGTCCTCGTGACTGCTTCCCTTCTCTGCAAGGAGCTTAGGTCAGACGCTCAGAGCCATAAAGACGGGTGGGTATAAGCTAACAAGGATGTGGGCTCCTGGGTGGCTTAGTCTGTCTGCCTCTAGATCTCAGCTCAGGTCTAAATCTCAGGGTTGTGAGTTCAAGCCCCACCTGGAGCTCCACACTAGGTGTAGAGCCTACTTAAAAAAAAAAAAAAATAGGGGGCAGCTGGGTGGCACAGTCAGTTAAGCATCAGACTCTTTGTTTCAGCTTAGGCCCTGATCTCAGGGTCATGAGATCGAGTGCCTTGTGGGGATCTGTGCTCAGTGCAGAGTCTGCTTGGGTTTCTCTCTCCCTCTCCCTCTGCCTTTCCCCACCCTCTATCTCTCTAATATAAATCTTTAAAAAAATTTTTTTAAATTAAAAAAAATAAACAAACAAGGATGCAGTGTTGTCATGCTATCCTTGTGGGTCAAGTAATACCCTCCTGGGAGCACGGAGGTGGGAGCAGACTCTGATGAGTTCAACAGAGTTCAGTATTAATAGGATGCCCTTCTTAGAAGACCATCCACTGGGTTAAGCCACTAAGAATTCCTCCAAATGAGTAAACAACCAACTGTCAGAATCATCAGGTATTAGAGCAGGAGGGAGCTTTAGAGATCATCAGATTCAGCGTTGTCGTTTTTTACTGAGAAGGAAACTGAGGCACATGAGTTTAAGACCCCCTAGGGAGATGTGATGCATTTCTCACACCCAGTGCATTTTTCCAAACAGTGCACTGCCTGGCCATGTTTCGGTTTTAATAGAAAGAAGAAGATGTGTGTCATTTTGTTTCTAAAACCATCAGGAAGGAACATGTCTTGAACATATTCCCTGTGTGATCTATAAGAGTCCTAGACACTGATATGCTTCCTTAAGGATTCCAGAGGAAATAACAATGAAGCCAAGGAGGAAAATGAAAGTGGTTTTGAGAAGATGTGAAGCAGGTGAGATAGCCTGGGATGGGCCCATTCTATTGAATAAGTAAGACGGAGACTGGCTTGCACAGGACTCCTGAAAAGATGAAGTCTCAATTCCCACTGGCGAGAGAATCTAATAATCTAGACCATTCCTACTGAAATTGTGGTCTGGGAGCAGCCGCAGCAGAACATCTGGGAGCCCACTTGAAATGCTGCTTCTGGGCCTGCCCCCACCAGACCCACTGGATCAGAATCGGCACTCTAACAAGACCCCAGGGATTTACATGCACAGTAAAGCTCGAGAGGCAAACAAAGCACTGCTGACTTCGACTTTTTCCCTGACTCATTTCAATTACATCGAATGTTGGACAGCAGAAATTGAAAAGTAGGACAAATGAAATTTGCAAGGGTACGTGGGTGAGGGTATGTAAGAAAGTACAAGAGAGAATCAGTGCAAGATCCCAGTAAGAGGTACACTTCTTAAAGGGGGTATGTACCTTTAAGCAACTCTTTCCCTCTGAGCTTTAATTAATTGTTTTGCATTAGTACACTACATTGCAAAAGGGCCCGTGTTTGCAATTAGGTGCTCTGACAGATGGGGCAGTGATTAGGTGCTCCTGCCCAAGAGACAGGAAAGTTACCCGTGCCCAAGGGTATATTTCTCCCCTATGAGATGTGAACCCCCCTTTTTTTAAAGAACACAATAGTGTACTTTGCTTCCTGATGAAATTCCTGGCAAAGAGTTCAAATCTTTTTTAAAAAATCATCTTAAAGAATAAATGTAAAAACGGGGCAGTGAACACACAGAAGCTGGATGTCAGCTGCCATCATTCAGGTTTGTATGTTTCATGGGTAATTTACACTTTTCCAGATTGGAGGCAGGAAATGGAGACAGGAGTTCCAATCCTGGATGTCCTTCTGTAAACTCGCACAGTTTAAAGCTTCTAAATCCCAATTAAGCAGCTTGAACCAACTGAGATGCCACAAATGCAACCTAGTGGCTTTTCCCATGGGAAGTCAGAGAAGTGGAAAATATTTCAAGCAATTTAGGCATGCTTGCATAACCCTTTTGTGGAAATTCCTGCACTAACAATTTGCAATTAAAGTGAAAGTGAGTAAAAATAGAATGACCTCTCATTTCAACAATGACTATATTTTGTAGACTCTGCTCTATAAACGTGCTTTACGTCTGACCCATACACAATGACAAAGAAACCCCAAATCACAACTTTCTACATCCCTCGCAGTCTGGAGCATATACCAGGAAGCAGGTTCCTGGTGTAGCGTTAATGACAATCTTCAGCTAAGACAGAAGACATGCCTGCATAAAATGAAAGCCAATCAATAGCCAAGCGGGGCCAGAAAAACACATTTTAAGTCCAAATTAGCGTTGTAAATTCATATTAAAATCATATTGTAAACAGATATAGTCTCCCAGTCAGCCTGATGGCAGAAATTCCCATGCTTTTGGGTCACTCCCCTGTTTACCATTTGTTGCTTGCTGTCTGGGATTAGAAATTAATTTTTCTCAATTCAACAAAAGCCTCCTTAGAAAAGTCACTCGGCAAGACGGAAAAAATATAACGTATTAGACAAGAGAATACATCTATTTCTATACTTAATGCTGTGATTTATTTGTGCTATTTCCTTCCCATAGCTTGGGTAACTCATTATTCGATATTAACAGGACAAAGTTGGGAGAATCATTCTGCTAATATCATGAGGCCATGATTCTTTCAACCACTTCTGAGATGCCATCATATAGTTATAAGTTTCCTCTGAAATTTTATAAACTCTATGATTAATGTGTAGAGTGTTTATGTCATTTGATGACTAAAAATATCCACGCAAAGATGATTTCTGGGATTGAATCATCTACAAATGCTAAACAATTCAGGCAGAGCTGAACTGTTTGGCAGAGGAGAAAACCTGTGAGTGAAAATTAGTGGATCGGTTGACAAAATGAAATAACAAACAAAACAGAGGCCATGTCCCACTCAGCCTGGGTCCAGGAGACTTTTGGCAAGGGGCCGGCGTAAGAGAACAAACCGGAGCCTGACGATGAAGGATATGGAATGCTTTCCTAAGGATTTTGGCAAAGGCAGTTAAGCAGGGTGGCAGTGTGAATTCTCTAAAGATAGCTTGCTCCAGAGTGCAGGTGGTGAGGAGCGAGGCTAGTCTGGAGGTTACTGAAATCAGATAAAACATCATGAGAGTTTGAACTAAACACAGTGAAAAGATGGGGAAGAAGTGAAATGGATAAAGCGTGGAGATGGATGAAATTTGTAGTTGGAGGAGTTGGTGACAGTGGGTTGGTGGTAATTGAATTTTCTGTCTTGAGCAGAGGTGGGTGGGTTTCCCATTCACAGAGTTAGGGGACATGGGAAGAAGGAAGGGGACTGGAGAACGCTGGACATGTGTAGTTTGAAGGCTCAGTGGGTCTGGAGTTAGGGAAGGCCAGACTCTGTCCTGGTGATTTGGGTATTACTAGCAAATGGGTAATGAGCCTGCTCAGGCAAGAAAGGTTCACAACATCAAAGGGGGCCCTCAGAGAAGGGGTGTAGGAAGAGGCAGAGAGAGATGGGGGTTGAAGGGAAATCAGTTACAAGAGGAGAGACTTCAAGAGACAGTCCGCAGAAGGACGCGCTTCAGAGAGAACAGGAAACCAGCTCAACACCTAGGAGAATGGACTTTGACCTTTGAAGAGTTTTGGTCCTAAGGAATGAGCTGATAAATCACAACCTGTATAACCAAGGTTTGAGACGCTAGGTCATGAAGCAGAGGTTGGGGTGGTACACTCACTCTGACAAAACAGAAACTATGGAGATAGACCCTGTTGGGGAATCCAAGTTGCGTGGGAATGGAAGGTGCTGGGTGGAGGGCTGCTGTCCCTGTAAGCACAGTTGCACAGACCAGCACGTCGTCTGTGGGGAGAGAGCTCCATGCGCTGCCTCAGCTCGGGGAGTCGCCTGGTGGACAGTGGGGATGGAGGACAGGCTGGGGGCACCCGGGGGGAAGGTGTTAGAGTCAGTTTTCTACAGTCAGCAGGAAGTTAGCCCTGATAAAAGCTACCATTTCTTAAGTTGTTGTTGTTGTTGTTGTTAATGTGGTTTCATATCTGTAATCTCATTGGATCTTCAGAACAGCTTTGCAAGGTACAAGTTCAAAAAATGAGGACCAGCCTCCAGGTCTAGGGGAGAAAGTCAGGCCTGAAACAAGTGAGACCATGGGACCTCCAGCCCCAGGACGGGAAGAGTTGATGTTCTGAGGAAGATTGTGGCTTAAGGAAGGAGGACCTGAAGAACCAAGGAGCTAGGGCAGCAACTGTTTCCCAGGGACATGGGGTCCCAGGTCTGGTCAACAGCAGTGATAGGTGGGCAGCAAGTTGGGAATGGCCATTGAAGGGTGGTGTGTTTAATTGAAGGATGGTGGAAATTGAACATGCCAGTGAAGAGAGAGAGGGGGAGAAATTGGAGATGAGTGATAAATCAAGACTCTAGACCACAAGGAGATGGAACAGCCCTGGAAAGAATTAAGGAGGCTGCTTCCTCTGAGACAGGAAAGAGGGAAGGTTGGGTAAAGACATCATCAATTTTAACAACAGAGGGGACAGAAGCTGAAGAGGTGTAGACCAAAGAGCTTCCATTTTCTTATTGAAGAAGGAGGGTATAGCATTTCTGGAGGGTAGGTGATGAGGTTGTAGAAGATTTAAGGAAAAATGATAAAAATGCAAACCAAAGCATCAGGGAATGGGAAAAAACAGTTGTGTGACCAGAGATCCAGCACAGGGAAAAGCAGCCACTGGGAGATGAGTCAATTCCAAGCCCTAGGATTTAGTTACATACAACTCCTGGTATTTTACCACATGTACACAGAAACACACTCCGAAATGCCACACGCAGGACACAGTCACCATCATCATCATCATCAAAAGAGGTGTTTAGAGACCCATCATTTCCTTCTTCCATAAACTGACACCTCTTTGATGCTCTGAAGAGCAAGTGTATATTTTTGAAACTGTATGTATTTAAGTTGTCATCCATTTTTTGGTCATTTTAAAGTATCTTGACATTTTACTTCCTTTTTTTCATATTTTTATTTAAATTCTGGTCAGTTAATATATAATGTAGTATTAGTTTCAGGAGTAGAATTTAGTCATTCATCACTTACATATAACACCCAGTGCTCATTCCAAAAAATGCCCTCCTTAATGCCCATCACCCATCACCCCCCACCTCCCCTCCAGCAACCCTCAGTTTGTTCTCTTTCATTAAGAGTTGCTTATGGTGGGGCGCCTGGATGGCTCAGTGGGTTAAAGCCTCTGCCTTCAGCTCAGGTCATGATCCCAGGGTCCTGGGATCGAGCCCCGCATCGGGCTCTCTGCTCAGCAGGGAGCCTGCTT